>NW_027555736.1:175892667-176455167 GCF_003287225.1 Phascolarctos cinereus | reverse complement strand
GTGTAGTTTCAGTTCCACAGTACAAGATGCCCTTGTGCCAGGTACACCTTGGTGTTCCTTGCCCTCCTCCCTTACTCTCCTTTCCTAACTCCTTGCTATGTGTTGTCTCCCCCTTTAGACTGTAAGTTACTTGAGAACAGGTAGTGTCTTTTTTTTTATTGTATCCCTAGCACTTAGCACCTAGCAAATAATAGGAACTTAGTAAATATTTATTGGATTACATTGAGCCTCTCTTTCCACTCACTATACCATGTTGCCACACACTTTTCTCCTTATTAGGTTTTAATAATTTGTTGTATTGAATTATTTCTCCTATGCACCAAATAAAAACAAGTTTTCCACCAAGGTCTTATGTTACCTATTGACAGACTACAAGGATCAGCTTATTACTAGGGGGTTCATTATCAGGGTAAATCTTTTGGGCAGAGTAAACTAAATGGGCAAACATGTAAAACAATCCTTTGTCATTTCTACAATGACAGTAGCTAAATGATAGGGAAGAAAGCTGATAATGACAGTATTTACTCCACAAGAATTAATTTATCTATTGGCATTCTTAATGTTCAGTGTTTGTTTAAAAACTGAGTTGACATGTCCATACTGATATCCTTACTACAAATAAAAAACAAAAGGCATGTAGAAGTTTTAACTAAATAGAAGAAAATAGCTCATGAGTTCTCTTCAGGTCAGCAAAGATGGTGGGAGAGTTTGTTTCATTGTTCGGCTAAGGGACAAAAAAAAACATTTCATGGATGATTTGATCATCTCATTTTATAGTATATACAGTAGTATACATGAACAGATAATTATGAAGATGATTCCAGCTTAGGTACCAATATGTATTGTACAGAATAAAGAAGATAAATTATTTGGAAAAACTTTAGACTATCCTTCAAAATAAATTAATGTGTACCTTGAAATTTGCTAGTTTAAATGTAAAAAGTGAACTCAGAGGAAAAGGATGAAAAACTAATTTAGAAAATATTATTCCAGATGGCCTAGCAATTCCAGATCTTAAATTGTATTATAAAGCAGCAATCATCAAAACTTCTTGGTACTGGCTAAGAAATAGAGCGGTGGATCAGTGGAATAGGTTAAATATGCAAGACACAGTACTCAATGATTATAGTAATCTATTATTTGATAAACGCAAAGACCCAGCTTCTGGGATAAGAACCCACTCTTTGAAAAAAACTGCTTGGAAAACTGGAAAAGAGTATGGCAGAAACTAGGCATAGACCAAAATCTCACACCATATACCAAAATAAAGTCAAAATGGGTTCATGAATTAGATATAAAGGCTGATACTATAAGTAAACTGGTAGAACAAAGAATAGTTTACCTATCAGATCTATGGAGAACAGAAGAATTCATGACCAAACAGGAAATAGAGAACATTACGAAAAGCAAAATGGATAATTTTGATTACATTAAATTGAAAAGTTGTTGCACAAACAAAGCCAATACAACTAAGATTAGAAGGAAGGTAGAAAATTGGGAAAGAATTTTTACAACCAGTTCTCTGATAAGGCCTCATTTCTAAAATATATGGAGAATTAAGTCAAATTCATAAGAATACAAGCCATTCCCAATTGATAAATGTCAAAGGATGTGAACAGACAGTTCTCAGATGAAGAAATTAAAGCCATCTATAGTCATATGAAAAAATGCTCTAAATCATTATTGATTAGAGAAATGCAAATCAAAACAACTCTGAGGTACCACATCACACCTATCAGATTGGCCAACATGACAAAACAGGAAAATGATAAATGGAGATGTGGGAAAATTGGGATACTATTGCATTGTTGGTGGAGTTGTGAAATGATCCAACTGTTTTGGAGAACAATTTGGAACTATGCCCAAAGGGCTATAAAAATGTGCATACCCTTTGACCCAGCAATAGCACTTCTAAGGCTATATCCCAAAGAGATCATACAAATGGGAAAAGGACCCACATGTACAAAAATATTCCTAGCAGCTCTTTTTGTGGTGGCAAAGAATTGGAAATTGAGAGGACGCCCATCAATTAGGGAATGGCTGAGCAAGTTGTGATATATGAATGTAATGGAATACTATTGTGCTATAAGAAATGATGAACAGGTTGACTTCAGAAAAACATGGAAAGACTTGTATGGTCTGATGCTGAGTGAGGTGAGCAGAACCAGGAGAAGGTTATACGCAGTAACAGCCATGTTGTGCAATGACTAATATTGATAAACTGAACCCTTCTCAGCAATACAAGGATCTAAGACATCTCCAGAGGTCTCATGATGGAAAATGCTATCCATATCCAAAGAAAGAACTATGGAAGTTGAATTGCTATCTTTTTTTTCTTCTGTTGAGTTTTTTCCTCTTTCTTATGGTTCCTCTTATTGGTTTTAATTTTTACTTACAACATCACTAATGTGAAAATATGTTAAATAGGAATGTAAATGTATAGCCTATATCAGATTGTGTGCCGTCTTGGGGAGGGTGGTGGGGAGGAAGGGGGAGAAAAATTTTAAACTCAAAAGCATATGGAAGTGATTGTTGATAAATCAAAATAAATTAGTAAAATTAAAAAAAATATATCATTCCAGACAAAGAGACTGAAGAAGACAAAGACTCTTTGAGAAAAAAATGCTAACGTATTACATGTGGCAAACAAAAAATGACTTACCCCAAAAATGAACCTGACATATCTTAACACACAAGAAATAACTGGCTGCTCATTTTAACAGCTGTTTCAAAATTGGCTGTCTAAAAGTATCAGATCATTAGGATAAAAGCTAAAGTAAATGTCAAGCTGGAAGAAAAGATAAAAGATGAACATATACCACATATAATTAGAATAGCTCCAACTTTACCTACAATTTAAACAAACTGTTGATTCCAAAAAAAATAGCTAAAAGATAAGTATTCCTTTACAGTTTCTTAGATGAGTTTAATTAATATGAGTTATTTTCATGGGGAGGCCAAATGTACTGAAATAGTTCCTTATTCAAAAGATTCTTCATCTCCTTGTCAAGTAAATAGATATGAAAGACAAGGAAAGCACTGTTTTAGAGTAAAAGCACATTAGCAAAGCATCACAATGAAAGATATGGAGAATAACTGTTTTCCCAAAAGGTATTCCCCTTTAAAAATTCTTAAATTACTTTGGTTCTTAAATTCTTAAAATTCTTTTAAAAATTCTTAAGATACTTTTTAAATTCTTTTAGAAAATTAAAATTAAAAAAAATTGTTCCTGTTCCCCATACCACTTCAGCCAATTTAAAATGGGACCTTGATTCCACTGCCCCACACTTGTAATGGGAATTTATCCTGGTTGTGGGATTTCTTTCCTGACTTATGTTATTGTTTTTCTGTCTATATAAGTATAACTTTGCCTTGTTGACCAGGATAGCTTGTATGTCCGTTAGCATCCAATTGTATAGTGCAACAAAAAGATTAGGTTTGACTGTAGACTATATAGAAATACATGTAGGGATTTGTGATCCAAGGGTAAAGTGTGTAAGACCAATCAGGTATACCCATATATCTTGCCTGTCACACAATCCTGCATCTTCTAGAATGATCAATGTGTTTCACTTATATTGTAATATGTCTGCTTATTCTGAAATGATCTAGAATGGTAAATGTATTATGAAATAACTTATCCATATGTATCTGAGGATCTGTCTGTGATGATAGATGGGCATAAATTAGTCCATAGTATAAAAAAAGGAAGCTATCTTGACTGTGTGAGGCCCTTGCAAGGATAGACCCTTACTTGCCAGCATCTTGTAGCTTATGTATCCCCAGAACAGGAGTGGAGCCCTTGAGAGGGACTACAGCCACATATTTGTTTACTTTAGGTTGTGAGGGCAAGGACTGACTTTTACCTCTTTTTGTATTCCCAGCACTTAGCACAGTGCCTGGCCCATAGTAGGTGCTTAATAACTGTTTATTGACTGACTGAGACCTACAACTCCTTCTTCCCTTTTACCATTTTCAGTTTGAATGTTACTAAGTAAGTAAGTGCAATTTTATTGTATCATATGTTGCATGGACCTTTCTTTGTCAGGAATAATATAGCAATATCAGGCCAAAGGATTCATGAAATAAGTTTATTTATAATTTAATCACCCATACTAGCAAAATAAATTGAAAGAAGAATGTATATTTCCTAGACTATAACATGCTTCTCCTTGGAGAACCCATTTATTTAGTTCCTCATTGTAGCTATCTTGGGTAGGCATTATAGATGAGTGATGAGATGGGCCAAGTTCAAAGTGCTTTCAGTGATCTAAATTAATCCTCAAGGACAAAGTCAGTATCTTTAACACTAATGTTCTTTTGGTGATGCTATTGAGCCATAAATAATGGTACATTATGATATAAGAATAATCAAAATTACAAAAGATCCAAGGGGCAATTGATATGTATATAATGAGTGTCAGATTGTGTCATGTTACCAATGATATGTACAAGTATGCAAGAAGGAGCATTAAGACATAGGTGATCAGAATGAGAAGCAATAGGACCACTTGAATGCAACATTGGTACCCTAAAGATATGCTTAAAATAGAAGAAGCTGTCAAGCACATTAGATAGATACAAAAAGGACTAGAATCGATCAGCAAGCATTTATGAAGTACCTACTATGTTCCATGCACTATGCTAAAGGCTGGGGGTCAAAATAAAGAGGGAACAAACCCAGTCCTTAGGGAGCTTAATTTGGGGAAACCATCATTACTTATATAAATACAAAACAAAAATGGGGAGTTAAGGCCACTAGCAACTTGGGAGATGGGAGGATTGGAAGGATTGAGAAAGGCTTCATGTTGTGATAGATAAGCTGTTTTACAGAAAGCAAAGGATTCTAAGAGGCAGAGTTTAAGAGTAAGTTTCAGTCATGGAAATAGGAGATGTACTAATCATGTGAAGAACAGCAAGAAAATTTTGCTAGACCATACAGTGCAGAAAGGGGAATAATGACTAAAAAGGCAAGAAAGGTAGGTTGGGTCTAGTTGTGAATGACTTTAAAAGCCAAAAAGGAAAGCTTATATTTTATCCTGGAATCAACAGTAGGAAACTTAGAGTTTGCTGAGTTGGAGTTTGATGTCCCAACTTGAACTTTAGGAAAATCACTTTCATAGCTGTGTGAAGGATAGACTGAAGTGGGGAATGAATTGAAACAGTATTAGGATCCATTAATATGTAAGATCTTTTATGAGGATATTCCAGCATTTCAGGCAAAAAAAAAAAAGATGAGATCTTGAACTAGGGTGATGGCTATGTGAGAAGAGAGAAAACAACAGATAATGAGAGATGTTATGGAGGAAGATATGAATCACCTAGGATAGGATGTGTGAAAATTTCATTTTGCACTAGTGAAAGGAATATTCACATTAATGCAATCATAGGTTATTCAAGTATGTAAGTAAAGTCATATTTATATGTTTTACTGAGGTGAGTTCCTGCATATCCTCCCAAAGTACAAAGGTTTTTAATATGGGCCCAATAATGGACCGTGTGTTTGTCATCTGAGGATTAGTCTGGCTCAATGGAGAGAGGCTCATCATGAGAGTGTTGGCCAATAGGTGATACCATTCATGGTTCCAAAGAACTGATTATGACAGATAGATAGATAGATAGATAGATAGATAGATAGATAAATTATCCATTACAGAGAAATGACAAATTTAGTATGCAGAATGAGGCACATTTATGTTTATACAATTATTGAAGGAATTGGTTTTGACTGCATATTTGTTACAAAAATTTATTTTTCTTTTTTCTTCAGTTGCATAGGGGGTGGGAGGGAGAAAAAATTGATTTTTGTTCATTAAAAAAGGTGAGGAGGTGCTACAAATGTGAAATATTGCTTGCATTTTCAGATAAAATCACTGTTATTAGTTTACTTAACTGCTTTTCTTTGTCACAAGAGCTCTTACAAAGTGGGAATGATCTATAAATATATATGTAATATAGAAACAAAACACATCAATAAATCTTTTAAAAATGCGTGAAGAATGGAGGGGTTGGGATTTGTATTAGTGGAGGACATCCCACGTTGGTGAAATCAAGAATCTTTCAAACTTTCAAAGTTAAATATATACAGAAATAAAGTTCTCTTACTGGTTTCAATAAGGTGGTTATGGTTCATCTTATAATGATATAGAAAAGATAGACATATTTTAATAGAACTCAGAGTGAAGAAGGCAACCTGACAAGTTTTTCCTCTGAGTTAATTCACTAACAAACAGCCTTTTGTTTGGTTTCCCTTTGGTCTTCATTTTTTATTTTTTATTTTTTTACTTATGACTTAATTTGTTCCACTTTACGTGCAAAATAGTACCTCTAGTGACAAAGTGAACAATCATACTCTCTATGGCTTTATGTTCTGTGAAGCATGAAAATGTGTAAGACATACCTAAGACATAGGATCATATGGTGAGTGTTATGCCTTGCTGAATATCTCCAAATAAGATTAATCATTATCTCTTTCTCTTTTCCCTAGGTTTCTCTGAGTACCACAGAGGTAGCACTTGCACTGAATAGATATCTGTGTTCTGCTGTGCTCCCTCTCCTTACAAGACATGCTCCTTTGTTTGCTGGGACAGAGCATTATACCTCTCTGATTGATTCCACACTTCAGACTATCTATAGACTCTCCAAGGGACGCTCCCTCACCAAAGCACAGAGAGATACCATAGAAGAATGCCTGCTCGCTATCTGCAAGTAAGTACCATCCTTATGTATTTCTCATTCATATTTATTCATACGAATTCAATTTCACATAAGTGTGCACATGAATAGAATTGTGCATATGAGAACCTGAAGTCTTGGGTATCTTTCTATAAATCTGATCCTCAGCTGTATACTTTCTTCAGAAACCCTCTTTACCTCATCCCCTATTCATTTTGCTTCTCCCATCAATTACCTCCTGTCACTTCATTCCTCTGATTATTTATTATCTGACTACCACAGGATGGTAGCCAGTGCTTACTAAAGTACTAAGATAAGGTCCTAAGACCCCACATTATATAAGATGAACAGTCAGACTACCACTTCTTCAGCCAACACAAGATTGCCATTGCTTGGAGTGGCTTAGATGTTAGTAAGATTAATACTATCTGAGGTACTTGAAGGTCCCAAACTATGGGGGTAAGCTCCTCTGCAATTCATTTGAATTCAGTAGATACTTATCAAGGTCTTGTCATGTTGTAGCGGCTAGGGCTACAAAGATGAAATGATACAGCCTCTGCCCTTAGGGATTGGCTGACAGTCTAGCAGGGTAAATAAAATGCAAATTTCTTCAATGCTTTGGTACAAAATCATGAAATCTGAGATAATGTTGGTATAAGTTTCCCCCTCTACTAATCAATCAATGTTTATTAAGTACCTAATATATGCCAGGCACTGTGCTAAACACTGATGATACAAAAAGAAGCAAAAGATAATCTCTGTCCTCAGGGACCTTACAGCCTAATGGGGAAAACAACAAACAAATATGTACAAATAAGCCATATAGAATTAATAGGAAGTAATTAACAGAGAGAAGACAATTAAGAGGGGTTAGGGAAGGTTTCCTATAGAAGGTAGGATTTTAGTTGGGACTTAAAGAAAGCCAGAGAGATCAATAATTGGAGTGGAGAAGGAAAAGCATTCCAGGCATAGAAGAAAGCCAAAGAAAAAGCCCAGAGCCAAGAAATAGTGTGTCTTGTTCATGTAACACCCAGGGGGCCAGTTTCATTGGATCAAAGAGTATCTGGGGGGACATAAGGTATAAGAAGACTGTAAAGGTAGGAGGGAGCTAGTTTATAAGTGGCTTTGAATGCCAAAGAGGGCATTTTGTATTTGATCTTAGAGGCAATAGGAAGCCACTGGAGTTTATGGAGGCCAGGGCAAGACAAGGCGGGGTTGTGTGTGACATGATTTGACCTACACTTTGGGAAAATTGTGGCTGAATGAAGGGTGGATTAGAGTTGGTGAGGCAGGACAGGAGATTTGTCACAGATATTACTGAAGGTTTTTAAACAGAGAAGTGATGGGATCATAGATTTCACAAACCAACAGTGTGAAGAAGAGAAACTACAATGGATTGAAGTACAGGTAGATGTAAAGAATTTAAAGCAAGAGAACAGCAACTTGAGAACATAACAATATTAAAGGATTTTTTTTTTAGATTAGAGAAAGCATATCTATAGGAGGAAGGAATGGGACCAGTAGAAAAAGAAAGATTGAAAATGTGTAAGGGGAAGGGGGGGGTGGAGCCAAGATGGCGGAGTAAAAGCAGTGACTTGCTTGAGCTCTCCCCAAACCCCTCCAAATACCTAAAAAAAATGACTCTAAACAAATTCTAGAGCAGCAGAACCCACAAAAAAACAGAGTGAAACAAATTTCTAGCCCAAGACAATCTGGATAGTTGATAGGAAAGGCCTGTTGTTCCGGGCTGGGAGAAGAGCACAATTCAGCATGGGCCACATAGGCAAAGACAGGGCCAGAGAAAACCAGAACAGGCCTCAGGGGACTGAATCACAGGAAGCTGTGGTGGTTTCCAAACTTCACGACCCACAAACATTAAAGACAACTTAGAAGGTCAGTAGGAAAGGTCTGTCAACCTAGGTGAGAGAGAAGCGGGATCTGGCCCCAGCCCTAGCACAGCTCCGAGGTGGCTGCTGCTTCCAGAGCTCTCAGCCCACAGACAGTGGGGGGAATTAAGCAGCTGATCCAAGGGGGATTGTAGAAATCTCTTTGCTGATGCTGAGACAGGATTCTCTTGCTTTGCCCATGCTTAGATCTGGGTCACAATCCTGGGTGGTGGTATTGGGGTGAGAAGGAGGACTGGAATGGTGGAGCTTGTGGCAGTAGTAGAGAGGGAATCCTCCTCACAGTTCCAAGGCAGAAAAGAGTGCTTGTGCTTACTCATAGACCAGAGCACAGGCCAGGAAAAGAGTAAACACCTTGCCTTTGATCATACCACCTTGGAAGAACTCAAAGTTTACAGGTCCCTAGAAGTATCTTTGAAAACAGCTGCACAAGGGGCGGACCCAAGATGGCAGAGTGAAAGCAGTGACTTGCTTGAGCTCTCCCCCAAACCCCTCCAAATACCTGTAAAAAATGGCTCTAAACAAATGCTAAAGCAGGAGAACCCACAAAAAGACAGAGTGAAACAAATTTCCAGCCCAAGACAACCTGGATGGTTGTTTGGAAAGGTCTATCTCACCGGGCTGGGAGAGGACCGCAGCTCGACTTGGGCATGCAGGCAGCAGCAAACCCAGAGCAGGCCTCAGAGGACTGAATCGCTGGCAGCTGTGGCAGTTTCCAGATTTCTCAACCAATGAACGCCAAAGACAACTTAGAAGGTCAGTGGGAAAAGTCTGTTTCTGTGGTGAGAGAGAAACTATATCACAGCTGCAAGTCTCAAGCACAGCCCCAGGACAGCAGCTGCTCCTGAGCTTCTGGCCCACAGAATGAGGGGAAATTGGGTGGCTGATCAGAGGGGGATTACAGGGATCTCTTTGCCAGCACTGAGGCAGGAATCTCTTGCTTTGCCCATGCTTGGATCTGGGTCACATTTCTGGGTGGCAATCCTGGGGTGAGGAGGAGCACTGGCGAGGTGGAGCTTGTAGTGGTAGTGAAGAGAAAATCCTCCTCACAGTTCCAAGACAGAAGAGACTGCTTGTGGTCAGTCATAGACCAGAGCACAGACCAGGAAAGGAGTAAACACCTTGCCCCTTATAATACCACCTTGGAAGAACTGAAAATTTACAGGTCCCTAGAAGTATCTCTGAAAACAGCTGCACAAACCCCCGAAGCTTGGGATAGTACATTCTCTGCACTGGAAGCAGACCTCTAACTTAACAAAGAGTTTAAAAGTTAAGTAACTGAGGAGCAGCTAGGTGGCACAGTGGATAGAGAACTGGCCCTGAAGTCAGGAGGACCTGAGTTCAAATCCGGCCTCAGACCAAACACTTGACACTTAATAGCTGTGTGACCCTGGCAAGTCACTTAACCCCAATTGCCTTAAAAAAAAATTTAAGTAACTGGCTGGGAACATGAGCAAACAGAGGCAAAAAACTCAGACTATAGAATCTTACTTTGGTGACAAAAAAGATCAGAACATGCCACCAGAAGACAACAAAGCCAAAGCTCCCGCATCCAAAGCCTACAAGAAAATGTCACTTGGTCTCAGGCCATGGAAGAGCTCAAAAAGGATTTTTGAAAATCAAGTAAGAGAAGTAGAGGAAAAATTGGAAAGAGAAATGAAAGTGATGCAAGAAAGTCATGAAAAACAAGTCTACAGCTTGCTAAAGGAGACCCCAAAAATGCTGAAGAAAGTAACACCTTAAAAAATAGACTAACCCAAATGGCAAAAGAGGTCCAAAAAGCCAATGAGAAGAAGAATGCCTTAAAAACAGAACTGGCCAAATGGAAAAGGAGGTCCAAAAGCTCACTGAAGAAAATAATTCCTTGAGAATTAGAATGGAGCAAATGGAGGCTAATGACTCTATGAGAAATCAAGACATTATAAAACAAAACCAAAAGAATGAAAAAATAGAAGACAATGTGAAATATATCATTGGGAAAACAACTGACCTGGAAAATAGATCCAGGAGAGATAATTTTAAAATTATTGGACTGCCTGAAAATTATGATTTAAAAAAAAAAGACTAGACATCATCTTTCAAGAAATTATCAAAGAAAACTGCCCTGGTATTCTAGAACTAGAGGGTGAAATAGAACTTGAAAGAATGCACTGATCACCTCCTGAAAGAGATTCCAAAAGGAAAACTCATAGGACTATTATAGCCAAATTCCAGGGTTCCCAGGTCAAGGAGAAAATATTGCAAGCAGCCAGAAAGAAATAATTCAAATATTGTGGAAACACAATCAGGATAACACAAGATTTAGCAGCTTCTACATTAAGGGATCCGAGGGCTTGGGATATGATACTCCAGAGGTCAAAGGAACTAGGATTAAAACCAAGAATCAACTACCCCGCAAAACTGAGTATAATCCTTCAGGGGAAAAAATGGAAATTCAATGAAAGAGAGGACTTTCAAGCATTCTTGATTAAAAGACCAGAGCTAAATAGACAATTTGACTTTCAAATACAAGACTCAAGAAGCATGAAGAGGTAAACAGGAAAGAGAAATCATAAGGAATTTATTAAAGTTGAACTGTTTACAGTCCTATATGGAAAGATGATATTTGTGACTCATGAGACCTTTCTCAGTACTAGGGTAGTTGGAGGGAACATATGTGTATATATATATATGCATATACACATACATATACATATACATATGCATACACACACACACACACACACACACACACACATATATACACACACACACAGAGGGCACAGGGTGAATCGAATATGAAGCGATGATATCTAAAAAATAAAATGAAAGGGTGAGAGAGGATTATACTGGAAGAAGGAGAAAGGGAGAGGTAGAATTGGGTAGATTATCTCACATAAAAGAGGCAAGAAAAAAGTTGGGCATGAGAAGAGTTCCAGAGGAAGCAAAGGCAGATATTTGGGGAAAAAAAATAAAATTTAATTTGAAACAATTATAATACAGAGACCCCATAGACAATTTTCAATATTTTAAAATAAAAAGACTTTGCACAAATGAAAAAAATCATTTTCAGAGTATGTCAAAATAGGAAAAACTTTGCTGCAAGTTTCTTTGATAAGGGTGTAATATCCAAGATAGATAAGGACCTGATTCAAATATATAGGAATGAGTTGTTTCCCAATTGATAAATGGTCGAAGGTTATGAACAGTTAGTTGTCAGAGGAAAAAAATCCAAATGGGAGTTGGTAGCTAACATCACCAAAATCTTGATTGGGTAATAAATTTAATGACCCTCAAAGGAGGAGAGATACCTAAACTAACCTACTCATTTGCATGTGAGGAAAATTGTGTCCTAAAGAGACCAATGGTCTTATCCAATTAGTGACATCACTAATGAGCTTGAGCATTTCTTGAGCATACTTTAATGCATTCTTCTGCTAGATAACATAAGTGGATTCAGTTCAACTCAACAGATGTGTATTAAATATAAAATATTGTGTTAGGCATTTTGTTAGATCCTAGAGAAGATTAAAGGTAAAAAATAACATGGGCCTGTCTTCAAGAAGTTTAAAATCTTATAAGAATTTGATATGAATACAGAAAAGTATGCTGCAAGGTAAAATGTGATCTGCCCAAAGTAGAGATGCAAATAAAATGCTCTAAGAAACAACAAAGAGGCTCAGGTTCTTAAAATCTGGCCAATAGCACAGACCTACTAGGAATCTCACTCACCCCAATCAGTGTTCTGATAAACCTTGTCTTTGGCTGAAAGAAAAGAGAACAGAAAAAAGAAAAGAGAAGAAAAGAAAAGGAAAGGAAAGAAAAGAAAAGAAAAGAAAAGAAAAGAAAAGAAAAGAAAAGAAAAGAAAAGAAAAGAAAAGAAAAGAAAAGAGAAAAGAAACCACAAAGAAGGAGAGCTCAATTAGTGGGTTTGGGGGAGTTTTGTGAAAAATAACTAATGAGCTATGCTTTGAAGGGGACAAAGAAAGATTAAGTTCTAGTCATGGGAAATGTAAAATGTATGGAAATGAAACTTACGTCAGGCAAAGTTGGGGAATGGTAGTCCAAACTTTAGTATGCAAAAAAAATAATAGGATTAAATAAGGCTGGTAATGTTGGTCAGTTGAGGTTATATGACACATTTGTAGTGGGTACGTAAATATATAGTGAGCACATTTTAATGATCTTCTTTAGCTCCATTCAGCAACACTAGAATAAGAGCAAAGATGGGAAATGGTAAGAGTAAAGAGTGGTTGAGTTTTGACAAGGCATGATTGGCAATGAGACAAGGGTGCAAAGGAATTGAGAGTGGAGGATAGTGTAGTATTGACTTGATTAGCTAAGAGGTAAGAAGGGGGAAAGGAAGAGAGAGCAACTAGTGCAGGAATTATGGCCTAGGGGAGAATTGAGTAGTTAGCCAGGTAGAAATGTACCCTAGACAGGTTATAAATGTGGAATTAGAGCTCAAAAGAATTAGGATTGATTATGGATTTTGAAGTCATCCATCTAACAGTATTGGAGCCATGGGAAAGTAGAAGATTACTCTAAGAAAAATATTGATAGAGAAAAGGACAGTGTGTAGGGTCTTAGGTGACACTCACATTTAGATGGTGGGAGGACAATATACCAGCAAAGAAGATGAAGTAGCAGTCAAATAGGGAGAAAACCTGAGAGAGCAGTGTCATTGAAGCTAAGAGAATACATTCAAGGTAGTCATCAGCATTAAATGCTACAGAAAGTTCAAGGAGAATGAGGAGTGAGAAAAGTTGTTGGATTTGACAATTAGATCATTAGTAGCCTTTTTAAAAAAATGGTTTCAGTAGAGTGCCAAGTTAGAAAGCCAAGTGATTAAATAACGAATGGATGGGGAGCAAGTAGGGGCAGAAAATGTAGACTATTGTTCATAAAAGTTTAGCCCCAAAAACAGACTCCCTTCACTTTTTTTAAAAAGTCTATAATTTTTAAAGGTCATTTAGTATTTCCTGATGAACTAGAATATACTGAAGAACTTTTATTTTGTATCTAATTGCTTTGGGACTTCCCAAAACATGTGGATGATGTATTTTCTCCTTTTTCCATGCTGCAGTCATTTACGGCCTTCCATGTTACAACAACTCCTGCGCCGTCTTGTTTTTGATGTACCGCTCCTCAATGAGCACTGTAAAATGCCGCTTAAGGTAAATATGATTGAATTCCAGTCTGTGCCACAGAAAATGTACAACAAAACAAACTTTTCACCGTTTTCAGAAGAAAGGCAAGCATCTATGCAATTGATTTCATTCCTTTAAGTTGCTAGTTAGTGACTAGGACGTTACTAGCAAAAATGAACCTCCATTCTTAAGGGTGAGGATGGCAAATATGCTAGATTCAACTCACGTGTTTGGTTTTCTTTAAATATTTTTATTAATTGAGGCAACTAGGTGGCACAGTGGATAGAGTACCAGCCCTAAAGTCAGGAGGACTTGAGTTCAAATGTGACCTCATAACAAACACTTTATACTTACTAGCTGTGTGACCCTGGGCAAGTCACTTAACCCCAATTGCCTACAAAAAACAACAACAAAAAACCAACAAATATTTTTATTAGTTTCTAATTCCAATTCTATTAATAATTTCCTATGTAAGAGATAATTCAAGGTACTTCTGACTGTCTTCCAACCTCACTTTTAACACTTAAACTTCAGTACGTTGGCTCTTTTGTATTTGATACACTGCATTTCACTGCATAATAGTTGCACCCTTTTTTTTCAGTCCAAAAATTGGTTTATAACCTTTCATCGAGTAATCATCGCGTAGTATAATTCAGTTAGTCACACCATTCAAAAGGTGTCATATGGATATGCATTTATCTTTCACACATTGCAAGCTGCAAGCCTAGAATTCTCAGCACATGCACTCTGTCAGTGTATTTCTGAAAGCTGACTTGCGTGGTTTGTTGAGAGTGCTGCAGTACTTACTATATTGTCACTCAATCAAATGAAGAGCCATAGCCTACCATGAGTAAGTCACATGATATGGTAAGACTTACATCTTCCCAATTTTAACATATATTCATGAGTATTCCATGCATCCTAATCTTGCACCAAACCAGTTTAGTAATAATTGATTTTTAATTAATACCAGCCAAGTTTTTAAATGCTTCACATAATGATCGCATCTCACTTTTTTGCAAAAAATTTGATGTAAAATCTGCAACACTTATGCAGTGAAATACTGCATTTTTTTTTCTCTTCCTCGTTTCTGGAGGCTAAGCCTTGTGTTCTTATACTTTATTTCCAGATCTTTGGGAGAAGCATAACATCTCCTATTTCAAAAACACTTTTGTTGTTTTTCTTTAGTGAGCACTGACAGCAAGAGAGTCATATCTTTTGCTTTAAATGTATTTTTTTTTCCTGATTAGGCAAGTCACTAAACCTCTCTTGAGTCTCAGTTACCTCATCTGTAAAATGAAGTTGTTGGACTAGATAACTGTCTCTAAGAATATAAGATCCCCTAAGATCTAAATCTAAGATACCTCTGCTTTTCTTATGATAACAGCCTTTTTAGTTTTTGTTATTATCATTCAGCAGCAGCTAACATTTATATAGCTCTTTAATGTTTGCAAAGTATCTGGTGTATACTATCTTATTTGATCCTTACAAATGAGGAAAATGTGTCTCATATGAGTAAAGTGTCTTACTCATGGTCATATAGCTAGCACCTTTATCTGAACCTACTTCTTAGTTCTAGCATTTTATCCACTGTGCTAACTTGCCCCTCACTTAAATCATTTTTAAAAAGTGAATTGATATGAAATCAGTTTTTACCCAGTGTTACTATACATGATAAAACTGAGGCCTAAAGTCATTCTTTAACTTTCTGTCATGCAACAAGTTCTTAGCAGAAGAAGAGGTAGCAGTCATACCCCCTGGATTCCCTGTTGTTCATTCAAATCACCCACTGGCCTCCCTTTTTTCCAGATTTTGGGATAGGAAGTGGTAGAGGCAAGATTTAGGCCCCAGTCCTCTGATGGTAAGCCCAAAACATTTTCCACTGCAACATGAAATAGTGGATTTCTCATGCATGCAGAAAGTGAAACTGAAGACAGAATCTTAGAGTTCCTAGTACTTCAAACCTCCATTTACCATCTGACACAGGTACAGGTTCTATCAGTTGACATTCCTAAGACATTTGTAATGTCCTACTGCCATCTCCTGGGCAGGAGATGTCAGAACTACTCAGCTCTGGATCTCTTCTAGCACTAACAGGTTGTCAGATGGTTTAGGCAAAAGTAAGTTGTGGTCAGTAACAGAGGGAGGCAAAAGGAAGACCTATAGCAGGCCTGCACAACTTGTGCTGGCAGCTGCTTATGGCCCTCAGGCAACTTGCGGCATGCCAAAGGATTCTGGGCGGCCCAAGAAAAATGTAGAGAAAAACATCCTTTGTTAGTAGAGGAAATGCAGGCATAACTGGCCAGCAGGTTGTGCAGGCCTGACCTAGACTCTTCTAAACCCCCATTATGAGAATTACATAGGAAATGAGACATTTATGGGGTCACAAAGAGTTGGATATGCCTGAAACAACTAAACAACAACAAAATACATGTAGAGTCAGAGCTTTCAGGCCATATCAGTAGTTTCAAAAAGTGGAGATTTCTTTACTCTTTGGAATAAAATGATGAAATTCACCCCACTTTTTTCACTTGTAACTTAGACAAAGTATGTTAGAAGGGTCATGAGTTAAGCAAATTGAACCAAGTCCACAGCTAGTTAAAATATGAAAGATGTCTTTTTCTTACACTGTTTGAAGGTCTTTTTGCTATTCCTTTTATTATGTATCTTTAGTACTGTTCTCATCATCTTGACTTGCTATTTTCACACAACAGTAATTTTGTGTGTATTATAAAACATTGGTGAATTTTCTCTGCTTCACCCTGACAATACTCTTTTGTTTCATCTTCCTAGCTTTTGACAAATCATTATGAACAGTGTTGGAAGTATTACTGCCTCCCTTCAGGATGGGGGGGCTATGGCTTGGCAGTGGAAGAAGAATTACATTTGACAGAGAAGCTCTTCTGGGGGATTTTTGACTCTCTGTCTCATAAGGTAATGACTGTATCATTAAAGGAGGTGAGGGCCACCATGATCCAAGGAATTAGTGAGGAAGAAGTGCTTTCAGTGCTTTGATCAAATACATATTCATTTTTTTTTGCTGAGGCTATAACCCTTCATTGGTAAATTATTTTTCCCTTCACATACAAAATACACATTAGAAGTCATCAGAGGGGTATATTAACCCAACTGGCTGCTATGCTTCCTTTTCCCCCTCCTCTCTTTTGTTGGACTATATATATGCCATAGCTCAGCTACCCCACAAGAATAACAGCTTGCATTTTTATAGCATTTTAATGTTTGCAGATCCCCTTGCTCACAACAGACTTTGGAAGGTAGGCATCCTTATGTTATTATCCTAATTTTACAAATGAAAAGACTATTTCCCTGAGAGGTTAAATGATTTTCCTGTGGTCACACAACTAGTAAGTGTCTGAGGTAAGATTTGAGCCCAGATCTAACTCTTATGTCCAGTATCTCTCAAAACTGATATGCTTTGATAAACTATTTCACAACCTCTGCCTACTCAGTTTTACTTCTTTTTGTAGTCCTTGTTAATAAGCCCTTATTTTATTAAAAGCAGAACTGAAAATGGCCCTCTAATAATCTCTTTTCTGCTTAGACAGAATTTTAGGTTTGCAGATTTTACCAATAACTTATGTAATTAATCAGTCTTAGGGGATTCAAACTCATTGAGACAGACCTCAAGTTTACAAACTTTGCTATTTCCCTCTGCCCCTTTTCTTTGTGACTCTTGATATCCCCGTCCTCAGGAGAATAAAACTGGTATTCCTAGTTTTCCTTGATAAAACCTGGAGCTTAATTATAGTTTGTCTAATACCTCCCCTCCCTTTAGCATTTTTTGGCCATCTGAGCTTCATGTCTTCATTGTAACCAACTCCCTATCCATATTAGCTTACCATTCATCACTCTAAGACGGAACGAACGGAACACAAACTTACAACTGGACAGTTTGCTAATAATTTAACTATAAGTCCCATATAATTATTCCCATTCCTGTTACTAATGAGAGCAATAATTCATATTTATATGGCACTTTAAGATTTCAAAGTGGATTCCTCACAATAAAAGAAATTAACCATAGCTTCTCTGTTGCATCAGTTTCAAAAAGTACCTAAAATACATAAATAGAGGCCCTCATGACTTGGGTAAGATGGCAGGCCCAAGGGAAAAGAAAGAGCTGTTACAATCCAGCACTACTTAAAACTTGGCCATTACAAAATTTTGACCATCAGTTTATTTTGTTGTATCCATATGGATGAGGACATAGTTTTACTTCTCATGTCATTTCAGTTTCCAATGATATCCCCACAGTATCTACCACAAATTATTAAGGAGCAGATGGCCACTCTTTTCTTTTTCTGGAAAATCAATGAACTTGGTTATCATTCTTATTTCTTCTGATGCTTCTGCATTATGGCTGTGATTCATTTACTAACATGTTATGTGTTTTTTAAATTAGATTTCCAACTAGTTCCTATCTTTCCCACAGAAATATGACACAGATCTCTTCCGAATGGCCTTACCTTGTCTCAGTGCAATAGCTGGGGCCTTGCCACCTGATTATTTAGATACCAGAATCACAGCCACATTGGAAAAGCAGACCTCAGTGGATGCAGAAGGAAACTTTGACCCCAAACCTATCAATACCATCAAGTGAGTCCAAAATACTTTGTAAATTAATGTTTTTGTCATATAGCTATTTTTTTCAAAAGATACTAGCTTGTCAAGATTTGGCTTATCTCTCTGGCTAGTACCTGTCCTTGTAACCCTAAGTAGTCTAAGTCATTTTTCCAGGGCACCATATTTTTTATGTTATTTTAAAATATAATTAATTTATATCTGATCTTGTACTACATTATCACTCTTTGGTTTTCTTCATGATAAAATAGAGACGAGTTCTTTCTACTAAATAAATATAGCTTAAAGCCCTAAGTCAATTTCCCTGATAAATGATGAAGTTAGTTTATTAATAGTTTTTGACAAAACCTTCATTTAGTTTGTAAATTAGTACTGTAAGTTCCAATAGTATAATAAATCAAAATAAATCCATTAACATTCAGTTCAATTTCCATTCAACAATCATATATTAAATATTTGCTATATGTAGTGCATTGTGTGCTAGGTTCTGGATGTGTAAACAAATTTATTGAGGCTTCAGAAGGATATAGCAAGAACAGTTTAACCTCCCTCTTTAAGAAGCCATTTATCCTTCAATGTTATATTAAGCAACTTTTAGGTGTTTTTAGACCACAAAATATTGTGTCCTTCAAACCCAAAGTAATTTTTCCTTCTATTCCAAGCATTTCAGTATTCCTTATTAATGCTGATTTTACCATCCAGGCTTTCATATTTTACTTGGGGCAGGGATGGAGGAAGATGGGGGAAAGAGTGAGGTAGAATAGGGGATAGCATTTATGCAGATAAATAAATTTTAAATGGGCAAAATAATGCAAAATAATTTCAAGGGGGCTCATGTACTGACAACAGGGTTGGGAGATAGGAATGTTGTCAGAAGAGGCCGAGGGTAGGGTGTGACACCTAATTTATGCTTTGAAAGAAGCTAGGAATTCTACAAGGTAGAGAGGAAGTTCATTTAAGACATGGCAGTCTACTTATATAAAGGTAGAAATTGGAATACAGTTTACAGAAAATAGCTAGCAGACCAATTTCAATTGAACAGAGTATTTATAAAGAATTCACTTCAAGTCTGTTGAACCTATAATACTAGAACCTTAGAAAGGGCTTTTTTATTTTAGCATTCTTTAACACCTGAGATATGTTGAAATTTATGACAATTCCAGATTGGAGCCAGGGGGGTGACAGATGGGGTGCTTTGGGTGAAGAGTCTTCATCTCATAACTCATATCTAGACATGCCTAAAGGTCTTTTTTTCTTGTGTGATTTACATTACCTAGTCTAGTCATTCATTTATGCTAAAAGTAAAACACTAAGGACATAGGACTTTGAGGAGAAATTGCAAAGGAATATAAAGACACATGTGGTCCTATCCTCAAGGTACTTACAATAGAATAGTTGAGACAAAAGAAACAGAAATGGAACAAAAGTCAGTGAAAATAGAAAGGTAAGATGTCATCAGTTACCATTAAATAGATTAAAAAAGAGCATATTTTAAGAATATATTGAAAGAATGGGAGTCAGGTGTGATTAATACAAAGTTAGCCTGCTAACAATGTGTTCTTAGAAATTCTGTTATAGACACAGACATATGTACATTATAACACATCACAGGCATATTACCTATGTGATGTAAATTTCACCCAAAAAGAATCTTCCTGATGGATTTTCCCTCAGATAGGAGTTGAGCATTACTTCTGAACACCATCTTTACAAAACAACACTCTTGATTAAAGCTAAATAGATTTCACCAAGCACAGCTCCTTTATCAACAAACTCAGTGAAAATAAAGGTGAATTTGTATCTAATTCTTTGGCATTCCCTTTTTGTGCTGTACTCATACCTTGGTACATAGGAAGCCGCTGGGCAATGTTGCTAATTGCTATTATGTTTGGGAACTCTGCTAAATTATATGAATGGTCACAGTATTATTGGTCTGGTTTTTTGGTTTTTGGGGGGGGTTTTTTTAGGCAATTGGGGTTAAGTGACTTGCTAGTCACACAGCTAGTAAGTGTCAAGTGTTTGGTCTGAGGCCGGATTTGAACTCAGGTCCTCCTGACTTCAGGGTCGGTGTTCTATCCACTGCACCATCTAGCTGCCCCTCAGTCACAGTATTATTAACTCCAGCTCCCTGTTTCTACCTAAATAGGAAACATTCTGACAGTTCCGAATTGCTTCTACTTTCTCCAGTTGTGCCTGGTGATGTGATGGCACATTTTTCTTTCCCTTTCTCTCTCAGCTTTTCTCTTCCTGAAAAATTGGAATATGTGGTCACCAAGTATGCTGAACATTCACATGACAAATGGGCCTGTGACAAGGTAGGGATTATCATCCAACTAACAATTGTCAGGAAAAGAAGAGCCAAAGAACATTAAAGGGTTGAATCTTGGAAATCTGCCCAATTTATCTAAGAGACAGACTTACCATTCCAAGAATATTCATTATTTGAGAGCAGTAATTTCCTGAGGTTTGCGGAGGTCAGTGGAAGAGGAGGCAGCAGCTGCTGCTGCTGCACTGTTTTTTATACCAGTCAAGGAAATGCTCATTTCTAGAAATGTTAAATTTTTTCTTAGCATCAGAGTATAGAATTTGCATATGCATGCTTGGTATGGATTTGGAGTAAGAGGGAAAGGAAGTAGAAGTGAAAGTTACTTCCTTTGGTTTTAGACTAAAACCAATCACTCAACAAGTATTTATTAATTGCCTACTGTGTGCCGGATATTTTGCTGGGTATGGGTGCATAAGACAGAAATGAAAGTCACTTCTGTCTGGGTAAACAACCTCTCTTTCTCTCTATCTCTCTCTGTCTCTCCATTTAAACAAACTATCCAGGGTGATTTTGGGAGGAGGCATTAGTACCTGGGTAAGCTGGGAAAGGGTTCGTAGAGGTGACACTTCAACTGAGTTTCGAAAGAAGCTAGGGATTCTGAGAGGCAGAGATGGAAGATATTATACGTGTGGAGGACAGATTATGCAAAGACCCAGAGACAAGAAATAGAATGGCATATATAAGAAACAGCAAGAAGGCCAGTTTGTCTGAAATGTGAAGTGAATGAAGGAGAGTAATGTGTAATAAGCCTGGAAAGGTGCACTGGAGCCAGATAATAAAATGCTTTACCTACAAACAGAAGAGGTTATATTTAACACTAGAGGCAACCTAAGATTATTGAGGTGAGCGACATGGCCATAACTGTGCTTTGGGAATATAATTTTGTCAGCTCCATGAAGAATGGTTTGCAGAATGAAAAAAATATATATAGCAGAGGGACAACATAGAAGGCTGTTGCTAATCCAGAAAGTTTTATTCTGGGCAAGAATACTGATCCAACCATAATAGTTACTATGTTGTGGTCCATGATCATGCTTCTAGACTCTCCTTTAAAAAGTGAGTCATTGAAGAGGAGCCAAGATGGCTGATGGGTATGAGCATCACTCTATGTATGTGTTCAAACATCCAGAAAATGCACCAGACTGAATCCTTATGGGGAAGTCCAGGAAAAGTCACAGTAAGTCATTTGTCCATACAGGCTTGAACTTGACAAAGAGAGACAGAAAGGGAGACCTGTAGAGAAGGGAGAGAACTCACTTCTCTCTGCAGGGTCCAAGGAGAGGCTGTATAGCAGAGGTTCAGAATCCTCACAGGATACTCCTAGTCCCATACAAGGGCACTGTGATGGGGACAAATGCCAACTGACAGCTTTGTTGTTGCCAGTTCTGAGTTACAGATTCAAGGTGGACTCAAAAAAAGGACTTGAGTGGAAGAGTGGTATTTCTGGTCAGGAAGGCCCTGGGCAGTGTATTAAGCAAGAAGTTCAGAAA
The DNA here is from genome assembly GCF_003287225.1 of Phascolarctos cinereus. Classification (NCBI taxonomy): domain Eukaryota; kingdom Metazoa; phylum Chordata; class Mammalia; order Diprotodontia; family Phascolarctidae; genus Phascolarctos; species Phascolarctos cinereus. The sequence goes on along the minus strand of NW_027555736.1, from coordinate 176,433,041 downwards.
CTAGTACCAGTAGTGGTGTGGCTTAGACTCCAACTCAGAGCAGGGTCACCCTTCTAGTATCTAGTCCAGCATGCAAAGTAATAAACAAGGCAGGAATCCCAGACCAAAGGAAAGCCTATAATTGTGCCACTCTGAACCCAAGAGAACTTCCCAGCTTGTTGATGGGGCAGTCAGTCCAGCAGCAGTTTACTCTTGTTCCGATCCAAACTCTGATCAGGAATTTGTGGAGCTTGAACCAGGGTGGAGTCAGGGAAGGGAGTGGCAATCAACATTTGTAGGATCAGACCACTTTGGGAACACACAGGGTTTAAAGATCCCCAGCCTGTCTCTGAGCTCCTCAAATAACACAACATTCTGTACCCCAAGAAATCAACAAGAAGACCAGTCCAGAACTGTTCAGAAGTGTAGCAGAGCTCAATAGTAATATAAATTCTAAGTCATGAAGTAGGCTGGAAGTATGTACAAACAAAAAAATAACCCCATCATAATGAGCTATTATGGTGGTACAGATGCTCATAACAAATGCAAAAGGGATATTAAAACAAAGGCAAAAGGCTAAAAAGAGAAAGAGAGAAAGAGAAGAAAATGTAAATTATAACAAAAACAACTAATCTGGAAAATAGATTAAGGAGAAAAAATTTCAGAATCATTGACTATCTAAACACCATAATATATAAGAGCGTACTTCATATTTCAAGAAATCTTCAAAGAAAACTACTCAGAGATTTTAGAACCAGAGGGCAAAATAGAAATAGAAGGAATCCATTTGTCTCTTCCTGAAAGAACACCCAAAATGAAAACTTCCAGGAACATATAGCCAAATTCTAGAGCTTCCAGATAAAAGAAAAAATGCTGCAAGCAGCCAGAAAGAAAGAATTCGAGTACTGAGGAGATACAATCAAGATCACATGATTTAGCAGCCACTAATGTAAAATAGCAGCTAAGAATAACTTACCAAGCAAAACTGAGTATTATACTATGGGGATGCGGAGGAGGAGATTTCCAGATATTCCTGATGAAAAGACCATAGCTACAGAGAAATTTCTAAGTTAAAAACCAAAGTGAAGAAAAACATTAAAAAAAGGTAAACATGAATGAACAATGATAAAGGACTAAACAACTATGAAGTACTTACATTCAAATATGGGGAGTAATAACTTATGTCTTCTCTGAACTCTGTATTATCAGCAAAGTTCATAGAGGAAATTCAGATAGATAAAGCCTAGGTTCTGTTTTGATGATCTTAAGAAAAGAATGGAAAGAAAGGAGAAGAGGATTATATTGAGAAGCAAGGCAAAGGAAAGAAGGTTAGGAAAAATTGTCTGACATAATCAGAGAACACAAGGAGATATCTATCAAAACAAGGAGGAGGGGATGGAGTGAGGCAACTGATACTTGAACCTCACTCTCTTATGAACTGGTCAAAAGGAGGAAGAATACTTACATTCACAATTTAGTACAGAAATATGTTTCACTCAACAGGGAAATAGGAGGGAATGGAGGGGGAAGTATATGTTAAGGGAGAGATTAGTCCTGAGCAAAACAAACTAAGAATGTACAAAAATATTTATAATTCTTTTTGAAGTGGCAAAGGATGAGATTCTTAGGAAGTGCCCGTAAATTGGGGAATATATTAACAAACTATGGTACATCAGTGTGATAGAATAACATTGTGGTGAATTCTTATTAGAGTAATGACTAACTAAGATTCCAAAGGACTAATGATGAAATGTGCTATGCACCTCTAGATAGAAAGGCGAAGGACTCAAAATGAGAGAATTTTTTTTTTTTAGAAATTTGTTTCGATTGACTATACTTGTTCATAATGGATTTTTTTCTTGTGTTCTCAACTGAATGGAATGGGAGGGCAAAGAGGTGGATACTGACTGATTAAAACAAATAAAATATTTTTTAATTCAGTTATTCCATCTAGCATTTAAAATTCCTTAACTGATTGTATGCTTAGTAAGTTTAACTGTTTTATCAGCTGTTAAAGAATAAAAGCTATACCCTAGGAGTTGAGCCAAAGTAATCCAAAATTCTAATGGACCATCTGTTTGAAAATGTGGGCTACGTGGCCCAGAACAATTAATCTATTTTCACATGAAGACAATAGAAGCTAACTGGGTATAATTTGGGGCTAAAATCACGTTTAAGTCTTAACTATTCTAAAGTACTCTCAATTTTGTTCATCCCTTTATGTACATCCCCTCTCTACTTTCCTATTTGGGGCTAATATTAGCAATAAGAAAGATAATGATGATAGACTAACACTTTGTTATTTCTAGAACATATTTATTTCCTAAATGCCTTCACATTTTCTCATTTGATATTTTTGTGAACTCAGGAGGGATCAAGAAATATTATCCTTACTTTTAAATGGAAGAAACTGGATCACAAAGAGGAAAAACAAATCCTAAAAGTTCTATATTATTCAAGGCATTACCTAGCCCTGTTCTTTTCCAGTACAGCAGCTGTGCTAGTTCTTTTAGTTGTCATTACTGAGAGACAATGTGGTGCTATAAATTAAGTACTGTCATATCTCTGATCAAGAAGGCCTAAGTTTGAATTCCACCTCATACATTAGATGTGTGAGCCTGGGCAAATTACTTACCCTCTATCAACCTATTTCCTTATCTAGAAAAGGGACATAATAAGACATATAGTATTTATTTCAGAGGGTGAATGTGATGATTCAATGAAATAATATCTATAAATCATTTTAAATATAAGTACATATGCATACAAATATGTACATCTATTTTTTTTCCTGAAATGTAATTTCGTTGGGGTAGGGAGCTCCTGGTTAAAGACTCTCTTTAACAGTGCAGATCGACACATTCTCTATAGTTTTTTATACCCTAGAGAGTTTTTTTGAGTACTGAGAAGTTAGGTGGCTTGTGTAGAATCACAGAGACAATACATGTGGAAGAATGTACTGGAACTCAGATCTTCCTGACTCTAGGTCTAGCTTTCTATAAGCTTCTCCATGCTGAAAATACTACATAAATGTCATTTGTTATTGTTTTTATTATTATCTCAATAATCATAACAAGTTTCTACGGTTAGTTATACTCATTAGGTTGTGTTTTACTCTAAGTATTTAAAAGGTGCTAAATTTGCAGTTGAATGATGTATATAGTATAGTCTTATACTATGTAGTATATGGTATATACTATATACTATATATATAGTATATATAGCATATATATAGTATATAGTATAGTCTTCAACAGTTCCTTGCAAAATCTATGTTGATCACTAAATCCAGGCTTCCTAAGAATGACCTTTCTGTGTTTTCTGGTGGAACTAACTTGGTCCTGACTTTCCATCATAATTCCCTCTTTCTACAAACAAAGCAATATGATTCACCACATGTCATCCTCATTGTCATCATCATCTCCTCTTTCTTCTTATCTCTTTCAGTGGCATTTAGATAGAAACAATCCTGAAACAATTTGTTACCATCCATTATTCTTTTATATTATTATCCTGCAGGCTATTGCACAGGTAGATAAAATAATTGGGGTTTTTTTAAATCAAATAACAGTATGAGGATATTGGCTCATCTTCTGTAGGCCCATTAAAAGCATCCTCAGTACCGATCCAGGAACAGACAAGACAACAGAAATATGTATTTCATCCTGTTCCACTATGATTTTTATCTTCTTTGAGAGTTCTCTGTTCTGTAAGCTTTTCTTTCCATGTATTAGAGACTATAAATATTTGGTATGATGACATGTATTTAAAATGTTGTATTTAAGTTTTTATGGATCAGTGTTATATCCAAGAGATCATGGACAATAGTTCAGTCTGTGATAATGGAGCAGTTTCAGCACATTCTGTTTATTGAATAGTAACCTATCCAGCAAATACAGCTTAGGCCAGGCTTGAGCCTATGTACAGGCAAGGAGGAGGAGGAGAAGAAAGTAAGTACATGACTATGACCTTGGAGTGAGGTTGTCTATCCATCTGAAACCTACAACCCAGAGGCCAGGCCAGACCACACAGCAGCCTATGGTTCTGTTTCTCTGAACTGTCAGCCTTCCAGATAGTTTGCCAAGGGCTAGGGCCATCAGCAGTTTTCTATAGCTTCAACTAGGAACAGGTTTGCAGTTGTGTTGCCCAGAAATGCACCAGTTTTGGGAACTTACAAAGCTCAACCCTGGGAAGACAATGATCAGACTCTCCCTATATAAGACCAATTAGAGTTCACTGAATATCATCAGGTCCCTGCCCCAAGATGCCTCCTGAGATCCTTGAAGAATACAGCGCTCAGTACCTAGAGAAAGCAGCAGCAGGACCTTAGAGAATATAAAACAAGACCAACAAAGGCCTAGAAATATGCAAATCCTGGTCCTAAAACAAAATCCCAATTTGGGGAGTAAGGTGAAAGAATGAGTAAACAAAACAAAACAAAAAAGACTTCTACCATAAAGAACTGTTAAAGTTCTGAAGTAAACAAAACAAAACAAAAAAGACTTCTACCATAAAAAACTGTTAAAGTAAAAGGGATGTCCAAGAAGCTAACTCTGAAGAACTACCTACAAAGAAAGTCGCAAAGGAAAACAGAGTTTGGCCATAGTGTCAACTAGAATATCATGAAGAAACCAAGAATTGTTTAAAAAGCTAAAATGATATTACAAATGAAATGAGAACCCTAGTTGAAAGAATTGTTAAATCTTTGAAGGAGAGACTTGAATAGAAAATGAATAGCTTAGCACAATGGAACACAGAACTTTACCTAAGTACCAGATTGCTTGAAAATTAGAATTAGAAAAAATCAGAAATATTAAAAGTAATTCAAAAGACTGAAAAATGCATATTTAATTCCCAAACCAACAGCCCTAGAAAACAGATCAAGAGGTATAACTTAAGAATCGCTGGATTACCTAAAGCAACATGTTTTTTGAATATCATCAGGTCCCTGCCCCAAGATGCCTCCTGAGATCCTTGAAGAATACAGCGCTCAGTACCTAGAGAAAGCAGCAGCAGGACCTTAGAGAATATAAAACAAGACCAACAAAGGCCTAGAAATATGCAAATCCTGGATATCACATTTCAAGAAATTGTGAAAGAAAACTGCCAAGATCTCTTAGAAGTGAGGGAGTAGGGAAGCAAAGAAATGGAAAAATATAAGAGAAAAGGATAGAGAGAAATATATAAGTAATGGTCATGACTATAAATGTGAATGGGTAAGTACACCCATAAAATAGAAGAGAATAACAGAATGGACCAGAAACAGAATTCAACATTATATAGTTTCAAAGAAACAGAATTGAAAGATAAAGGTTCACACTAGATTAAAAAGGGGGCTAGAGCAAAATCTATTATGCCATCGCTGAATTTAAAAAAATAAGGATTAGCAGTCATTTGACAAAGCAACAGCAAAAATAGATGGGATTCAAGGAAATAAAAGGCATCTGTATTATGCCAAAATGTACCAAAGTTCTGGTATCTATACTGAAAGGTTCACAGGGTTGTTTTGCAGATCAAATTAGATAATATTTGTAAAAGTGCTTAGCGCAGTAACTGGCACATGACAGAGAAAATATGAAAAAAAGTAAAAAAGTAGCAAATATCAAACTATACTACAAAGCAAGACTCACCAAAATTATTAAATATTGGTTGAAAAATAGAGATCAATCAGTGGAACAGATTAGGTATAAACATCCAGAAACAAACAAACCTGGCAGTCTAGTGTTTTATAATCCCTAAGTCCTCATTTACTGAGATAACTACTAGAGATTAAATTTTTAAAAAATAAACAAGAAAGCAATTTGGAAGAAGTTAGGTTTAGACAAACACCTCATACATTCACTAATATTAACTCCAAATGCTTACATGACATATGTAAAAAATCATATCATAAACAAATTAGAGGAAGAAATTTCCTCCCAGATCTGTGCATAGGGGAAGATTTTGTGAAGAGAAAAAGATAAAGAGAATCAGGGAGGATGAAATGGACAATTCTGATTGTATGAAATTAAAATTTTTTTACAGAAAAGATAATGCAACTAAAATTAGAAGTGAAAGTTACTGAGGAAAAAAAATCTCTGCAGCAAATTTCTCTGATAAAGATCTAATTTCCAATATATATAAACAATTGGTTGAAATTTTGAAGAAGAGAAACCGTTCCCTGGTTGATGAATCATCAAAGACATGAAGTTCTCAAAGGAAAATATCCAAGCTGTTATTAAACAGCCGTATAAAAAAAAAAGCAACTCCAAAACACTAATAATTAAAGAGAAGCGTATTAAAGAAACTCTGAAGTGCTTCTTCACATCCAAAAAAATAATAATAATTAATGCATAGGCCATCAGGGAAACTAAGAGGTGGAGGTGAGGAATTGGATCATTTCCAGTCATGGGGGACTAATGAAAACGCATACATTGGGGCAGCTGGGTGGCACAGTGGATAGCACACCGGCCCTGAAGTCAGGAAGACCTGAGTTTAAATCTGGCCTCAGACCAAACACTTGACATTTACTAGCTGTGTGACCCTGGGCAGGTCACTTAACCCCAGTTGCCTAAAAGAAAAAGAAAAAGCATGCATGTAAGAGATACATTATTAAGAATTTAAGAAATTGCAAGATGGCCTAGTACTACTAGAGTATAGAATATATGAACAAGAGTGCAAGGTAAGATGATTAGAAAGGTAGAAAGGGGTCAGGTTGTGTAAAATTTTAAATAGCAAACAATGGAGTTTATATCTGATTCTGGTGATAACAGTGAGCTACTAGAACTCATGGGAGATGTGATAGTGGGGTAAAGCCATCAGACATGTACTTTAAGACATTTTCAATTGAATTGAGTATAGATTGGAATAGGGAGAGACTGGAGTCAAGGAGACCAATCAGAAGGCTGTTTCAGTTAGGTTAGAGACAATGAACTAGAGTTCACTTGTTTGACTGGAGAGAATAGGGCATGTACAAGAGATGTTGTAGACACCTTTGCCAACAAGATTTGGCAAAGGATTGAATACGTGTAGTGAATGAGAGAGTCAAGGATGATGGTGAGGTTGTGAGCCTCAGTGACTGGCATGCTGGTGGTGCCCTTGACAGTATTAAGGGAGTTCACGGAGCATTTGAGGGGGAACATGAGTTCTGATTTAGATATGTTGAGTTTGAAATGCCTATGAGACACCCAGTTTGAGATGTTAAAAAGACAATTTATGTAAGAGTAGATCTGGGTATCATCTGCATAAAGATCGTAAATTAATCCATAGTTGTTGATGCAATCACTGAATAAGATAGTATAGAAAGAGAAGAGAAAATCATCTAGAACACAGCCTTTGGGGGCACCAAGTTAATGGGGATGACACAGATGAAGAAACAATAAAGGATACTTAGAGCAGTCAGGAAAATAGCCAGAAGAGAGCAGTGTCACAAAAACTTATTGAGAGAACATCTAGAAGAAAAGGTGTCCATGTTATCTGCTACAGAAAGACCAAGAACCATCAGGATTGCCCCCCCCAAAAAAAAAACATTAGTTCAAAGATTACTGGCAACTTTCTAAAGGGGGCAGTTTTAGTTCATGATCATAGGAACAGGTTTGAAAGACAATTTACAGAGGATTTAGAAGAAAATTAGGGGAGAGGAAGTGAAAGTACCTAATGTAGATAACTTTCTCAAGGAGTTAAGGGAGAGGAAAGATACAGAATAATAACTAACAGGGATGGTAGGATCAAATGAGGGTTTTTTTAAAGGATTACAAGGACATGGACATGTTTGTAGACAATAGGGAAACAAGAAATAGGGAAAGATTGAAGATTAATGAAAGTAGGGCTGAGAGTGGAGTCAATTTACTATTTACAAATTTTACTGTATTTACAACACTGGAGGGTAGGATCAAGGATGCTTGTAGAAACATTTGCTTTAGCTAGGAAAAGTGCCACCTCATCCAAGATCAGAATGAAGGGTATATAGTATGGCAAGTTCTATGAATGATCTGAAATAAGGAGGGAAGAAGGGAGAATTATCAACAAATGGCCTCCTGTATTTATGAAGCAAAGTCCTCAGCTAAAAAAACAGAGGAAGGTTATGCCATGGAAGTCTTGTAGAAAGACAAAGTATGGAACAGCCAGTGTAGGGAATGGTATAGTGGGAATAGACTGCTTGCTGTAGTAAGGGTATTATTGAGATTAAATAAAATAAATTTATAGTGACCCAATTAGTAGAATTTCATGATTTTCTCCAGTTCCATTCAGCAGCATGTGAATGCAGAGGAGGTCAATCAAGGGAGTAATCCAGGGTCACGGCTTTGCAAGGCTATCATCAACTACAGAATAAGAGTGCAAGGGACTTGAGAATAAAGAATAGCTTAGTGTTGAATTACTCATGGAGAGGTTGACATAGGGAAAGAAGAGTTTAGCCAGTGCAGGTACAATGGCCTGGCAAAGAACCAAGGGATGCAGATAATGAAGGTCACAGTGAGGACATAGAACAAAGCAGTCATAAAATATAGGGAAAAGATGGAAGGACAAAAGAATATGATCATGAGGGAATTTCAAAGTTTAATAACAACAGATAACATTTATATAGGGTCCACTATGTGCCAGGCATTGTGCTAAGCACTTTACAATTATTATCTCATTTGATCCTTACAACAACCCTGGGTGGTAGATGCTATTATTATCCCCATTTTACAGTTTAGGAAACTAAGGCAAACAGAGGTTAAGTGAGCTGCCCAGTGTCACACAACTAGTAAGTTTCTGAGGCTGGATTTGAACTCAGGCCTTTCTGACTGCAGTCCCGATAATCTATCCACTGTGCCACCTAGCTGCTCCTATTTTGTGAACAAGCAAGTGGAATACTTGTGGGTAATGGCCAGATCAAAGGTAGAACCATCTCTGTGTGGAGCTAAGGTAGAGTGGAGAAATAGGTCGTGGGAATTGAGTAGATAGGAAATTAAGGTATTTGGTGGAGTGTCGACATGTATTTTGAAGTATCCTAATATGAGGTCAGGAGATAGGAAAGAGAGAAAGACTGTTAGCGAAGCACTAAATTCTGTGAGAAATGAAGGAGAATGCTCTGAAGGTTTGTATAGTACAACCACCAAGATTTTGATTGGGTGATAAACAGGAGGAGAGGCTGTTTAGTGAAGGTGATAGAGAAAGATTCTAACAATGGCAGTGGAGAGCAAGGAGCATTTCAGTTATCCCCACTGTAATCTTGTACTTGATGGTGGGAGTGGGAAGGAGGAGGGGAGTGTAATATGAGAGAAAAAGTAAGAAATACTGGAGCGGTGGAAAGGAAAGTGGTGTCGGCAGGAGGTAGCCAGGTCTCCAGTGAGCAGATTCTAGAAGGAATGAAAAAGGAAGAGATTTAAGATGAAAAGAAGTGTATTCATTGTGGAGTGAGCACAGTGGGGGAGGGGGGAAGGGTAGTACATATGGGATGGGATCTTATGGGGATAGGGTAGAGGAGGATAGGCACAAGGGAGCAATAAGTTGAAGGTAAACAACAGGGTTTGTGCATCATCAGCCTGGGGTTCAGAATCTTTGGAATGGAGCAAGTATCAGTTTATGGGAATTTGCTATCCATTGAGCGATGAGTAGAGTAAGGGTGTAAGTGGTTGGAGAGGGGTCTGTTGAGGAAGACTTGAAATCAGACGGCGCAGATTTTCCCTTGAGGTTCACAATGTGGTGACAAATAGTGAGATTTTGTCCCGTGAGACCACACAAGGCCTTTCTCACTAGGGAGGTACAACCAGTGGGCTAGAAGCATGGTCAGGAGGTCAGAAGGCCTTGTTCTCCCTGGAGAAAGCCCTGAGGGGCAGGAGATGAATTAAATCTTGTCCTCAGGGGATATTAGAGCGCTGGGAAAAGTTTTGAGGCAGTCCCCACTGAAACAGGACAACAAATCCTTATATGCTTCACTGAGGAGGGATCTAAGAGAAAGACAATTGGGTACATGGATGGAAGGGATCTTGTTTTCCTTGGTTTGTGGCCCTGTGCTAGAGAGTATCATTTGCCATATTAGTGCTGCTTATAATCAGTTTTAGTATTAGGTATAATTTCTAGATTTTGCATTTAGTGAAGTCTTTAGTATGCTCTCTTCAGACTTTAATACCTCCTCATTTCATCTCTTATTTAATCTTTCTAGGCTTAGGAATGAAGGGTTGTTTGTTGTTATTGTTGCCACTGCTAGTCAGCAATAAGTTGTTTAATTTGGCATTAAAGGCGTCATTGACAAAAACAGCATGAAACCCTTACCTATGATTAATGTCATCTGTTTCCATGTCATGATATAGCAGTGATACATATTGAAAGTAATCCAGTCTCCAGTCCATTTCATATTAATTAATTTGCTTGTTTTTGTGGTTAGCCCCATCTCCACTAAAGTATTTCCAGCAGGTGGGATATTGGTATTTGGATTTGATGACAGCTCTTACATTCTTGTTGTACCAGAATACAAAGGAGCACCACTTGCTCTATTGTCTTCAGTGTTAATGTGTTCAAAATTGTCTAATGTAGGGCCTGCCTGTAAGGCCTTTGCTGCCCCATCTATTTCTTAGGTTAATAGGGGAAATTTCATCATATTTGCCAGTGTGTTAACCCAAACAGAACCCTATTGGCCAGTGTTTAAATATAGGGCAAGCATTCCCTGCTGTACCTCATTCTAGTTAGCATTCTCTTACTTTTCTCTTGATCCTTACCCTGCCTCCCTCCCTGGACTGTGAATGAGGGATTGTCCTTTAGCGGAGCTGTTTTATTATTATTATTCTTATTCAACTAATTGGTCACTAGAGCTATCATTGACCATACAGATAGTCCTCACACTGGTTAGTGTTGTCTGTCCCTGAATGTTGAGTCAATACCAAGTTAAAATGAGTAGTAAATGTTTAGACTTTGGAGGTGGGTAGTTTGCTTCATTGGGGCATACTAAAGACTGAAAATCCAGTCCTTAAACTTAGAATGCTATCTTATATGTTGGTGAGAACTAAATGGTGAGTTACCTGTCTGTCCTCAGCTTTTTCTAAGTCAAAAGATTAACACATAATCAGTAGGAGAATTTGAGTTGAGCATCCTGCCATGTGGCAATATATGTCTGTAAGAGGACTGGAATTATCTTAAACCCAGGTCTCTCCAGTTTTGCTCAAGTTTTCATCATGGCATGTGGCCCTTGAGAAACTGCTCATATCTTAGCATATCTTTCAAGCCTTTGGGAAGCATTGTGCACAGGCCGTTTGTTCCTAGTTTATATAGACCTAGAATGCAAGTATGTATCTAAAGAGGACAACCACATAAAATAGGAATTAAAGGAAATGGAATTTGTAATTCAGAAGAAGTCTAAAGGTTTAAGGATTGAGGATAGAATTTCCAAGGGATTTGCAGACATATTTGGCGTAGTCCTTTCTTTGCACTTGGCTCATTTATTTAGCTAAATAGGAGACAATCAGTTGGATCACAAGTAGAGATGTTTAATACCCAAGAAATGCTATTTAAACTGAAAAACTTTCCCCCTGACAGAGTCAGAATGGATGGAAATATGGTATCTCTCTGGATGAAAATGTGAAGACACATCCATTAATAAGACCTTTTAAAACATTAACTGAAAAGGTAAGAAACAATGGAAGAGAAAAATATCTCACTGTGTACACAGTGTTTTTTCCATCCTTAGAGAAGTTTCCTCAGTCAGCCATAGGAGAGCCAACAGAGGATTCACATAAAATTTAGAGATTTTTTTATGATAAAATAAATTCTTCTTGTTTCCTATCTGTGAGCAACTTCTCCTTCTCTGCCCCACACCCAGGATTTAATTCCCAGAATGCAATCTCATGTTGTACTCTCTAGCTTCTTAAAATCCATAGAAGAGGTGTTATTTAACATATAGGGACCAGAGAAAAGTTTATTCTCTTTTGCAAAAACCTTTTGCAAATAAACTATGAGTGATTCTAATTAGGGGAAAGGAGGTAAACCCCAAGGGGAATTAGGAAGCTGCTTAATCCTTCTCAAGTAAAAATTATTTCTGAGAACACAAAGGACAAGAAGAGGGAAAACAAGGAAAGTTTCCAAGCAGTATGAAAAAAGGATGATGTTTCCAAGTATGTTTATATAAGAACTGTGTGGATAAGCATGTTACATAATTCCTTTCTGATTCTGATTCTGCACCATTTTCTCAATAAGCATTCTTGTTCCATTCATAGGATGTGTAGCCCTATCTTCATGCTTAGTATATTGCATGTTTTCTAATTTTAAGCCAAGTCCCAAGGAGGTCCAGAGCTAATTTTGAGGTCAAGAGAATATGATAACTACCTAAATTAGAACTGTTCTTGCCAAGGCATTTTCATATTACCTCCACTTAAATTAAATTAAATTAAAACACCAATCGTTATTTTCTTTCCTTTGCTCTTGCTCATGCCCTTCTCCTTCCTCACAAAACTCCAAATGCTTTTTAATGGCGTGACACATTTAAACTGAAGGCAAGAGACCTTTTTGAGGGTCTTGAATTTAATTTTTTTATCCAGTGACTTTGCTTTAGCCCCTGAAATAGCTAGCTTGTTCACTAACAATTCATAACATAATTTAAATCAATAGGCACCACACTGCATCCCTTTGGAATTGAAAGGTTATCAAAATATCTATTCTTTGCAAATCAATTTTATTTAAATTTGTTTCTAGGAGAAGGAAATTTATCGCTGGCCTGCCAGAGAGTCTCTGAAAACCATGCTAGCTGTGGGCTGGACAGTAGACAGAACCAGAGAAAGTGAAGCGATCATACAACAGCGGGAAAATGAGAAGCTTCGCAGCATTTCCCAAGCCAACCAAGTAAGACAGGGCTGTTTAGAGCCAGACTCTTTAAACCTATGGGGAAATAAGTACTCTGGAATAGTGTGGCATGAGACTTTCTTTAGGAGTAGCACTAGGTGGATGAGTCTGGTCATCCCACAAGTGAACAAAAATCTTTGTTATGCAGTCTTTATGTCAGAAAGTATCTCATGACACAGAAGACTCAAGTACAATTTGGGAAATGCCCTTAACTTTCTTGCCTCATAAGGAAATCTGAGAAAACATGTATCATAATACTCAGTATTGCAAGAAAGATTCCTTGCTTATAGGCAATATTCATAATGTTAGTTCATAATATTATAAATTGGAGTTTTGTTTTTTAAATGGGTAAACAAAATAAAGATTAGAAAATTAACAACTATTAGTCTCAAAGTACATGTAAATCTCCAGGGTTGCTTGCATTCCTGAGGACTGTTAATACCATCTCCACTCTCCATCTTGGAAGGAGCAGAGTTAACCTCTCTCCCTCTGCCTCTACCTCTTACTCTCCCTCTCTTTTACTTTTCCTCCTTCTCTTTCCCTTCTGTCTTTTGTCTGTCTTACAAATTTTCATGATTCTTATAGTCCAACCACTGGATTTCTCAGTTTCTTAGGACATCCAGGGAAGTTCCATATAAAGTCCTCAAGTCTGGTTCAAGATGAAATCAAATACCCCTTGGTCATTCTTACCACCTTCTTTTCCTTCATTTGGTCTCCTTGCTGCCAGCCCTACTCAGTTTTTATATTTCCCGCAAGGTATACATTCTTCATTTTCCCCAGTTACTCAAAATAGAAAAGAGAATAGACTTGCTGCTGTACTAGCTAAAAATAGCAGAAGCCAGGAATGGTAATAAAAATGAGGGAGATATGTCAGATCAAGTAATTTTATTTTGCTTTTTCTAGGGCAACAGCTACAATCCTTCTCCACTTGACCTTTCAAATGTTGTGCTTTCTAGGGAAGTTCAGGTCAGTACTAATGTTTTCACTGTCCATATTCTTCAGAACAGTATAATTTACCTTTGACAGTGTATCTTAGAATTAAGATTTTATTATATTATATATATATATATATATTATATATAGAAAATATTAGCATTAGAAAGGACCTTTAAGATCATCCAGTCCAGCTCCCTCATTTTATAGGGGATAAAACTGAGGCCCAGAAAGGTAAAAGGATTTGTCCAATATTATAAAGATGGTCAGTCTTAGAGTCAGGACTAGAACTCAGACTTCCTGATATCCATTCTACTACTTTTTCTGTTATACACACTACAAGATACATTATGAAGGTTTCCTACCCCTGAGGGTTGAAGAAAAGAATACATGTTGCCACAAATGAAAAGGTCTGTCAGTGTTTGTATTTTATTGATATTTACCCTATTAGAAATTTAAACTGATAAATGTTTAAAATATTTATTCATTTTAAAATAATTTTTAAAACCTTTTATATTTTATATAAATAACACAATTAATGAAAAATTAATTTTTAAAAATCAAAAAATTAGTGAGAAAAGTGGTATTGTTTTACATATTTTTGCAAATCTCTTTAATGTCTGGTTTAATACAAAACAGCTGTATTCTGATATGTTTCTAGATTCAGTCTATTGTGATATGCTGTTTTGGTTGAGGTATATGAAGAAAACCTATGCTTATACAGATATGTAGCTGGAAAAGGGAGGAGTACTTTAATAGGCAAATAATGTTTTAGTATTATTATGAAAAGAGTTTTGACCTCATAGACCTCCTGAAAAGGTCTCAGGAACCCTAGGGCTCCACAAACTTTGAGAACTACTGGTCTAAAATGCCAACACTAGAGTATTAGGAATGTATCGCATTGAGTAGAGACATGGGAAAAGTATTTTCAGATAGTTCAAGGCTTAGGGTTCCTCTTGAAACTTTTAATACTGTGTGACAATTCAGTACAGCAAGAGCTGTGGGTTCAGTTCAGCCTAATGCAGCATGGTAAAGAGAGAGTAATGAACAGAAAAGTATAGTGCTAAAGTGAAAAACAAAAACAGATAGCAATTAATCCATGAAGTTCCACTGTTTGGCTATTATCTATTCAATTGTCTATGTATGTGAACTTCATTCACATGCTGGTGCTTCAAAAACAAGTGCACCCAAAGTCCACCTCTCTAGACTCATTGAATCATTTGCTCTAGCTTTCAGAGGACATCTAATCCAACCCCCTCATTTTACAGATGAGGAAACTGAGGCACATAATGAGTCACCCTAGGTTATACAGATAATTATGAATACTGAGTCCAAATCGAGCATACTTTCCATTGTACCGGCCTTCCTTCAGTTTTGCAAAACCCATTGTGTACTGACTAAGCCTTCATTATGGCACCTCACAAATTCCTGTTTCGTATCAGCATAGAGGACACAGGTAGAAGAATGTAAAATGCAGTGGGAGAGAATGAAACAGCCTGGATCTTTGGAATATCTCTGATAACTCCTATTTCTCCACCTCACTTCTATTTCAGCCTCTGCCTTTTACTCCCTTGACAATTGCAGGCTGTGGCAAAAAGGCCAGTGATATTCCATTTCAATTTATTCTATTTTATTTTTAGATTAGATATCTGTATGTGACTCAATATCCACTTTCCCTTTATAATGATATGGTCCTTATGTGAATGAATTTTATTTGTAAAGTTTTATTTATGCCAGTCTCTCACCAATATAGGTGTCTTTAGTTTTCTTACCTTGATAACTAGAGAGCCATAGTTTGTTTTCCTAACTACTGGACCAATATAAGTTCATGTTCTTCCTACCCTCATAAACAGCAAAACCAGAAAATACAAGTGACCAAATTCCTCATTCCTCATGCCCAGTCTGATTACCATATGAACAGGAATAGATATGATGACCTTTTCAAGGATTTTCCCAGCCCTAAGATTCTGAAATACTATTCTAAAATGACATACTGCTGATTTGTAGCTTCAAATTGAAATGTTTATTTTTTTTCACATATCCCCCTAACAGACTAATAAGTTAAAAAATAGAAAAACAGGATTAGATGTTTTGGTGATACTATATAACTAATGAGGTGCGTAAGCATAGACTAAGTAATGATAGGAAACACTCAGCAATGAGCCAAAAGCTTTTACTAATGTTCCTTTCCTAATCTATCCAAAAATAGCCTGTCATTGATGAGCTCATTTTTCTTTCTGCCACCAACCTATTCACATTGTCAATGGCTTTCTCTTGGCAGGGGATGGTAGAGGTTGTGGCTGAGAACTATCACAACATCTGGGCCAAAAAGAAAAAGATGGAACTGGAAAACAAAGGTATGGCTAGTTTACAGAGTGTACAGAGGAAATAACATTGGGCATCAGGTATGTTACTTCTCATAAATGAAAGGGGAGATAGAAAGTGCATTATAGTTCTCTTAATTTATCGTAGGTGGAGGCAGTCACCCTCTCTTAGTGCCATATGATACCTTGACAGCCAAGGAGAAGTTCAGGGACAGAGAGAAAGCCCAGGAGCTATTTAAATTCCTCCAAGTGAATGGTATTGTTGTATCTAGGTAAGTAATTTTTCCCAGATATCCCTTTGTTACTGTTTCTTGTCTTAAGTTACCTTGGTTTGTCTCCCCCTCCTGATCTCTGCCTAATATTGATAGGAGAAAGAACAACAATTAAGTCTTTTGGAATTGAAAGATATTTATTTTGAAAAAAAAAAGAGTTAATTAATAGGTTTAATTTGAGATAGGAAATGGAACCCATGAAAAAGAATCACACAATCTCAGAATTAGAAGGATCCAGAAGCTGTATAGTCCAACTGACATCTAAAAAAAATATCCACTATTGTGTTCATCCAGCCTTTGTTTGAAAACCTTCAGTAAGGAAGAACCTATCATCTTCAAATCATCCAGTTACATTTTTAGATAGCTCTCACAATTAGGAAGTTTTGTTTTTCTTATACCATTTCTAATCACATCATTTCAACTTCCACCCATTGTTCCCTATGGCCCGTGTGGTCAAACAGCATCTAACTCCTTTTCTAGGTGAATAGGACCTTCAAGATCCCTATTATGTGCCCCCTCCAACAATAATGGCCTTCTGCAAGCTAAGTATTTCTGTTTTCTTCAGATGATATTGCAAAGTACTTTATCTTACCTCATCTTCACGACAACACTGTTAGTTAAGTAAGTCAGTGCTGTTATTATCCCCATTTTACAAATTAGGAAGCTAGAGCTAAGAGAAATTAAATGATGTGCTCAGTGTCACAAAGCTAATAAAAGTCTAAGGCAGTATTCAAACCCAGGTCTTCTTGACTCCAAGTCCAGTGCTCTGTCCACAGATCCCAGATTTGTTAGCCATATCTGTGTGACTTGGAAAATGAGGCATTTAGATTAGATGACCTGTCTTACGCTTTCTACCTCTAGATCTATGATCCTATAATCTCAAAACCCTTCATCATCCTAGATGCTCTCCAGCTTATCAGTGTCCTTCCTAAAATGTGATGCCCAGAACTGAGTACAATCTTCCAGATGTGTTCTAACCAAAGCCAAGCACAGTGGCACTATTCTTTCTTAATCTTGGACTCCTAATGTAACCTAAAATCATTTTATCATTTTTGTCTGCCATATCATTATGTTACCACATACTGAGCTAACAGCATACCACAAACCCCTTCGATCTCTTTCCGAAAAACTGCTGTCTGTGACATACCTCACATCTAATATCTCTTTTTCATGTGAATTTGATTTATGAACCCGTTATAAGATATGTTCTTAATCCAAAATATCTATGTCAGATTTTATCTTTTTAGGGTAAGCCCAATATTGTAGCTTCTCAGGATTGTTTTTGGATCCTGATTCTGTCATCCAAGGTGTTAGCTTTCCATCTCAGTTTTGTGCCATTTACAAACTTAATAAGCATTCATAGTAAGCCTTTATACAGCTATTGATTAAATAACACAGGGACAAGCACAGATCTCTGGAGCATTCCATCTAACCTACTTCTGTCATCTCCACAAGAACAGTGTGAGAGATATTGTCAGATGCTTCCCTAAAATATAGGTAAGCTAAGAGATGCTGCAATATCAAAAAAAAGATCTAACGAAATCATGGGGAAAGTTGTATCACCTTTTCTGGAGTCTTTTGTAGGAAACTTACTTTCTAAGCCTGAGGAAAGTATTGGTCACCTTATTGTGTATAACCACAGCTGGCTTTATTCAGCTCAAGGAGGTATTGACTGTTCTGTTTTCTGTGAGACTTTTTGCCATTTGTAATTAGCTGTCCTTTCAAAGTGCTAAGCTGTTTCTATACATTATCTTTCCAATCTCGCTTTTATCTCACCAGCTAAAACTGTTTTTACCTATATATTACCACTATCCATTGATTAAATTTCATTCTTATATGTAGGTTTGTGAGAGAAAAATTAATCCGTTAAAGATATAAGGACTAATTCCCGTTCACATGCTTCCCTGTTTTCTATCCCTATCTTGAGCTGTTTCCTTACCCCAAGGACTTTGAGAAAGCATTCAATTACCCCTGAAATGCTAGTTTCAGGCTTTCAGCTTACAGACCACTCTACATATAAAAACTAATAAGAAAAATAATTCTTAAACTCTCAAAATTTTTCTGTCTTAGGCTCTAGCTGTCCTTATGCCTTCATTTTACATATAATTTCCCCAGTTTTTAATTTGCTTTTGTATGTACATGCCTCTTAAGAAGCAGTATAATTCATTGAAAAGTGTGATGGCCTTGGAGTAGAGAAATCTGAGTTCAGATCCTGCTTCTGAAAATTTTTTTGCTGTGTGACCATAGACAAATCACTTCAAGTCTCTTATCCTCAGTTTTCTCATGTGTAAAATGGGGATGATAATTGTAATACCTATCCCATAGGCTTGTTGCAGGAATAACATTATAATTTATGCAAAGCACTTGTAAACCTTAAAGCATCATATAAATACCAGGTGTTATTGTTGAAAATTTGGGTTTTAACTGTGCAGTGTGATCCTTTGGGGTGTGCCATATAGGCCATGTTCCCTCTTCTTCATAAGTAACAAAAACCTGATCTTTTCTTTCGGTATTTGTATATCTACTACCCTGAAGAAATTTATTTCCTGTGTAAGGTGCTCTATGCTTTTAATTTCTTGCAGTTTCCCCCTGCTATAGATGTAACCACAAGTCGTTTTCAAGAAGATTGGGTCTTAGAACTCATTTATTTTAAAATCCAGAAAAATATTGTCATTCTGTCTTGTAAATAAAATAACAAAATAATATATGCTACTTCATTATCAAGAAATCAGACAGCAGAAGAGATATATCAGAAAAACTTTGAATTCAGAATCTCTTTATAATTTAAAGCTTATTCTTTATATTGGAATGGATGAATGCTATGATTTGCAGCTTGTTGTCTTTTATATCGCTGTCACCACCCACTGGCTCCCTCTCTCCACTCCCCTTTTGCCAAAAGAACCTTCCCTTATAACAAATAAGGATAGTCAAGCAAAGCAAGCTGTGATTTGTTTTTAAACAATTTGGTGAAGCATAAATTAAAGAAAAAATTATCTCTGTCAGAATTATGAGGAAAAAAGTAACAATAAGAAATAAAGACCAAGAGGAAGGAATGATAATTATTATTTAACATTGATTAAAGTGTAATGATATAGAAGAATAGACCCAAAATAGAATATGTGAGGAAAAATGTGGGAGAATGCAAAAGAACAGAAGGCTTTGGTATCCCATAACCCACCCTAGTAGCACACAAGGTTAAGAAAATAGTATGAAAGGCTTTTTTCAGAAAACACAAGCAGTAAACAAAGGAGAAATGTTAGGCCTTTCTTCCTATAGAAGGGTAAACAGACCTCAGAATTTGAGAGCATCTACAATTCTATTCTAGGCCATCTATTTGGGGGACAATTTGCATTTGTCTACATTTCTGGTGATTCAATTAGACAGTTCAGCAAGTATACCTACTATTTTCCAGCCACTGGGCCACCATGAAAAAAGGAGATAGTCTCTGCTCTCAAGGACCTTACATTTGATATGAGGTTATATAAATTGTCATAATGTTAGCAGGTATATGAATAACTCTCCATTGCTTTGGCTATATGAATCTCATAGTAGAATGGTGAATTACTCATATGATCAAGCCATTTTAATCCAAAGCCTCATAAGAAAATTTGTTTAAAGTTTAGAGGAATGATGGTTTGACATTTTATAACAGTGGGATTGATAGAAATGTCATTTAGATTTATTATGGTATTTCTTTTGCTCTGTTTTCAGAATAGATTTTTCTAACCATTCTGGAAAACAATTAAAATTTTGCAAATAATCTGCCTGAAATGACCATAACTTTTGACCCAATGATCTCACTACTAGATATATAACCCAAGGAAGTCATTAATAACAAAACAGGCTCCATCTACCCAAAAATATTTATACCTGTAATTTTAGTTTCATCAAAGAAATGGAAAAAAGGAGGTCACAGAGATTGGGGAATTCTAAACAGATTGTGGCATATGAATTTGATGGAATATTACAAAGAAGCATAGGAAGAGATAGATGAACTGAATCAAGATGATGTAAATGGAACCAGGAAAACATATATTCAATAACTACATCATTGTAAAATAGAAAGAAAAACAACCACAAAATAGTATACCTCCTCTTCATCCTTGCATGAGTGAGAAAATCCTTGGCCATGGAACACTGCGTATAATATCAAATTTTTTTCAAGTTATTAATTGATTTTGGTGATTTTTCCTTCATTTTATTTTTTTCTTTTTAATTCTTTGTAATTAAGGAGTGCTTTTTTGAAAGGAGGGAGAGTACAGAATACAGTGAGAAATTTAAGTAATGTAAAAGCAAATGATATAAATAAAAATCTGTTTAAAAAAAAGAACAGATTATTCAAGGGTAGGCATGTAGTTTTCTATAGAGTAAAAAGAATTAAATGTAATGATTTTGTTTTTCTTTCTTATTAGTGAAGAAATATGATCTCTAAGGTTTCTTCTACTTCTTCATTTTTAACAATCTAGCTCCAGCCAACTGATACAAAAGCAAGAGTCTCCATATCTTTGCGCAGGCTGCTCTCTATGTAACATACTCCCTCCTCACAGCTGCCCTGTAGGATTCCTAGCCTTCTTCAGATCTCAGATCAAATGCCACATCCTCTGCGAAGCCTTTCTTCATCTCCCCTGATGTCAGTGCCTTCCTTTCAGAAATTATTTTATATTTATGTATGTATACATATATGTATGTGTTGTGGATATGTATTATATAAACACACACATATATGTATCTTTATCCATATTATATGAGTGTATATATACGTGCATATTTATATGTGTACTGTTTATATATGTACATGTTTCCCCAATAGAACGTAATCTCCTTGAAGGTAGAAACTGATTTTGTCTTTGTATCCTATCCCTATTATCCAGGCCAGTGACTGGTTTGTAAGAGGTACTTATTAACTGGCTGACTTGTTGATTGAAGTGATGAGTCATTATGAAGTTAATATTACAGAAGAATCACCTTCATTTAAGGAAATAATTTTGACAAAAACAATATTAATATTTACTTGTGTCATAATATCTCTGTTATTTCCTGATGATTTTGCTCTATTTCCCAACTAGGGATCTGAAGGATATGGAATTGGATGCCTCTTCAATGGAAAAGAGGTTTGCCTATAAATTTTTGAAGAAGATTCTAAAATATGTTGACTCTGCTCAAGAGTTTATTGCCCATTTGGGTAAGTTTCATCCTGAAACATTGACAAAGTTGTTGCTGTTTCTTTTTGTGCTGTTTAAATAATGCTAATTTTGTGTTACCATTGTCCATAATTATTTTGACATTTGACAATTTGTTGTAGGGAAAATCTTGTTTTGTATTGTTTTTCCCCTACTAGAGGGGCACTTTAGACATTGATTCCACTGTTAGGTCTGACTCATTTGTTACTACTAAGTCTAAATTTAACTCTTTTATTTTTGTTGCTTTTTGATCAAGCAGGGATAGCTGAACCTCTCTGTGTCTATTATCTTGCTTGATAAAGGGATATAACAGCAATGACAATTAAGAGTACTGAGATCACAATTATAATTCTGTTAGTTTTTCTGTTTGCCATGCAATATCATACTGCTAATTCTTGCTGAGCTTAAATGACACTGAAACTTTCAGATATTTTTAGTCAAAACTGTTATGTATAGTGTTTAATAAATATATTTGCAGAACAAAATATTTTATGGACCACAAATCATCTCAGAAAAGGCTTTCAAGCAAGTTGGTTTTTCTTTAATGCTACACCTGTGTCTTATGCTGCCTGATAGTTGTGTTGTATCTTTGTAGAAGCCATTGTCAGCAGTGGGAAAACAGAAAAGTCTCCCCATGACCAAGAGATTAAATTCTTTGCCAAAGTAAGTGATACCCTGTGTCTATAAATTAATAAAAAATTTTCTCTATTTCTAAGTGAGCTTAATAGATATCATTGGATCAGAGCTGGATTAGAGGTCACCTGGTCTAACCCCCTCATTTTACAGATGAAAAAACAGGCCTCAAAGGGTTGTGACCCTCATAAAAGTAGGTGAATTTCAAGCCAGAGCCTCTGGTTGTAAATAATTTCTAACTCTTTCCACTCCACCACCAATTATTAACAATTTGATGGCATTGGGGGTGATCTAGCCATTAAGAATTGCCAGCTAAATTAGTAAATAATGGTATCTTTACAAAACCATATGTGCTGTTTTTCTTCCTGCTATCTGCCTCCCCAAAGAGCTAACTAGAAGTATAACTAACCTTTGAAGAGTAAAGTATTTCCCCTTGTATATGCATGAGACCCCTTCCCATAGCCTTCTCTGTTCATATATCCATCCTAGTCATGCTAAGTATCCTCATTCCCTTTGTTGACAAGGTTACTTGACCATCACCACAAAGCAATGACAGCTAGACCAACAGATTAGAGGAATATCTATAAACACAGTATATTTGATATCCTTGTGGATTACATGGAGAGATCTGGGCAAAATGGTACTATAGGAGGCAGGCTTAGAAATGGTTGAATGGTCACTCTTTCAGTAGCAGGGGGCAATGGGGTTTTACTCTTGTCCCAGCTGTGGTGGATATTTTTATAACTTACTAGGGTAAATATGCAGATGGCATACTTATCAAATTTACAGATGGTAAAAAAAAACAGAAAAGGTCACAAATGGAAGAATCTGGTGCTTTAAAGATCTCAAACAGGCTGGATCTGTGGGCCAAATATAAGGTGAAATTTAGTTAGAGCAAATGCAAACTCCAACATCTGGATTTGAAGGATAAACTGTGTAAGCACAAAATGGGGGAGAAATGCTTAGATAATAGCTTATTTATTTAACAGACCTAGAAAATGTGAAGGTAGGCCACCTAGCAGTTCCAGATTTCAAACTATATTATGCAGTAATAATCATCAAAACAATCTGGTACTGGCTAAGAAATAGAGTGGTGGCTCAGTGGTATAGATTAGGGTATACTATACTGAGTAGTAAATGACCATAGTAACTTAGTGTTTGAAAAATGCAAACATCCAAACTTTTGGGACAAAAACTCACTTTTTGACAAAAATTGCTGGGGAAACTGGAAAGTAGTTTGACAGAAACTAGGTATAAACCAACATCTCCACCGTATATCAAAATAAGGTCAATGATGATTTAGAATTAAAACATGATTTAGATATAAAGGGTGATATGATAAACAAATTAGGGGAGCATAGAATATTTTACCTGTCAGATCTATGGATAAGGGAAGAATTTATGACCAAACGAAATAGAGGGTATCATGGAATGTAAAAGGGATAATGTTGATTACATTAAATTAAAAGGGTTTTGCATAAACAAAATCAGTTCAGCCAAAATTAGAAGGAAAGTAGGAAACTAGAAAAAAATTTTAAAGTGAGAGTCTCAGATAAACACCTCATTTCTCAAGTAAATAGGGAACTGAGTTAAATTTATAAGAATATGAGTCATTCTTCAATTGATAAATGGTCAAAGGATATGAACAGGCAGTTTTCAGATGAAATCAAAGCTATCTATAGTCATATAAAAATGTCCTAAATTACTATTTTTTTTTTGGTGTTTAGTCATTTCAGTCACATCTAACTCTTCATGACCCTTTTTAGAGATTTCTTGGTAATGGTGCTGGAACAGTTTTCCATTTCCTTTTCCAGCTCATTTTACAGATGAGAAAACTGAGGCAAATAGGGTTTAAGTGACTTGCCCCAGGGTCAAGCAGCTAGTCAGTGTCTAAGGCCAGATTTGAATTCAGATCTTCCTGACTTGAGGCCTGGCACTCTATCCACTGTACCACATAGCAGCCCACTATTGATTAGAGAAATGCAAATTAAAGTAACTTTGAGATACCACCTCATACCTATCATATTGGCTAATATGACAGAAAAGGAAAGTGAAAAATGTTGGAGGGGATGTGAGAAAATTGGGACACTAATGCACTGTTGGTGGAATTGTGAATCCAACCATTTGAGATAAGTGACCAAAGGATAGGAACAAATAATTTTCAAAAGAAAAACTGTACGTAATTAATATAAGAAAGATTGTACCAAATCAAAAATGATAATGATAATGGAAATATAAAGTAAAACAACACTGAAGTTTTACCTCATACCCAGAAATCTGCCAAAGATAAAAGGCAGAAATAGTCAGTGCTGGGGACCTGCACAATGAAAGGCAAACTAATGCAGTGTTGATGGAGGTGTGAATTGTTACACTTCTGAATTCTGGAAAACTTATTGGAATGTTGCTAAAAACATGACTAAAATGTCCATGTCTTTTGACTGTGAGATCCTACTGTGAAGCATATATCCCAAGGAGATCAGAAAGAACAGTTATAAATATGCCAGTCAGTCACTAAACATTTAAGTGCCCACTGTGTCTCAGATACAGCCAGTCATTCAACCAAGAAGCACTTATTAAAGGTCTACTAAGTTGAAGGCAAAGACAAAAATGAGGCAACCCCTGCCTTTAAGAAGCTTAACTTCTTATGGAGGAGACAACATGCACATAAACAAGTATGTGGCAAAGAAATACACGATAATTTCTGAGGGGATAATTTTGGGAAGAGATATTAAGAGTTAAGAGAATAGTCAGGGAAAGCCTCATATGGAAGGTGGCACCTGAGATGAGATTTGAAGGAAACTTAGGGATACTAAGAAGCAGAAGTGAGGAGAAGAGTCTATTTCAAGCATGGCAGAACATTTTTTGCAAAGGTAAGGAGACAAGATATGGAGTATTGTGTGTGAGGAGCAGCTTATGCATGAAGACAGCCATGTGAAATAGGCCTAGACTGGCAGAATATAAAGGATTTTTAAATGCCAAACAGAGGAATTTGTATTGGATCTTACAATTTCATTTTGGCAGCATTGTAGAAGATGGATTGAAGAGAGATGACATTTAAGGAAGAGAAACCAAAATGTTAATAGCAGCATTTTTTGTGGTAACAAAGTGGGTCCCCATCAATAGAGGAGAGGCTAAATAAATGGTGGTACGTGAATATAGCAAAATATCATAACACCACAAAAATGACAAATATAAGGAATTTCAGAGAAACATGAGAAGACTAGAATTGTTACAGAATTGATTAATGAGAACCAGGCAGAAGTATATATGATGACAGTAATGAAAATAGAAGAAACAATAAAATAAAATTTTAATTCAGTGTAATTACAATGATCCATTATGGCGCTAGACAGGATGACTACTTGAAACTAATGTATAGGAAGGATTCTTTTTCAGTTACAAGTTGGACTAGATGGCTTCAGTGGGCCAACTCTGAGAGTAGGATTTTTAACATCTGAAAGCTTTAGATGGATAGATGAGTGAGTACCTGGACTTGAGTACATCTTCTAAATGTCATCTCAAAAGCTTTATAGAAATGAGACTAATGGAGTGCTATAATGGAGGCTCCCATTAAGTTGAGTTGAAGAACAAACTACTTTAAAAAAATAAAGTGGATCCTTTAACCTATAACTGGTTTTCCAGGTTCTCCTTCCCTTGGTCGACCAGTACTTCACCAATCACTGCCTGTACTTCCTTTCATCCCCACTAAAGCCACTCAGTAGCAGTGGGTATGCCTCTAATAAAGAGAAAGAAATGGTGGCCAGGTGAGTCAGTTTGTAAGGGAAAGTTCATAATGTGCATGTATGTGTGTTTTATTTTAAGACTCAGTTTCTTAAAAAGTAAAGAGTAAATCCTTTAGAGAATTTAAGGAATAGATTGTTGATTTGATAGTTGTTGCTAACTATAATTTTGGTCTTCTTGTCTTGCTCCTTCTTTTTTGGAAAAAGGCATATGTTAATGTATTCTGTTGGCTATTAAAAAGAAATGCAAGGAAGAAAGAGGGGTTAGTTTTATGTACTCATCACTCTTCCTCAAGTAATATTTATCAAAGGCCTGAGATTACTTTGTAACTTGTAACATTTTCAGACTTTGGAAAAGGGGCATCTAGTTTTGAGGAAGAATAGATTTCTATAGGCGACTACATTATTATTAAGCCCATTCTTAGGATGTCTTAAAAAATGGAAAGGAATCAACCCTTATACTCCTTGGAGTAAGTCTCACTTGTTTTTCCCAATCAAAATATCTGATCCAAGAGCCAGGAAGACTTACTTGATTTAAGCCTCTGATAGGGAAGAAAATTTTTCCTCAAAGCTATATTTTAATGTTAGGTCTCAATGTGCACACCTGATTGATGGCTAATAGAGAAATAAAATGACACAAGCCTGATAGGCATATTCAGCCATATTCTACATTTTTCTACATTTGTGTGGTGTAGGAAAAAGTAAATTGCCTGGACTTTTCAGCAACAAATCACTTTTGAATGTCTGCTGAACCTATAGTACTCATGCCACAAGGATCTCCTGCTATCAAGCATCACTAATCATGTAGGGGAAAAAAGCTTTACAAAAATAAATATTTAAGTTCAGTAACTACAGAGGGCATGTATGTGGCTAGGGCGGGGGTGGTATATCCTAGTCTAAAGTATGAGAATCTTAAAATTTATGAATACTTTAAAAATTTGCTAAACATTTTAAGTAGTCTAAATTTATTTCATTAAATATTAAAAATATAAGAGACAAAGTAGAAACAAAAGTAGGATAGTTACATAAATCTAACAGAGAGCAGTTGTGTACTTTTGTAGACTTTTCCTATTCCTAAAAAATCATCTTTTAATTATGTTTTTTTTAAATTCAAGGAAATAGACTTATTCAGAGAGCCACCTTTTGACCCTTTACTGAAATTCCATCTAGAGTCTATTATTTCAGTACATCAAAAGATCTGTGATTTCATCCATGTAGGTATTCCCTCACACATATCACACTCTTCATGTCTTGATAGACTGTCTTCAGCCAATCAATAAGTATTTATTAAATGCCTATTCTGTGTCAAGTGCTGTCCTAGACACTGGAGATCATGTACAAAGCATGAAACAATCCCTCTTTGAAGTGAGCTGGCATTGTAATGGAAGCAAGGACATATCAAAATATATATGTATATACAAATAAATATATACAAAGTCATTAAATACAAGATAGTTTAGGGGAGAGGACAGTCACATTTGAGGGTATCAGGAAAGATTTTATGTAGAAGATAGTGCCTAAGCTGCATCTGTGAAGCAGAGGTTAAGGAGAGAGTGCATTTCAGGCACGGGGCATGGCTTAGTGCAAAGGCCCAGAAACTAGATATGGAGTCGAATGTGTGAGGAGCAAAGGTAAAGCTAGTTTGACTGGAAACGCAGAGTGTAGGTACACAAGTAATATCCAATGAAACTTCAAAGAAAAGTTGGAGGCAGGACATGTAGGGCTATAAACAGAGGAGTTTATATTTTTATCTTTGAGGCAATAGGAAGCTTGAAGAAAATTGCTTTGGCAACAATGTGTAAAATGGACTGGAGTGGTGAAGGCCTTACAGCCAAGAGCCCAGTTAGGAGACTTTTGCTGTAATTCATTAGTTGCTGTGGCCATAATTATTCATCACCTAATTGCCAATCTCCTGGTAATAAGGTTTTCCAAACCTAGCTAAACTGGACATAAAAAAAAAAAAGACAAAGTATATGTCACCAGGCCTATGCTCAAAGCCTTTCTAGTTTCTCCCGCCCCATTCCATCCCACCCCAGCTTGTGCTCTGCTAACATAGCCTTTGAGAGCGCAGGTTCACCTCTATACCATAATGAGATATCAGAGTAGGACTTTACTGGAAATTTGTGTGTGTGTGTGTGTGTGTGTGTGTGTGTGTGTAAACGCAAACACACACACACACAGAGGTAGAGAGAGACAATAGACAATATATAATATGTGGGTGTATGTGTGTGTGTGTGTGTGTGTGTGTGTGTGTGTGTGTGTGTGTGTGTGTGTGTGTGTGTGTGTGTATATATGTTGTTTTGCCAAAGATTTTTCTAAAAAATAGTTGAGTTGTTGGTATACTAAAAATAATAGCTGACAGTATGGCACTTTAAGGTTTGAAAACCCTTGACATACATTATCTTCTCTAAGCATCCCAACAATCTTAAGAGGTAATTATTATGGGTATTAACTTCATTTTATAGGTAAGGAAGCTAAAGTTGGAGGAAGCTGAGTGACTTGCCCATTGTTGCACAGTTAGTATCAGAAATTGATTTGAATCCAGGTCTGTCCTCACAACTCTAGCACTTTTGCCATTAAACCACACTTATTTCTCTCTTACTAATTAACCAAATGGAATATTGAAATGCATATACTTAATAAGTCCATATTTGCAAGCCTTTATTACTCTCATCATTATGCTTCTTTATGCTCTTGTTCTCTTTAGGCTAGTAGTTCCCAAATCTTTCTCCTGGTTCTTATTCTTCAGGTTACTTTTGAAGTTAGAAAAGCTACCAGACATCTTTTTAAGTTGTTATCTTCAAAAACTTCAAGTATTATAAGATTAGCTATGGGTAAGCAGAACAGAAGGACTCTGGAGCCTGGCAACTTGGGGCTTAAAGCAACAGTCCTGTTTAAATCATTCTCCATGTAAATAGGAAAAGACTTCAGAGTTCTAGGTCTAGGCCTTGCTTCTTCATTAAGAATTCTTACAATACTTAGGATTCCATGGAAGCAAAGAGCCAGGCAACTTAGCCGTATACTTATGGCCCCAAGACATTATTCTTGTAAGAATTGTCTTTATAAAAAAAAGTTTAAAAAAAAGAATTGTCTTTAAATATTATTATTGTATTGTGAAACTTAGCTTTTACACAATTCAGACTCCTGTAACCTGTGTGCTCAAAGGCAGCCAGGAGTAGTGAATAGATAGAGACCTGACTGCTCAGTACTAGGAAAACCTGGATTCAGGTTCTGTTTCTGATACATCGTGATTGGACAAGTCATTTAACCTCTCAGTGTCCTATACAACTCTCCAAACTATAAATTAATGAAGAGTTGCTGATGTGTATCAGTAGGCAGTTTCTTCTTTGTAGAGTTCCCTACACCAAGGAAATAACAGATCCAGACCGAAACAAAACCTGTAAGTCACTTTATAGAGGAAGAAACTAGGGTTTATTAAAGTGAAGTTGCTTAGAAGTTGCTCTTAGTCTGTGGAAGAACCAGAACTGTAGAACCAGGTCTTTTGACCAACCAACCACCTCATCCCTAATACCATTACCTTAACCACCAAGAATTCTCTTCAGACACAGATTCCCTCAAAAGCCAAATACAAAGGGGAAAGAGGCAGAGAATATTTATTTTCTAATCGATGTAATGCCTGATTTCTTTTGATATGTTCTTATTACTTTATAACTGTTACTTATTTTCATGGCTAGAATAAATGACTTATGATGAGATGTTCTGAGTGGAATTTTCCATTAAATACTCAGTTCTAGTAAATGGGGCCCAGGAATAAATTTTAAGTCTTCTAAACTAAAAAAAAAAAGTTCAGGTCCCCAGCAGTCCCCACTGTTCACACATCTTCATTCAGTAAACATTATGTACCAGTTTTAAGAGATACAATACTGAATAAGGCAGAGTCTCAATGCAAAGAGCTCACAGTCCACCAGGAGAGATAAGCCATATGCATAAATAACTGAGACAAAATAGAATATATTAAGTACATAAGAGAAGTACAAGCAAAATGCTCTTAAAGTTGAAAGACAGTCATTATAGTAGAAAGATAAATGAATTTGGACTCGGGAGATTGGTTTTAAGTCCCTGGTTGTCTACTACTAGCTATATGTCTTTAGGCATGTGTTTTAGTTTATTGGAGCCTCAGTTTCCTCATCTGTAAAAGGGGATAATATTTGCTTTAAATAAATGATATTATTGTGAGGATCAAATGACATGATAGTCATAAAGCACTTTTGTACATCATAAAATACCATATATATATGTGTATATATATATATATCTGAGCTATTATCAGTGTTTCCATTATGACCTTTGTGAGGATAGGAAGTTAATTTCCAACTGGAAAATCAGGGAAGGCTTCATGTAGGGGATAACCTCTGATGAGGGCCTTGAAGGGTATGTACAGTTTCAGCAAGTAGAGATGAGATAAATGTACAGAGAAAATAAAAGCAATAAATAACTGTCCTTCCTTCATCGAGATCTTTCTTGGGAGGAATGGCAGCCATCCCAAGGAGAGAGGTGAAACACCATTAGCTATCCATGAGCATCACAAGGCAGGAAAGTAATTTATTTCAAATCTTGTTCTGTAGCACAAAACTCCCCTGTATTTGAATAATAATTTTCATGTATGAACTACCTTTGTAAAGGCCTGTTTTGCAAAATGGTACAAAATATACATATGTATGTATATATCTATATATGATCTCATTTGAGCCTTACAACAACCCTTGTGAGGTAGATACTATTATTATCCCCATTATAAGCAAACTGAGGCTTAGAGAGGATAAATGACTTGCCTAAGATCATACTGCTGTTTCTGAGGTAGGAATCCCAATCTAGATCTTCCTAACTCCAAGTCCAGCACTCTTTCCATAACACCATGAAGCCCCCTAATATAGAAGTTTATCATTCAAAATGTGTTTTCTTTCACAAAATAGGTAGTGGAAATATTTTAACCCCGATTTACAGATGAGAAAACTGGTTCAGAAATGAGAAGTGCCTTGCCCTTGCTCCTTTAATCCTGACTGCCTTTATATTTCCAATAAATTCTCTCGCCCTCTCCCAACTGCACAATGCCTATGTGCAAATTATACAATGATTTGCCATCTATTACTCCTTAAACTTTTAACTTGTTCTAGGACCATAATATACCTTTACATCTGAATGTTATAAAAAAAAAAGCTAGCAAGATGTGATTTTTAAATGATGCAAGATAACAGCAATCACCATCTATGTGTTATTTTCTTTCTTTAAAAATTCATTTCTATTTTATTTCAGGCCTGCATGCTCTCTCTCCACCCCCATCTCCTCCAATGAGAAAGCAAGAAAAACAAAACTTGTTAAAAACACGTGTAGTTAAGCAAAACAAATCCCCACCTGGGCCAGATATGTTATTTTCAACAGGGTTAGAATTATCCTTTAAATAGTCTTTATAATCCCATTACAGGATAGAAACAGAATTGTCTTTCTGTGTGTGATACAGAGTGTCCTTTGAGAGAGCTGCAGCATGCCTTCCCTTTACTCTGTTCTCTGCCAGTTGTTGAATGTTGAATTCTGAACAATTGTTTAATCTCTCTGCTTTTCCTACTCTTTTGCATTCTTTTCTACTTTAGCCTGTTCTGCAAACTTGCTGCTCTTGTTAGACATAGGATTTCCCTCTTTGGTAAGTTCAGTGAAGTATTGATCAAGCTGTCCCTGCCCTTGTCCCTGTAATTATCCTAAACTTAATTTTTTTCTTTATCTGGTGCTTTGTTAAATAAACCTAAGGCTTTGGACTGAAGTGTCACACATATTTACCATAAGTCTAAAGTATGATAAATTATCTTCTTGTCCCCTTTAACAACTCCTGTTTTCCACATCAATGAATGTTTTTTTAAAGATTTGCTTCTAACACCAATCATAGAAAAGGAGACTGAGTCAGTAATAGAATAAATGCATCAGTTTAAAACAGAGGCATAGCATTGTATATATTGTTGCTTAATTACAACAGGTTATACTATGTGAACTTTGATTACAGTAAAATGCATTTTAAAGAAAGGCAGAACAGTCTGTAAAGTCACAGGTGACCCTTTACATTTTCATTCTAGGAAGTGATTCCACTACAATGGTGAGCTGCCTACACATCCTAGCTCAGACACTTGACACAAGGTAAATTTGCCTAAGTTTTCTTTTACAGCTTATTAAAGATTGCTTCTCTGCTCTCCTCACTTCATTTATTGCCTCTGGAGCAAAAGACATGCCACTGCCTACCTGGGGAAGTCTGAGAAAGGGAAATGACAGAGGATGTGTCAAATCATGAGTGAAAAGATTTCAGAATCCTTTAATTAGTTGTTATGGCCTCAAACCATTTCTGATATTTTTATGCCTTTTCACCCGTATAGCCAGCCAAGAGATTGTCTATTAAAAAACCTAGTTAGTCACATTTTTTTTCATCTAGCAATCCAATAAACCAAAATCTTAAAGCCTCATCAAAATCTGAATCTGAAGGGTATTTAAAATTATTATCATTTCCCCAGTTTTCTCCATAAAAACCTACTGGTATAGATTCTCCTCAAAACAGTTTCTTATTGATATTTTTTGCTGGTTAGGCAGAAGGCCTCTTACTATGACAATAATGGCATTTCATGATGAACTTCAGGGAGGTCTTTTCATAAGCCCTTGCTTATAGAGGCATGCGAATAAATATAACTTTCTCTTAAGCTAGTAAATACATAGCCAAAGTCAATTTCTTGTTCATCTTGTTCGTTTGGGGGAATCCCAATATTTATTCCTGTCAACTAGGCACTGCACCATAACTAGGTAAGCAGTTAATATATTTATTGAATTGAATTGCTTAATTTGAAGTTATCATTCTCACTCTTAAGAGTTAACTATTTTCACCAAACCCAATATACTATATCCTGGGGACTACAAAGTTAAATGTCTGTCCAAAACCCATTCCAACATATCTTTTGAAACACCAGTTATCAAAGTACAGTCGAATAAAAGTTCACCTAAAGAGTCTAATTGTGAACATTTTATATTTATAGAACAGTAATGAAATCAGGATCAGAGCTTGTAAAGGCTGGGTTACGTGCATTCTTTGAAAATGCTGCAGAAGATTTGGAGAAGACTTCAGAAAACCTAAAGCTTGGGAAGTTCACCCATTCCCGAACACAGATTAAAGGTGTCTCTCAGAATATCAATTATACCACAGTGGCTCTTTTACCTATATTGACCTCCATCTATGAGCATGTTGCTCAGCATCAGTTTGGAGTGGATTTACTCTGTAAGTTACTTTTTTTTAAAAGAATTACCATTGATTTGCAAGGACTTGTCAGAGTTGTAACTTTGCACATGGCCACAGGCAGCAAATGTTCCTTTCATTCATTCTAGGATGCAAAGATTCTGAGGTCTGATTAAGAAGATGTTTGATTCCTCTGTGTTTTTATTCCTGTAGTTTTTTATTCCTTTCTTTAAAAATTAAGTTATTTAAAGGGAAAACATATATATAGGGTTGAGAAAATATTTAACTTATATTCCATGGCTTACT
Organism: Phascolarctos cinereus; assembly: GCF_003287225.1. NCBI lineage: Eukaryota > Metazoa > Chordata > Mammalia > Diprotodontia > Phascolarctidae > Phascolarctos > Phascolarctos cinereus. The sequence goes on along the minus strand of NW_027555736.1, from coordinate 176,399,660 downwards.
GATCTTTATTCTGGTCCAAATTTTTAGCCGCTCCTCATGTAGACTCTCCCTTGTATAGAGTTATTTAATTTCAAAAGTTATTTTAGGGGCATAGGAGATACAAGGACTCTAAAAATTAATATAAATTTGTTGCCAAGTGTTCAAAACTCTAGTTTTCTGTTTATGTCCCTGCTGAACATTTTGAAAACCAGAAATACAAAAAGTTGCAAAAGTGTCTAGATAACTTTAACTTTTTTTATTGAGACAGAGCTCTGCGGTAAAAGAAGGTAGTATTATTTTTCATAAGCTGCCATGTGTAGATACTATTTTGCAGCCATCTTTATAAGTTTTATTAACAAAGTTATATCTGTATTTTAACTGACTGCAGTTGTAGTCATACCTAAGGTTGCAGATACCTAAGGTCTAGTTGACCCCTGAACAACTAAAATTATTTGTTTGGGGGAAAAAATTCAGATACGTCATACAGCCAAAACAAATGAACTTTTTTTCTAATCAGCTTTGTTGAAATTATGTTGACACAGTGTTAGAATCAAGCAGTCACTTTGAAGATATAATAGTGTATTGACATTATAAGTTTGTTTATATTTTTAAAAAATACAGTGTCTAAAAAAATACATGATCAGAAATCAGATTTCCCCCTTTGGAAATTCTATGTGATCATCATAATCATAAAAGTATGTGAATCATAGATTTGACTCACCTTTAAGAAGCACAAATTTAGGTTTACAAGGGTAGTAGAACATGAGGAAGAATTAATACTTAAGTACCAAGAAAATAGGGAAAGGTGAGGGTAACTGTGGGAATTAGTAAGCTAATTTTTCAGGCTACCTGGTTTTAGCAGCCTCTCTAGGTTAGAACTTCAGAAAGAGGAAATTTCAATGTGGCATCTCACTCTGGTATGGAAGTTTTATAAATAAGGCTTCAAATTAGATATAACTTTTCTCAGCATACTAATGCTTCCACACATAGGAACCCATATAGAGCCATGGCCCCATAAAGGGACCCTGGCCCTGAACTGAAATTGGTCAAAATCTCAGCTCAGACTTTTTCTATCTAATGCCTTCTCTTGTGGCTTTAGTAACTGATGTATAAAAAAATTGAAAAATATTTGAAAAATTAGCAATTAAGCAGCTTTTGTTCTTACTTGAATCCATCAGTATAAAACAACTTTTATCTATTCATGGAACTCATTCGATGTACAGGTGGTGACACCAAGATTGATGCAAACGAGTGACAGCTGTTCTTTGTTTCAGTGAGTGATGTGCAGATTTCATGCTACCACATTCTGTGCAGCCTCTACTCCCTTGGGACAGGAAAGAACATATATGTGGAAAGGTAATTAATGAGCAGAAGCAACAAATGAATCACATTGGGAAAATGTTATTTTTTTAATCAGAAAAAAAGTTCCTGTTAGGAAAATGGAAATAATCACTAAAACAGGACAGTGACTTTGAATCTAAATTCCCTGGAATGTTAGTCATATTGTGCATAAATGAGATTAGTGTGATTTATAACTTTTGAGTGTGGACATCTCTAGAGGAGCTCTGTAGCATAGCTCAGTCACACATTTTCAACTAAAATGATTTGAAAATTTTCTAGCACCTCATCAGTCATATCTTTCAGTTTCTGGGTTTCTTATTGGGTTCTTCTTGCTGAAGAAACACCAGGGATATAAGGCAGCTGCTTTTGCATTTAGTGAGTTTCAGTATGACATAGTCCTGGACCTTTCCCACTTTTAGCTCTTTCTCTTTAATGTGTGTAATATCTATCTCTATATATCTATATCAATAGCTATGTCTATGTCTCTCTCTCTGGGTGGGGGTGTGTGTGTGTGTGTGTATGTGTGTGTGGTGTGTGTGTGTGTGCTGTTCTCCCACCCTCCCATTAGAATGTGAGCTTCCTGAGAGGTGAGACTATTTGGTTTTTGTGTTTCTGTTCCCAGTGCCTAATACTGTGCCAGGTACATTTATAACTGTTGCAATAAATGTTTGTCAAATTTAATTATTCTATGATTTGTAGCCATATAGCGTTATTGAGAGAGTCTTAGTGTTTAAAAAAATGACATTAGTTATTTAGATATTTTGTTTCATCACTTTTAAAGTGACTAAAATGGGGATCTTATAAAAAATCCCCTTGTGGAGCGGGGAGAATGAATTTTCTATAAGTTTTGTTTGGATCTGTTTCAGCACAAGGTAGAAGAGTGCAGAGAGAAATGCAGAGGAGTGGGAAGAGCTAACAAAGTGGGGTACAAGAGCAAATTATGAAAATAGAATATCAGTGCAAGAAATGTAAACCTAAAATGAAAGACAAATGCAGTCATGACAGGGAAGAGAAGTGACAGAATTGGAACAATGGGCAGGGACATTTTCACACAGCTAATTTTTAAAAGACTGGAGGTTTGGAAGTAGAGAGATTAATGAAAAGAGGATGCAACTTGTCAAGGCAAGAGATGACTGAAGCAGAAATTAAAATTTCTTTCATCAGTCCACATTGATCAGTTACCTGCAGTGGACAAAATGCTGCCCTAGGTACTATGTGAGTTATAAAGAAAGGAGAAAACAAACTCTCCGTTATGGAAATTTTTATAAATCTGTTGATAAACTGCTTCAACATAGCAATTTAAATGGAGCTGTTTCTAGAGTTCATTTCCATTCCAGGACCTTGATCCCCAACCTGGCCAACACCTGTGGTTAAATCTAATGAAAAAAGATTTTATATATATGTATATATATATATATATATATATATATATATATATATATATATATATGTATATATATAGCCTAGATATTTATACCAACACTGCTCCCCACCCTTGCAAAAAATAAAAGACATCATCTTTTACCTGTGGGTCCAAAATATTTAGGTAACAGGGTTCATTCAGATTGGCATTTTAAGGACAAAATCACTAATTGGCAGGCATCTGGGTTTTATCTTTATAAAACTTTTAATAAATAGGTCAAAGGTACCATTATTTATGTCCCTTTCCCTGGCAGCTAATTAGCATCACCTTTTGTGTCCTCTTGAAAATTCCCTTGAGGATGGTAAGCCTCAGGATGTTGTCAGTAATGAATGTCAGAGATTCCAAGGCCCATTACCTGCAAGATCAGTACATTAGTTGAACACTTTGGCTTAAAAACTCACTCTTCCTTCTATTTTTTTCTGTCCTTGTTTCTTTTTTCTTTCACTTCCCCACAAATGGTGTTGTTGGTGTAAGATTCTGTTTCTAAAACCACAAGTTTTATTTTAATCATGATCTTAATGGCAAAATGTATTTTTACATTGTAATAATTTCATGTAGATGTTTAACTAATATAAGGCAGTTGCTCTGACAAGGAGAACAAAAGAGCCTAAAAAACACTTTAGAATCTGTAAATAATTCAGTTATTTGCCATGCGGAGAGATATGATATCCAAAGACATCATAGGTTTAGAATATAAACTCATTTGAAAAATCTTATAGAGAAGGAAAATGGAAGATTATGAGCAGTGTTATGTCATCAAATGAAGAAGCAGCAAAGGATAAAAACTAGTTTGAAGAAAGTTGGGCAAGAGTCATAACTACACAGTCATCTTTAGAGTATTTAAGGATGAAAATAGAAGAAAACAACAGAAAAAGTGGGAAAGCTCTACAGAGATTTTTATAATAAATTCTTTTGACATTCAAGAATGTAGTCATCATAGTTGAACTCTAATATCACTATCCCAGAAGTACTTATAGTATGAAGTAGAAATGGCATTAAAGAGAACAAAGTGAGAAAAGCGGATGAATTTGATATATATATTGAGATCAGTGCTGGAGGTGAGGCCTTTGAGGGATTGATTTACAAAATATCTGAAGAGGAAGGTAAGATACCACAGGCAGAGTTAAATCTCAGACCTTAATAATACTTTTCCCCAACCCACCCCCCAGAAAATATGACCAAAAAAACCTCAACAGGTTCCAATACACACACACACACACACACACACACACACACACACACACACACACACTTTCTGATGTGAATAAACATTTTGTGAAAATAACCCACACATACATTGAGGGTATCCTTTATTGGGAGTACTAACAGGGAAGAATCAAGCTTTTAAAAATGATATTCCACAGTAGACCACATTTTTACCATCATGAAATTGATTGAAAGATGTACAGAATATAGTATCCCATTGTGCTCATTATTAATTCATAGATCAATTGATTGTAAAGAAGCATTTGACTCAGAGCCATCTTAAAGGCTCTCTTCCAGTGAAGTGTCTCCCATGCATATATAAGAATTTAGTAAGATTCCTTAAAAGATTATGGTAATAACCCTATTTGACAATCTTTGCTCGTTAATATTAGGTGAGGCTTAAAGCCTGGAGGAAAGGTCCTGCAGATTAAATATTTTTCCCAATTCTATCCAATGTATTATTGTGGTATATGGATTGCCTTTTTAAATAAATCTTCCAGCTCAAAAGTTATTATTCCTCTCTCTGAAGTTCCTTGTAATGTTTTTTTTTCTTTTTTGCTATTTTTAAAGATGAACCTCTGCTATCTCTTTGTCTCTCTCCCTCTCTCTCTCTCTCTCTCTCTCTCTCTCTCTCTCTCTCTCTCTCTCTCTCTCCCTCTCTCTCTCCCTCCCTCCCTCCCTCCCTCCCTCCTTTCCTCTATCCCTCCCTCTCTCCAGGTCTTTATCAGAGACGCTTGCTATAAAAAATTTTTCCCAGCTTTCTGCTTTCATTTTAATCTTGGCTACATTGGTTTTGTTTGTGCAAACCCTTTTTAATTGTATATTAATCCAAATTATCCATTTTATATCTCATAATGCTCTCTATCTCTTGTTTGGTCATAAGTTCTTCCCTTAGCCATAGATCTGGCAGGTAAACTATTCCATGCTCCCCTAATTTGTCCATGGTATCACCCTTTATGACTAAACCAGGGGTGGTGAATCTGCGGCCTTGAGGCCACATGTGGCCCTCTAGGTTCTCAAGTGCAAAGGGCTGCACAGTTTCCCCACCCCAATCATGTACCCATTTTGACTTCTTGATGTACAGTGTGAGATATTGGTCTATACCTGATTTCCACCAAACTATTTTCTAGTTTTCCCATCAGTTTTTGTCAAATACTGAGTTGTAATCCTAAAGCTTGGGTTTTTGGATTTATCACTAGATTACTATGATTGTTTACTACTATGTATTGTGTGCCTAATCTCATTCACCACTCTATTTCTTAGCCAGTACCAGATTGTTTTGATGATTGCAGCTTTATAATATAGTTTGATATCTGGTACAATTAGACCATCTTCTTTCACATTTTTTTCACTAATTCCTTTTATATTCTCGACTTTTTGTTTTTCCAGGTGAATTTTGTTGTTTTTTTTTTCTAGTCCTATAAAATAATTTTGGGTGATGCTTGGTGTCACATTGAATAAGTAAGTTAATTTAGGTAGAATTGTCATATTTATTTTATTATCTCAGCCTACCCGTGAGCAATTAATATTTTTCCAAGTTGTTTAGATATGACTTTATTTGTGTGCAAGTGTTTTGTAATTGTGTTCGTATAGTTCCTAGGTTTGTCTTGGCAGGTAGACTCCTAAGTATTTTATATTATCTACCATTATTTTAAGTGGAATTTCACTTTCTATGTCTTGCTGCTGGACTTTGTTGGTAATATATAGAAATGCTAATGATTTATGTGGTTTCTTTTATATCTTGCAACTTTGATAAAGTTGTTATTTCAACTAGTTTTTTAGTTGATTCTCTAGGATTCTCTATTATATCATCTAAAAAGAGTGATACTTTTCTTTCCTCTTTGCCTATTCTAATTTCTTCAATTTCTTTTTCTTCTTTTATTGCTATAGCTACCATTTGTAGTACAATATTGAATAAAAGAGATGGTAATGAACATCCATGCTTCATCATTGATCTTATTGGGAAGGCTTCTGGCTTATCCCCCATTACAGATAATGCTTGCTGGTGGTTTTACATAAATAATACTTATTTTTAGGAAAGCTCTATTTATTCCTGTGCTCTGTAATGTTTTTGATAGGAATGGGTGTTATAGTTCGTCAAAAAGCTTTTTCTGCATTTATTGAGATAATCATAAGATTTCTATTAGTTTTGTTACTGATATGGCCAGTTATGCTGATAGTTTTCCTAATACTGAACCAGCCCTACATTCCTGGAATAAATATTACCTGGTCATAATATGTGAAAATTGTGATATATTGCTATAATCTCCTTGCTAGTGTTTTATTTAAAATTTTTGGATCAATATTCATTAGAGAAATTGGTCTGTAGTTTTCTTTTTCTGTTTCCATTCTTCTGGTTTAGGTATCAGCATTATATTTTTGTCATAAAAGGAATTTAGTAGGACTCCTTTGCCAATTTTTCTAAATATTTTATATAGTATTGGAGTTAATTATTCTTTAAATGTTTGGTATAATTCACTTGTGAATCCATCTGGCCCTGGGGACTTTTTCTTAGGTAGTTCATTGATGACCTATTCAATTTCCTTTTCTAAGATGGGCTTATTTAAGTATTCTATTTTCTCTATTGTTAATCTGGGCAATTTATTTTTTGCAAATATTCATCCATTTCACTTAGATTATTTTATTTATTGGCATATAATTGGGCAAAATAGCTCCTAATAATTGTTTTAATTTCTTCATTTGTAGTGATTTCACCCTCTTCATTTTTGATACTTGTAATTGGGTTTTCTCCTTTTTTTAAGTCAAATTAACCAATGGTTTATCTATTTTATTTTTTTCATAAAAACTGCTCCTAGATTTATTAGTTCAATAGTTATTTTTTTACTTTCATTTTTATTCATCTTTCTTTGATTTTCAGGATTTCCAATGTAGTGTTTAATTGGTAATTTTTAGTTATTTTTTAGTTGCATGCCCAATTCATTGATCTGCTCTTTCTCGATTTTATTGATCTAAGTGTTTAGAGATATAAAATTTCCCCTAAGTACTGCTACATCCCATAAATTTTGTATGTTTTCATTGCTGTTATTCTCTTTAATGAAATTACTGATTATTTCTATGAGTTGTTCTTTGACCCACTCTTTAGGATTAGATTATTTAGTTTCCAATTAATTTTTAATTTATGTTTCCACAGATCTTTATTGAATGTAATTTTATTGCATTGTGATCTGAAAATGATGCATTTAATATTTCTGCTTTTCTGCATTTGGTTGTGAGGTTTTTATGCTCTAATACATGGTCAGTTTTTATGTAGGAGTCATGTAGCTCTGAGAAAAAAAGGTATATTCCTTTCTATTCCATTCATTTTTCTCCAGAAATCTATCATGTTTAATTTTTCTAAAATTCTGTTCACCTCCTTAACTTCTTTCTTGTTTATTTTTTGGTTAGATTTATCTAATTCTGAGAGGGGAGAGTTGAGGTTCTTTGCCCTTATATAGTTATATTGTCTATTTCCTCCTGTAACTCATTTAACTTCTACTTTAAAATTTTAGATCCTATACCATTCAGTACATATGTGTGTGTGTGTGTGTGTGTGTATACACGCACACATACATACAGACATATATAATATGTCTGTGTGTTTAATATTGATGTTACTTCGTTGTCTGTGGTTCCTTTTAGCAAGATGTAGTTTACTTCCTTATCTCTTTTAATTAGATCTATTTTTGTTTTTGCTTTGTCTGAGAGATCCTGATTATGGCTCCTGCTTTTTTTACTTCAGCTGAAGCATAATAGATTCTGCTCCAGCCCCTTACTTTTATTCTGTGTATGTCTATCTGCTTCAAGTGTGTTTCTTGTAAACAACATATTGTAGGATTCTGGTTTTTAATCCATTCTGTGGTCTGCTTTTCTTTTATGAGTGAGTTCATCCCATTCACATTCACAGTTATGATTATTAACTCTTATTTCCCTCCATCATATTTTCCCCTATTTATCCTTTTCTTTCTCTCCTTTTGCCCTCTCCCTCCTCACAAGTATTTTACTTCTGTCACCTCCCCCAATCTGCTATCCCTTATATCAGTCTCCCCTTATGTTTCATCTTTCCTGTTTGCCTTTTTATGCTCGTCTTGAGTCTTATATTTGAAAATCAGATTTACTACTCAGCTCTGGTCTTTTCATCAGGAATGCTTAAAATTTCTCTATTTCATTAAATATCCATTTTTCCCCTCAAGGATAATACTCACTTTTTCTGGGTATGTGATTTTTGGTTGTAATCCTAGCTCCTTTGTCTTCCAGAATATTATATGCCAAGCCCTCTGATCCTTTCATGTAGAAGCTGCTAAATTCTATGAAATATTGACTGTGGCTCTACACTATTTGAATTGTTTCTTTCTGGCTACTTGCAGTATTTTCTTCTTTTCCAGTTAGGTCATGAATTCTCTGCAGTTTTCAGTTTGGAATCTCTTTCAGAAGGTGATTGGTAGAATCTTTCAATTTTTATTTACCCTGTTGGACCTAGGATATCAGGCAGTTTTTCTTGATAATTTCTTGAAACATGATGTCTTGGCTTTTTTGTTGATCATGACTTTCAGGTAGTCTAATAATTATTAAATTATTTCTCCTGGATCTGTTTTCCAGGTCAGTTGTTTTTCCAATGAGATATTCCAAATTTTATTCTATTTGTTTCATCATTTTGATTTTTTTATTGTATCTTGATGTCTCATGTAGTTATTAGCTTCCACTTGCCCACTTCTAATTTTTAAAGAATTATTTTCTTCATTGAGTTTTTGTACCTCTTTTTCCATTTGGCCACTTTCTCTTTTTAAGGAGTTTTTTTCTCCAGTGAATTTTTGTATATCTTTTTCCGTTTTTTATGATTCCTTTACCAAGCTATTGATTCTTTTTTCATGATTTTTTTGCATCACTTTCATTTATTTTCCCAATTGTTTTGACCTCTGTTATTTAATTTTTGTGAAACAAATTTTTGAGCTCTTCGAGGAGTTCTTTTTCGGGCCTGACACCAATTCATATCTTTTCCTTCATTTTGACATTGTTGTCCTCTTTTGAGTTTGTATTTTGATCTTCCCTGTCTCCATAGTAACTTCCTATGATCAGGTTCTTGTTTGTTTGTTTTTGGTGGGAGGGGTTTGCTCATTTTTTCAACTTATTCCTTGAGTTTTAATTTTATGTTAAAGTTGGGCTCAATGCTCCTGCAGCAGAGGGGGTGCTATCCTAAGCTTCACATTTTTCATGTTGATATTTTCAGAGCTAATTCTGGGGGGAGGGGAGTCTGTATGCTTTCAGTTCTTCCAAGGTGGTAGGATCTAAGAAGAGGTGTCATCTCTACTCTCCTGGACTGTGCTGTCCTGTGAGTGACCACGGACCTGTGACCACGATCCCCTCTCCCCTTCGGCCACACACTCTAGTGTGCTAATACTCCTTCTCCCCTAAGACTGTGACCCAGATCCCTATTTGGGCAGTGCAACAGAGTCCTACACCCAGTATCAGCAAAGTGTGCCCTGTAATCCCTTTATGACCAGTTGTTCAGTCCCCTTACCATCTGTGAACTGAAAATCACTGCTGCTAATGTAGTTGCCCTCAGAGCCTACACTGGTTTGCTGGGGCAGGGCCTGTTTATTGGTGGCTTACCTGAACTGAACTATGCCTCATTCTCACCTCAGTAAGACAGATCTTTTCTGGAGACTTTCTAAGTTGTCTTGGGCTGAAAAAATTGTTTAACCCTACCCATTTTTATGGTTCTGCCATAGAATTTGTTTTGAGGTGTTATTTTAAAGTTGTTTGGAGGGGAATTTTGCAGAGCTCAGGCGAATTCCTGCCTTATTCCACCATTTTGGCCCTAAAACTTCACATGACACACTTCTAAGTTTAATCTGCTTTATTAGGATTTTCTATACCTTTTTCTTAAGTCCAGGCAATCAACAAAATAAAAAAATTAAGCATTTGTTTATTTTCCAGGTGTAAGTGCTCACACTGAAAATTTAATGATCTGCTCTTGGATTTCAAGAATTCAATAGCACATTCCTGGTCTAGTCCCACTTTGATTGGCTTGGGAGTTTTGACCTTCTCTATTTCTGGATCAGTTTGCCTCTCCTTAGGTAACCCGGATCCCTTTGCTCCTAATGGATCATCATATTAATGTTGAAATTGGTACACCCAATCAGCTTACTCCTAGGCAATCAATTAACCTCTACCTGCCTCAGTGTTTTCAGCTGTAAAATGGAGATAGTAATAGCACCTATCTCCCAGGTTAAGGATAAAATGAGATATTTGTAAAATGTTTTGTGAACTTTAGAGCACTAGGTAAGTGCATGATATAATAATAAGTATAACAATAGTGTAATAATAGTTATTATAACCCCTTAATAGCTCAGAACTCTTGAGTTCAATCAATCCACACGTTTCAGCCTCCCTAGTAGCAGGGATTGCAGGTGTTTGGCATGACATTTTCCAGTCTGTCTTCATTGCAGCTCTCAGTTCACAAGGATTCAGGTCATATATATGCTTTAAGGACATAATAACACCTTTCTTTCCAAACTGACTGGTGAGAGAGGAAGACAAAAACTGCTTGGTGCTGTTCAGTGAGTGAAAACTACCCCCATTTCTTAATTTTATATCTAATTTTTCTACATTTTTATATCATTGTCTTTGTATCTTGGGCTAAGAAAGAATTCAAGTGTTGGACTGATTTTAAGGGATATTGTCCCTTGACTGAGGACTCAAAACATATACATAGCACATGAAAAGTACATGATCTATCTGTGAATTGATGCCAGTAAATCACTTAGATGATATTATCAATTAATGGGAAACAGATGGTCCTGTTTTCTTGTATTAATCATTGGTCAGCAGATGTCAGCCCCTGACACTGTCCTGCCCAGCCAGTAGAGAAGTATTTTGTGTTCTCAATAATATTCTCTTATTTCCTTGGCAAGAAGAAATTGTTGAGGGGGAAAAAACCATATAATCCTACTGACTGTTCCCAGACTAGGGGATGAAGGGAAAATTCTTCAGCTCCATACTCTGCTTATAAAGTTGAGCTTTGTTTAAAGTGTGAAGTGGACAATTATGAGAGGAGTGGAACATGTTGAGTCAAATTGGGAATTCACACCCTTTATGGATCTGTAAACATTTGAGAAGGAGATGTCTCTAAATTTGTGCCCCTCACATTTCTTTTGGGCTACTGCAATTTTGCTTTGCTCATAGAGCACAGTGCCTTTTTGATGCTAGGTGGTCCTGTGCCACCTTCTCACAATTGATCCCAGAGTTCTTCACAGAGACTTTGAGAATTTTCTTGTATCGCTTCTTCTGACCTCCATATGAGCACTTGCCTTGTGTGAGTTCTCTGTAAAATAGTATTTGAGGCAAACATTTAACATTCAAACAATGTGGCCAGCCCATAAGAGTTGCACTATCTGTAGTAGAGTGTGAATGGTTGACATTTCAGCTCAAGAAAGGACCTTACCGTCCAGTACTTCATCTTGCCAGGTCATCATTAGAATCTTCCTAAGGTAATTAAAATGGAAGCAATTCAGCTTCCTGGCATGGCACTGGTATATTGTCCAGGTTTCACAGGGATACAGCCGTGAGGTCAGCACAACAGCTCTGTAGACCTTCAACTTTGTAGGCAGTCTAACACCTCTGTTCTCCTACACTTTCTCTTTGAGCTCTGTGAAAACAAACAAACACAAAAGACTTTAAAGGCCTAGGAAACGATTGTAATCGATCAGGCTGCTTCCTTATTCTGTGAAATATATAATTTCTCTTGCAGGGCCGCACATGTAGTTTGAGTCTTGTTACCATCATTTGACTGATTCTAAGCCATGTCCCTTCTCTCCTTCTTTTCTTCCTCTTCCCCACCAACAAAGAACCTTAATCCAACAAAAGCATCTGTGGAAGAGACATAAATTAACCATCATTCTATGCAAACTAGTAGAATCAGTCGCAACTACAATGCCGGCAGGATTAAATCAGACATATGATGAGAGTGCAAAACCACCTACCCATAACTGGGGAACATGGCAGCAAGAGCAAGTGCCAGGTTGTGGGACCAGGCAGTGGGAATTCCTGAAAGGATCAAATCATTAATCGATGTGTCTGAAAAGAAGGGGAGGGTTGTAGCATGTATTTGGTCTTGGTAAGTGCAGGGCCTAGGAATACCCCATTCAGTAACACACAGAAATGAGTTTACTTTAAATTGACTTTTTTGTTTTTAGGCAACGTCCAGCACTTGGAGAATGTCTTGCTGCACTGGCAGCTGCCATGCCAGTGGCATTCTTGGAGCCCTCCCTCAACTGCTACAACTCGCTCTCAGTCTTCAACACCAAAACCCCCAGGGAAAGGTCTAGTAAGTGTCCTATCACAGAGGTCAGTCAGTTGGCACAATTATTAGCTGGAAGCAAGAATGGCATAGAATTCTGCTTCCTGGAGAATAAGGGCTGAGGGCTGTTTTAGCATTTCCTCTTGTTTCCATCTGGTTGGGAAATCTAAGGGAATATGTTTTCTAGTGGAAAAAACCATGGAGATATGTCAGAAGACTTGAGTTCTAGTACTTTCTCTGCTATTGATTAGTTGTGTGACCTTGGTTAGACATGTCATGTAATTGCTGTGAACCTATGTTTTTGCTTATCTATGAAAAATGGACTTAGAAGATGATCTCTAAGATTCTGTCCAACTCTAAAATTCTGTTTCTATTACCACTTCAACCCTTTAGGCCTCTGTCTCCATTCCTCCTTTGTACATAGTCATATTTCGAACCCTCCTTTTCCTGAGAGTCACAAGTAACACATTAATACTTCAAATACCATAATATGGTATGAAAGGACCATCTTGGGAACATAGTAACTGGATGTTCTTTATATTCATGAATGTTTTTTGCGGGGGGTTGGCAATTGGGATTAAGTGACTTGCCCAAAGTCATACAGCTAGTGAGTGTTATGTGTCTGAGTCCAGATTTGAACTCAGGTCCTCCTGACTCCAGGGCCGGTGCTCTATCCACTGTGCCACCTAGCTGCCCCTCATGATTTTCTTTTAAAATAAAACAGGTGGGATTATGATTATACATGAAGGGGAATTTACTAAAAGTACAGATTATGAGACATTGGATTCAGCAACTAAGGCAGTTTAAAGGAAACCTCCTAAAAAGTTTTATTGTATTGCTTGTTTTTCAAGGGAATACTTTTTTTTTTAATTTCTGGGGTGATGTAAGTGTGAGAGGCAGCCAGGTATAATGGATGGAGAGTCGCTGGTTTTGGAGTAAGGAAGACCTAAATTCAAGTCCCACTTCTGATACATGCTAGATGGGTGACCCTGGATGAATCATTCACCATCTTGGTGCCCCCAGGCAACTGTTATGTTCTGATCAAGTTTCCTGATTTAGGAGTTTCCTCTACCAATTAAATCACATGTTCTGTCCCCCAAAACAGTGTTGGCCACTCTGAAGGCAGAGTAATGGAGTAAATAACTTCTCAAGTAAAAACTTGAAAAAAATATGCTAAGTTGGTGGTCTGAAACAAGTGTTCTTTTCTTTTTTACCAAGCCATTAACTTAACCAAAGTTTTGGGTTATTTCTTTTCCTTTTTTAAAAGAATCATGTAATGAAAACATTATGAGCCCAAATTAAACTTGTTTTCTAAAGTTATTGTATAATGTCAAAATATTCTCTAAAACAATATTATGTTAAGTTCTTGTGAGCCTGTGATTTGCAAAATGCTCTGAGATGCTAAAGGGGTGAAGTGTCTGATGGTGCAAAATGTTCTTGGTATGCAGTTCACAAAATAATTTGTTAGGAGGAGGCTGTGCTGAGTTCATCTTGTTCTATTTGCTATCATTAATAAGAGCAGACAGGCAAAAAGCCCTGAGCCAGACATCGTGTATGAACAAGCACTGTGGAAAATGATTATGGTATCAAGTATTACCACTAGTCCTTTTATGCGTAAGTCCCCAGCCTCAGACACATAACACTCACTAGCTATGTGACTCTGGGCAAGTCACTTAGCCCCAGTTACCCTCACCCAAAAAAACAAAAAACAAAAGTCCCAGAATGTTAGCCCATGACAACTTTTCTTCAAGCTATGAAGATTATTTGTATTTTATTCTAATAATTCCAGATAAAAAAGGTCAGTCAGGAAAAAGAATCACTAGGATACTTTAAACAATAAAGTAAAAAGTTATATTCCTGTGTTAGAATGAAGAGGAGAAAAGCGTGACTAATTATAGAAGAGGAGGCATTAACAAATATGTTCCAACACTTAAATTTAGGGGAATTACCTCTTTTTCCTTCTTCTTTGGATAGCAGCATGAATAAATCTCCAGATATGTTTTTCCCTGCCCATCCCTGCAATTAAAATAGGGCAGCACAAGTCAGTAGGTGATGTGAGAACATGGTCAAGGCACCGGCAAGAAATTGAAAGTAAAATGGCTACTCCCAAGTTCATAAGTACCTGAAGCATAGGCATGGTAGTGTACTTCTTATGCTTCAAATGAAGTGAAGAAATTTGTTTGTCTCAGTTCCCAGTATCCTGGAAGGACTCTCTGTAGGGAGAAAGAGAAATTTTTTGAGTGATTTAATTTGCACCGTTGTTCACAGTAATTACAGGTATATGGGAAAGGTGAATACTTTCTACATTCCCTCATTTCCCGTTTATATTGCCTTCCCACCTCTTCAACTCAGAAAATATACTTTCTTTCTTCTGTTACATTGATCCAACAAGGAAACATTTATCAAGAGGGAAAAGATTTTCAGTTGTGGCTTATCATAAATGTGGAACTGGAAAGAACCCCTGAGGGCTTTTTATCCAGCTCCCTCATTTTATGTATGAAAAAACCAAAAGCCATGGGAGTTAAATGATTTGTCATCAGAAGCTGGATTTGAACCCAAGTCCTCTGATTTCAGAGCAGGTGCTCTTTCTGTACTGTACTATGGTATCATTGAACTTGAGGTCAGGAGATGAGGTGGGAGTAAAGGGAAGAGGAAGATGATATAACTTCTGCTCTCCTAGTGGCATGCTCTGTGGTGCTGGACAAATTGCTTACCGTTTCTGGGTGGACCTAATTTACTAGCATTAAAACAATCAGATGCATATCGGATACTTATGAAATATAAAACTGTGTTATATAAGTAGTGTGTCTATAAGTAGTTATTGGTCAATCTTGCTTGTAGTTCTTTGTCCCCCAAATGAAGCTAGGAAAGATGTATGACAACTTTGTGTCATATAAGTTGAGCAGTCTCAGGACTGAGGAGGAAGCATCCTATTTGTCTATGCATCAGAAATGCATTAAGAGAATGTTTTATCTATAGTCTTTCCACTGCAAATCTCTGATAATTGACAATTTCATAGTCAGAATAATGCCAATTTTAATGTTCATAAGGGTGATACTATAGTACTATAATATCCTAAAGTACCTTCTGAATCATCAGAGAAAGATTATATTCAGTAGAATTTTAGACATGTATATATCATAATCTAATTTACTGAGAATTTATCATTTCAGTGCACTATATATGGTAATTCTATTTACCAGATCAGTTGGTTAACCAAAACAGCCCCACTTCCTGACCATGCTAGAAAACTATTTACTTGTATACAAGATATACAAGTATATCTTGATGTATGCATGTACATATGCCATTTGTGATACAACCAGCAGAGTATCCAAGTCATATTCATACCTTCCACATATATTAACAAGGTGATTTTCCTTGAGAATATTTCTCCCCATAGCAATGGATACTCAAGAGGAAGCAAAATCTAATATTCTAACTCTAAATGAAAAGACAGTATGCATGAAAGACTCCCTGCTAAGGATTTTGTTTGTTTGGTTGGTTCAAATAGGATCCAGGCAAGGCTGTTTCCCAGTTAGAGAGGTCAGCAGACTTCATTCTGTGGGTTTATTTTGTGGCATTTGAAGTGACAGAAATCTGCAAAATCACAAATATATTGTTTTTTTCCACTCAAGGGTCATGCATAAGTTTTTAATGGCTCCAGTGCATCTACCTTAAGCAGATCTTGTACCTAAATAATTTACTTGTGGAGGGAGTTTCATGAGGGAGCTCCTGATCAATTGAGTCCCCCAGTGCACTTGAAGAATTCACAGGATGTAATGGGCAGATAATTAGTCATAAGCATTTATTAAACACTTACTATGTGCCAGGTACAGTGTTAAGTGCTTAAGAAACAAAGGCAGACGACATTTCCTGCCCTCAAGGCGCTCCCAGTATAATGCAACACAACATGCAAAAATCTACAGACAACATCTGCATAGGATAAATTGGAGATAATCAATAAAGGTAAGACATTAGCATTAAGAGAGACTGGGGAAGGCTTCTCATAGGTGGGGTTTTAACTGGCAATTGGAGGAAGCCAGGGAAGTCAAGAGACAGAGAGGAGGAAGAAAAACATTCCAGGCTGGTGAATATGCATAGGTGATGGATCATGTTGTGTGAGAAACAGCAAGGAAGCCAGAGTCACTAGATTGCAAAATATTTGGGAGAGGAGGGTGTAAAATATAAGAAGACTGAAAAGATAGAAGGGGGCCAGATAATTTAGGCCTTTAAAAGTTAAACATAGTATTTTTTAAATTTTATCCTAAATGTAATAAGGAACAATTAGAGTTTACTGAATCAGGGAGAGCAAGGAGGAGCCTCCCAGAGGGTGTGGAAAGAGATAAAATGATTAGATATGTGCCTTTGGAAGATCACTTTGACATTTGGGTATAGGAGAGACTGGAATGGGAAAATATTTGAGACAGGGAGACCAATCAGGCTATTGGAACAGTTGAGTTATAAGTTAATGAAGACCTGCCCCAGGGTAGTAGCAATGTCAGAGGAGAGAAAGGGGATTGTAGGAGCAATGTTACTAAAGTAAAACTGACAAGACTTGGCAACAGAATGGATATAGGGAGGGAGAAAGGCGAGAGAGGGAAGGGTCAAGAATGACACATGGTTGTGAACCTGGGTGACTAGTATCCTGGTCGAGGATGATGGTAATAGGGAGCTTAGGAAGAGAAGTTGGTTTAACCATTTCAGTTTGGGACATGTTAAGTTTAAGGGACATGAAATATCCACTTTGAGAAGTCCAATAGACAGCTAGAGATGCAAGTCTAGAGGTTAGGAAAGAGGTTAGATCTAGACAAATAGATCTGAGAGTCATCTGTATGGAGATGATAATTGAATCCAAGTGAGCTAATGAGATAACAAGATAGATAGTATATAGAAAGAAGATCCAGGATAAAGCCTTGGAAGACACTCACCCTTAATGGGTATGATCTCAATGGAGATCCAAAAAAGGAGTCTGAAGAGTGCTCAGATAGGTAGGAGGTGAACCATAACAGAATAGGATAAAAGAAACCTACAGAAATATCCAGGAGAATAAGGAGATGGTTGGGGTAAAAAACTGCAGAGGGGAAGGAGGAGAATTAAGAAAAGCAGAAAAGGTAGAGACTTGCCTGAACCCTCCCAAATTCCTCTCCAAATAACTTCAAATAACATCTCAAAACAAGTTCTGGAGTGGCAGAACCCACAAGGGTATGGGATAAAACAGTTTTCTAGCCCAAGACAACTTAGAAGGTCAGCAGGAAAAGTCTGTCACACAGGAGTGAGAGCAGAGCTCAATCCAGTACAGGCTGTGCCAGTACAGACCATGCTGCCGGAAACCAACAGCAGGTCTTGGGGGCAACTGAATCAGCAACAGCAGTAACTGCTTCCATAGCTCTCAGCCCACAGATGGTAAGGGGGTCAACTGGTCAGAAGGAGATTACAGTGATCCCTTTACTGGTACTGGGTACAGGACTCTTTTGCATTACCCATACACAGATCGGAATCTCGATCCCAGATCACAGTCCCAGAAAGAGGAAGAGTACTAGCACATCATAGTTTGAGGCTTCAGAGAAGCAGGGACCCTGGTCACAGTTCCAGGGTGGAAAAGAGTTCTTGTGGTCACTCACAGACCAGAGGACAGGCCAGGAGAACAATAAGTACACCTCTCTTTAGATCATACCACCTTGGAAGAGCTGAAAGCTTACAGATCCCCAGAACTAGCTCTGAAAACAGGTGCACAAAAAAACCTGAAGCTTGGGGCAGTACCCCCTCCACCCTGGGAGCATAACCCCCCTTTAACAAACAGTTAAATGTCAAGAAATAGACTGGAAAAATGAGCAAACAACAGAAACAAATTCATTTAAATATGAGACAGATTTCTCAACTGAGAGGGTGGAGGGAAGAAGAGCCATGGGAATTTTGTAGAGGGATGATAAGGCTTAGAAAAGCTACTATGGGAAGTAAGACAATGAGCCAGTTAGGGAGGTATAAAAGGATTGTTTTGCCACAGTGAGGGCCAAATTAAGATTATTTAACATACATTTGTAATGGACCCAATCAGCACAGTTTCATGATTTTCACCAACTTCATTCAACAAAAGGTGAATAGGGGCAAAGGCAACTGATGTTGGGAATAATCAGAGTCTAGGAGTTGGCAAGGCAAAAGTGGCAATAGGCTAAGGGAACAAAGGACTTGAGAAGAGAGGACAACGTAAAATTTAACTGGTTCACCAATGAGTCAAAATGAGGAAAGGAGGAGAATGAGAGTCTGGGCCAGAATTGAGGGGATAAGGAATTGAAATTTACAAAGAAGACCAAAAACAGGGTTTGAGATAACAGGCCAGAGGGAGAGGCTAAATGACAAGAAATTTTGAGCAGATTGAATGGGGTTTCACAGTTCATGAACATGGAAGTGGTATCGAGGTGATCGAGGATATAACCTGGGTTAGTCACCTCCTCAGGGACCCAATCTATCAATTTAAGTTGAGTGAGTAGCCCAAAAGAAATACTACATATTATTATCTCCTTATTACATTCTTGTTTGGAATCCATATAGAAATGGCCCTGTAACAAGCAACTATCCTATAGGCAAACTGGATGGCAGGGAAATATATACCTAAGCTTACTCCACATGATTGTGATTTCTTCTACTAGGTCTCTATATTTTGAAAGCTTTTCGTTACACATAGCTTGAAGGTAGTGAGAACCTGATAGAGTGACATCTATTCACACTTTTCAGGTTTTTATGGACCGTTGTTCCATCTGGGCAATTACAGGCAACATTTCAGTCTTTTCTCAGATGAGCATTAGCCTGGAATTAACATTAGAATAGATGCCCCTCATTTACTGCCTCAAGCAACCAAAATTAAATATAAGAAGTTAAATCATTGTTTTTTCCTTGGTCAGTATCTAAATTTATCCACCTAAGTGCCATCCTAGGGTAGTAATACAGCATCAACAGTCTCCCTGACAGTGTTCTCAGGACATAAAGCTCTTTTTTCCTTTCATATCTTACGTAGAGTGACTTAGAGCAATGTATGTGCCTACAAAATAGACATGATCCTGTATAGTTGACAAAATCTAGAAGCTTATATCTTCTCTCCAGATGTCTTTTGATATCTCCTGTCATGGATTACTTGGCTTCTTAAGGAAGGATAAAAGCATTCTCTGGCTGAAAGGGATTTCAAAATCTCCCTGGTTCTTAGCCTTGTGTTTCATCAAGACTAATCCTAATCTATCATTGTCTAATGTGGATCTGTCTACCCTTAAAGACTTCCAGGAAAAGAGATTCCACTGCCTCCCTCAATCTCTTGTCCTAATATCTGACAATTATCCTTGATCCTGTGTCTAAATAAAATGCCATCTATTTTCCATTTCCCCTTGTTCAGTGCTTAGGAAAAAAAAAGGAAATCTTTCTTTCTTAAATAATATTTCTTCAGATAGTGGATTATTGAAGGAAAATCTTAACATAGGTTAGCCCTATAATAGTGTATACAAACTCTTATTTTGCTTATACATTCATTTCATTTATTGATTTTCCTATGCTGTGTACTTTGAAATAAGAACTCTAAATTGTTTCTAAAATTCAGTAGTATTAGAAATAGTACCATTTATAGTACAAAGTAAAACTGACAGACAAAAGAGTGTCAGTAACACTAATGGAGAAATAGGTTCATAGGATTTAAAGCTAGAAGGGACTTTAGAACCTATATAGCCCAATTCTTTCTCCTTTTCACCTACACACTCACTCTGTCTCTCTCTCTCTTTCTCTCTCTCTCTCTTTCTCTCTCTCTCTCTCTCTCTCTCTCTCTCTCTCTCTCTCTCACACACACACACACACACACACACACACACACACACACACACACACACATATTCACTGACACAAAAACTGAGGATCATAAAAATGAAGTCCCTTATGGTCAGTATAGAAATCTCTCAGTGGTTTTGATACTAGATCCATGACAACAGACATGTTGACTTAAGTTTTTTTCCCTTCATTTTTCTCCTATCTTCCTTGAAGTGAGGGTGCTAAGGAGTGATAAGGTGGAAAAATGAGAAAAACAAGAGTCCAGGTTAATATGAAAGATGACTGTAGTATAAAGTTACCCACAGAAATATTTCTTCCTCATCCTCAGATTTTTAGCTCTTTAAATAATACATTTAATCTATTTGATTTTAAAATGAAATATAAGAAGATATGCCTAAAGGACCATAAGCCAGATTTCTGTAATTTTTTACTTTTAATTTTCATTTGGATTTAAAGCTATAATGTTAATAAAGGGAGTGGCAAGGCAGAAACTACATGAAGCATCCTAGAGATAGAAACGGCTTTAGTGAACCTATCTTTCAAGTCCTACTCACACCCTCATTTTTATGTTTATGAAACCAAACTCAGAGAGGTTAAGATTTACCTGAAGTCACACAACTAGTAACTGGCAGAATTAGGACATGTACAGGTCTTCTGACTCCAGATATAGTGTTTTTTCTACCATAGTGCTCTTTGGAGGCATTGATGTTTAATAAGAAAAGGAGTAGTCAGATACTGGGAGAGATATTTCCAACCAAGCATCTTTCCTAAATCCTGTTCCTATTATTCCCCCTGTACTTTTTTGGTCAGTTCTAGGGATGCCTGATACAGTAGAAGAGATGTGCCCAGACATTCCACAGCTGGAAGGACTGATGAAGGAAATCAACGATCTGGCTGAGTCAGGCGCCAGATATACAGAGATGCCCCACGTCATTGAAGTGATCTTACCCATGCTGTGTAATTACCTATCGTACTGGTGGGAACGAGGGCCTGAGAATCTACCCCCCAGTGCGAGACCCTGCTGTACCCTAGTTACCTCTGAACATCTCAGCATCATTCTCGGAAATATCCTGAAAATCATCAACAACAACCTAGGCATCGATGAAGCCTCCTGGATGAAGCGTATTGCAGGTACCTAAGGCACTAGAGGTTTTAGACAACCTGAGGTTTGGGATACCTGGGCTCTGTTTCTCACTCTTCTTCTAACACCCTTAATATTGTAGAGAAAACTTCTTTTCAGCCCTAGACCTTCCATATATATGTATTAAATAGTAAATAGAGGATCATTGTTCTCTAAGAGCCACCATAAGTTCACCAAGAATGGCATGCCAAACATGAAAGATTACTGAAACACTGTAAGCATAGTCTTTTTAGATTTTATAAAGATATTTAAAAGTATTTCATTTTATCTCTTTGATAAAGATTTTATCACAATTGGTAAACATTAGCTCGATGTAGTTAGGTGCAGTTGTAGTCAGGTAATTAAATAGCCGTACCCAAAAAGCACATTTGTCAAATTAGAGTCAGGTCTTTTTAGTAGACTGATACTGGTCTCTGTCCTTGGGCTTTTCCTGTTCCACATTTTTTGTAGTGACTTGAAGACAAAGATGGCATATCTGGTAGCACAGATAGCACAAATCTGGTAAAGACAGCTAGCATGTTAGATAACAGAATTTGATTTCCAAATCTTTGACAGGATTAATAATAGCCTCAACTAATTGGATTAATTTGGTATTTACAAATGCAATTTCCTGCACTTAGGTAAAGAAATCTGTACAATCTTAGAATGGGGTAGACCTCATTTAATAGTAGTTAATATCAAAAAAGAATTTTAGTTGACTTCAAGTTTAATATGAGTGTGACCTAGTTGCTTAAAAAAAAACCCTAGTGCAGTCTTGGGCTATATTAATACAAGTGTAAAATCTAAAACAAAGGAAGTAAGAGTTATATTTTGCTCTTTTCAGACCCGGCAATATTTGGAATATTGTGCTCATTTCTAGGTACCATATTTTAAAAGGGACATTGATGAAATATACCTTTTCCAGGGGAAGATAGGGTGAAGTTGGTAAAGGGTTCACATATTGTGTCATATAACAACTAATTTAAAAATCTAAAGCTATGTAGGCTGAATAATAGAAGACTTAGGGGGAGACAGGGACTGTCTTTTGCCTCTTTTTGTATCCCCAGCATTTAGCACAGAGCCTGGCACATAGTAGACATTCAATAAATACTGACTGATTAATTAGACTGGATGGAAATTTTAGTGGGAAGGAGTACTGTTTACATGTACTTATATATAAGAAACTACTGGGAAGGAGTGCCTTTTATTTAGTTATGATAACCTTACCCATGTGTATTATTTCCGAATTTATACTTCTCTCTCTTATGTAGATTTCAGAAAACACATCTTGTGGTCTGAGTTTGTGGCTACAAAAAAAAAAAAAAAAAGAGGAACAGACAAAAAAAATATTTAAAGGCTTACACTACGTGTAAGACATTGTACTAGGCACTATAGAGCTACAGTTAATGAAATGAACACTTCTTTTTTGCCTACCCAAATAAAGTGATATTTACTCTGAGGCAGTTGAATAAAGTGCTATTGTAAAAGCAGTTGCCTCTCAGTAGAACTAGTCATTTTTCCTTCTAAAAAAATCAGTGCAAGTGTACAAAGGTCAAGTAATATAACACGAAGGGCATAGATACAAATATCACCAAAGGTATAGACAGTTTTAGTCATTTAGGACCAAGTAAGCAAATAAGGTCCATTAAAGTTATATCATAAAATCACTCATGTTAGACATAGTTGTTCTGATCATAAACCCAAAATTGATCTGGTTTTTTCCTATGATAAGAAGCATTCAAAATCTGAGTCAGTCACATCCCTAAGAAGAGGTTCACCCTTTAACACATTTCATTAACCAATTCCTTTAACCTTCCTTTTCTGAGAATGACTTTTGGATGAATTACAGAAATGGGAAAAAGAGAGAATTATGCTAGTGTGATAAAATATGCTCCTTTTAAATAGTCTGGATCTAAGTATACTCTAAAGTCAAGACTTGAAAGTGCAGAATCAGTTGTTGAAGCCCTGGTTTGTTGGTTTGTTTTTTTCTCTACTCTAATTCCAATATTTATAGTGAATTTGAATCAGTCAGATATCTTCCATTACAGACATGGACAGGGAGTATTGAATTGATTATCTTTGATGTAACCTAAAAAAAATTAGGTCAATCCTGATTTTTGATACTATGCCTTAAGCACTCACAATGCAATCATTTTCTGCTATACTATCCTGACCTCCCTCTCCATTGCAGCCATTTTTCCCATTCTAGTTTATCTCCTGTCTCCCAAATATCTCAACAACCTCCTCCCCTCACTCTGCACCAATCTCTCAAGTTCCTAGAGATTTTTGTTTTTTAAGGATAACTTTTATAGCAAACAACTAGAAGGTGAGGGATATAGAAGTTTAATATGAGGTTCCCTGCCCTCAAGAAACTTACAGGATAATTGAAAAGATGTAACAACATAGATAAATCATTAGCCAACAGTTCCCTACAGTATGTAAATATTCATTTAGTCATATAGTAAATATAGTAATTCAGAGAAGACAAAAACCATTGAGGCCTGAAGTGTCAGAGACATAACAGTAGAATATTTCTCATATACTGGCCCATTGTATACTAACACATGATACAGCATTATAAAAAGCTAAAAGAAAGAATATTATTCTGTGATTATTACATTCAGTGTAAATGCAATTATAATATATTAAGGCAAGCCTTGTGTTTCCAAATGCAGTATATGCCCAGCCTATCATAAGCAAAGCCACAGCTGACCTGCTTAAAAGTCACTTCATCCCAACTCTGGAAAAACTAAAGAAGAAGGCAGTGAAGATTGTATTGGAAGAGGAGCAGCTTAAAGCAGACAGCAAAGGTGATACCCAAGAAGCTGAACTTCTCATTCTGGATGAGTTTGCTGTCCTCTGCAGGGATCTCTATGCATTCTACCCTATGTTAATCCGTTATGTTGATAATAACAGGTGAGAGATCAGAAAATTCATCTACTCTGGGCAAAGGGCTGCTGTAGTGGTTATGTTGGCTGTCAGTTATGTCACTAACAAAGTCAAGAGCAGAGTTTTGAACAAGATGAAGGGGGTACAAATGACCATTACCACTTGCAAGCCATGTATGACCTCTGGATGAGGGTACCACCTTCTCAGAAGTCTTTGGAATAATTGATTCCACCAATGCCACCCGTGTTCTTCTGACAAGTTGGTAGTAATGATAGAAAATTTCCCATCACTTGAAGTGTTTAAGAAGGGATTCATCTGTTGGTTGACAGAATGGTTTAAGGTCCCCTGTAATTCTAGGTTTCTAAGTCATAAGCAGTGTCTAAATTGAGCTCCCTTCTCTCATGCAAAGAGCCTTCCAACATATACACCTTCTTAAACTTAAGGATCAGAAATGCTAAGTGCAGGAATAACATTTCTTTCAGAGCTTTTCTGAGCTGTAGTCATGGCTAGTTTATAGGCTTCTTTCAATTTAGAGATGTATTATTTGTATCCATATCCTTTCAATCTTCTCAGCCTCCAAAGCATGTCAATAAATAGGCATAGGAGTTTCTCAAACATCAGCCAGTATAGTTTAAAGATCATTCCTAATCATATGCATGTACTAGAAATGTCATGTGTTAATTCACCTCAATGTTCTTATCCTTGGAGACAGTAACATAGAGTTCTATACTTTTGGATAAATTACAAAACGAACATTTCACTGAGTAATTTGATCACAAAATTTTTCCTGTGGTTGGAATGAATATTCAAGCAGGGAACCCATTTTTCAGAGAAATATTTCTTTCACAATACTTTAATAATTGTGGGAGCTTTCTGGTTCCTGCTTCTGTATTCTTGTTGTATACCTGGTGAAATGACCAGTCACTTCTAAAATATGGCTTATGTTTTTAATATCTTCTTCCAGAGATGAATTCAGTGAGCACAAGTTATAAAACTTTTCTGGTATTTGTATTCTCCACATATGCTAAATGAGTTTGGAGCACTTCAACACCAGCCATGGTGTTGAATACCATGTTGAACAATAAATCTCCTTCTAGGGAATGGAGCTTGGGTTATTTAGATTTACTTCTTTGCTTTTTCACTTGTATCGGTTCTCAGAATCCTTTATTAACCATTTGCCCTCACTATCAGTCTTCCAAGGATAAATGATACAAGGAGAATTAGTTCCATTAAACAAGGTTCTCATATACTGCTGGCATCTTCTCTGGTAGAAGTTCCAAACTCTCAGCTGCACCTCCATTTGACTGTAACTTGTATTTTTTTGGCCTCATCATAGCTTTTGTGTCACATGACCCTCAATGTAGATCATCTACATTTTGCATTCTTACTAATGTCTATTGAACTCATAGTTGGCTAGTACTGCTACCTGCCTCTGGCTGGCAGTTTCCAGTTTGTCACTGGTTAAAGGAATAGGTCAGCAGATTGTTGTCAGTGCATACCTAAAATTGAGCTCCAAACACATGATCTTTAAACTTCTAAGTGACAACCCACTTCAAAGTCAAGAGCTCCAGTTAATGGACAAGATAGCAGTCTCACTGTCAGTCTTCTAGCAGATGTCATAGGTTTCTGATGACCATCCCTGTCTTTACATAAGACTCCCAGATTGTACTAGTCTGAGGTGAATGGAAAGCATTTATCTAACCCAAAGTATCTTTACAGTCTTTGGGGGATGGAAGAGGAATCTATTGGATTAAGTACTTTATGTTTCTGTATTTGTTCATGGGCTCCTTTTAATCCTTTCTATCTTGTGACTTTTATACATAGGATGAAATAAAGGCCCTTTGATACTTGATATTCACATTGTACATTGCATGCCTTGTAGAAATGGGAGCAATGCAGAGTGTTCAGAGAAGACTAGCACCTCTGGTGTGAGGGCTGCAAAATCCTTTTCAGGGCTGCTTTCCACCTTTAGCATCCACTCAAATCACCTAGCTCTCACCTGAGGCGTCAAGAAGCTGTAGCCTTTGCAGCAGCCACACCCCAGCAAACTGCTTAGGCAGATTGGCTAAACCAGGTAGAGGGTAACTGAGGGTCTCAGACCCATCAGTGAGTTAGGGAAGTGTCTACCCCAAGCATGTGAAGACTTCCCCCAGTGGAATGGGTAGATGAGAACAGTTTGTGCCAATAGCCATGAAAACAGCTGAAGCAGGTGCTATAATATGTTTAGAGCTTGGTTAGACATTGAAGACACCAAGGTCATCCACTGCATCCCAAGCCATCGACAGTTATCTTGACTTTTGTCTTTCCACTGGACTTCAGTGACTCTGGAAGAGAGAGTGAGGCCAACAACTTCTCACAACTCTGCCTCACTTAAGTCCAGTTTATCTGTGTGTCAAAAGACATCACCCATACCATTTTAACATTTTACATACCTCAAAGTCTCATGGTGACAGGCAGTGATGAAGCAGAAGATGCAAATGCACTGGGAGCTATAGTAACAACTCTGCACATAGGTGGCCCAGGGCATAGGGTCATCTTCTCATTCTAAAGCAACAGTGGGATTCAGCAGCCCCCTGGGTATCTGAGCAACCTTTTTTAAGGATTGCACCTCTCCCCTCCTCATATAAGGCAGGGGCTAGAAAGGGCATTGTAAAAATTGTCTGCTTCACCTAACCCTGGCCTGCTTGCCATGACAAGTGGGGATCCTACCTTACAGTAGTCAGAACGCCAAAAAAATGTACAAAAACTTTTGCGAAGATGATTCCACTCACCATTGATACGTGGTATGTTCACATGCTTATGGACATCGTGAAATCCACTTAACCTGAAAGACAAACGGCCCTTGTGAGAGAACTTAGTAGGTATCACATCCAAATAGCAGCTCTGCATGAAACAAAGCTGGTAAATGAAGGTCAGCTTACTAAAGTCAGAGCTGGATACAGGTTTTCTAGAGTGAACATAGTGATGCAGAATTCCATGAAGTTAGAGTAGGTTTTGCAATCAAAACTAATCTAGTTGGGAGGCAGCTAGATGGCTCAGTGGATAGAGCACTGGCCCTGGATTCAGAAAGACCTGAGTTCAAATCTGGCCTCAGACACTTACTAGCTGTGTGACCCTAGGCAAGTTCTACCCCACTGCCTCACCAAAAAAAAAACCAAAACAAAAAACTAATCAAACCTAATCTAGTCAACAAACTTGTATGCCTACCAAAAAAAGTAAATAATAGGTTCATGACAATGTGTTTGCCACTTGCAAGAAAGTGCAGTGCCACCATCAATAGTGTATATGCTCTTACCATGACGAAAATTGATGAGGTCCAAGAAAAATTTTATGAAGACATGCAGGCCCTCATCATCAGTGTGCCAAAGCAGGACAAGCATAATATTCTGGATCACTTTAATTCCAGACAGAGTAGGCACAGATGTTCAAGTGCCAAAAGTACACTGGCCTAACAAAACTATTTACAAAGAACTCCCACAAGGCAAGTACTCATATGGAAGTCACAAGAAGCAATACAAGGACACTTTCAGGGTTTCTCTGAAGAACTTTAGAATTGGTTGGGAGACATGGGAGACATTGACACAGGACCACCCAGCATGGCATGCCTGCAACAAAGAAAGTGCAGTACTCTATGAGCAAAGTACAATTTCAGTAGCCTAAAAGAAATGCGACATACACAAATTTAAAGATAGCTCCACTCCAAATTTAGAGATATCTTCATTCTATTATTTGTGTACAACCTGTAGTAGAGGTTTCTAAACTTCTATGGGCCTGATCAATCATAGTTGGACACACTGTGCCTTAACCCCAGTATAGTGATGTCATTTTGATTCTCTTCAAGAATGAAAGACAACAACCAAGGACAGAGCTGGGAATCCTCTTATTGAGAAACCTGTGAGATATGAACCATACCTAGGTTCATAGGATTAAAGATGCAAAGATGCAAAGGGCTTTAAAGACCATCTGGTCCAATACCCTTATTTTACAAATGCAGAGTTAAGACCTAAAGATATTAAATGACTTGCCTAAGGACACAAAAGTAGTAAGTGGAAGAGCTATGATCCAAAACCAGGTTCTCTGATTCTAAAACCAGCACTCTTTACACTGTACCACACTGCTACCTGAGCTTTATTTTAGATATTTCACCAGAATAAAATTTGGGGGTTCATGAGCCAAAGAAATAAGATGATTCCCTTTAGTAATCAACCCCCAAGATCAGATCTGGTACCACATGAGCTCTATATCCTTGAGAACTCTGGGCCACAGACCATATAATAAATAGTATACGACTAATTAGAGCCATCCAAACATGAAATAAACTTCCTTAAAAGAGTATAGATTCCTTGACCCTTGAGGTCTTCAACCAATGGCTATTTGTCAGGTGTACTGCAGATAAGATTTTAATTTGAGTCTTGTTGGATTACATGGTCTCTGAGTTCCCTTCCAGCTCTTAAAATTCCATGATTCTGTATCATTGGAATATGTACCTATAATGATGACATCACAGATCCATCTAAGTCTTCTTATTTTTTTTCTGTCACTAAATGCCACCATATGTCTTCTCACAAATGTCATATTGAGTCAGACTCATTCCATATCCTTAAAGTGGCACTAAATGATGGTTTGTAGGTCTTCTTGGTAGCTTAGACATTAGAAGTTATGGATATGTTAAGTATTTGTGATTTCATTGGTGTGGGTTGCTTAGATTACAGATCTTAAATATTTTACTATCTGGTCTTTGTGGCTTGGTATTATTGAAAAATCTATCACTTTGTAATGAACCTATTGCTGAGTCTCATTTGGTCCTCAGGTGACATATCTACATTCTCTCACCAGACCTATACTCAAATCCTTTTCAGCTTGGTAGGACCTGTCAGAACCTATACCTCATTTATATAACCTTTAAGAACCCAAGTTCATCTCTACACCAAGTCTAGATTTAATCAAACACATGTATAATTTTAGCCTAGAGTAAGTATCTTTGGAAGTAATGAACTAGTACTTTTAGTTCATATCTTCGTGGCTTTAAGGGAAGGCCCCTGGTTCTGTTATCTCAGAATTTGGTGAACTAATTCAGATTTATTTATATTCATCTATAGTTGACAGATCATCAGCAAACATTAGGAAGTGGGCAGAAATGAAAAGGGTTATTTAGCCTCTTCATGATTTCCCCCTTCCCGATCCCCTAACTCCAGGGTTTCTTTTTTATCTTTCCCTACCAGATTCATGGTGGCATAAGAATAAAGCAATCAGAAATCTTCAGACCAGAAAGATGAAAATAGAGAAGGGATATAATTAA
This sequence comes from Phascolarctos cinereus, assembly GCF_003287225.1. NCBI lineage: Eukaryota > Metazoa > Chordata > Mammalia > Diprotodontia > Phascolarctidae > Phascolarctos > Phascolarctos cinereus. Next base: position 176,370,301 of record NW_027555736.1, on the reverse strand, counting down.
CATCTATGAGATCCTGAAAAGCATAGTTAGGAAGAAGAAGCCCTTTCCCAAAATCTTGAAATAGCAGAACTAGAGTCTCTCCCTACATCTCCCCTCTCCCAACCCTTGACCCTTGAGGTAGTTTAGGACAAGTATAAGGACATAAATATATTATATGCTACAAATAGTAAAGTTATTAACCCATTGCCCCCAAGAGTTATAACAGAGTGAAAGTACCAGTTTGAAAAGAAATGAGATAAATTTTGGATAAGTGTACCATGAGGAGCTATTAAGTGAATATAGAAATGAATGAATTATTTCTAATTTTGTGAAGTCAACGTTCCTCCCACAAACTATATTTTTGTGACATTGTCGGTCTAGATAAATATGATTGGCATTTCTTATGTGAAGCCAGTTGTATAAAATAGTCTATTTAAATAATTGTGAATGAAATTCACAATGTGTTTAGGAGGTAAAGAGGAACACCTTAAATTTAAAAAACAGTACAAATACCTAACTAAATGATTCATGCCTTAACACAGGAAAACAGAATCTTTTTCTCCAAAGAAATACTACCTTGAAATTTCAATAATCTCAGTTACATAGTTGTATTACAAGTTTAGCAAAGATTTTGTCAGATTTGGGGTGATAAAACAAACATAAGATAAGGTATGGTTGCTCCTAGAATAGTTCTGTAATTGAATCGTGTTATTATTAATGATCAAGACCTGGAACAGAGTGTGTTCTACTTATGGGACATTTGACAGTGCTAAAAATGGCAATGTCAGGGAGTCTTTGATATCATCATAATTAATTCATTCATCACTATTTAATTTATCTAGCCCTTCCCTACACAGTCTAGGAAACACCAGTGATATCACTATAAAACTGTTGATATTAGTTTCACTCAGTGCACCTGTGCTTCTCCCTACAAATACCTGAATTGTGTGGAGGCATCTGTGCAAGAGTTATTAAGCCCCTTTGATGGAAATTTGACCTTGGTAAGAATCTAGCTCTCAGGGATTTGAACTTTAGAGGTTAATTCTACTTAATGAGTATCTGACTAAGTGGTATACTACTTCTGAGTACATTACAAAAATGAAGCAAAGACAGGTAGGCCTATATCCTTGTGAGGGATATAGGCCTATGATGGCCCTGACTACAAACACATAGACCTAGTTTTCTCTTTTTAGTCATTCAGTACTGTCCCTTAGAACCAGACGGCTTATCTCTATTTAAATATGGAAAGCTTAAAGTTTCCTTATATCTTAAACATGGGCATTCTATATTAAATTCTCTCCTTGTCAGTGTAGTCTTTGCTTTATATATGATTTCCCTTAGCAATATTATCCATTCCCTCACCTTCAAGTTTCATATCTATAAAAATGGCTCCCAAATATTTATTTATAGCCCCAATCACCAAGTCTTATTCTCAAATTTCTAATTCCTTGCTGCTCATTTTCATCTAGCTGTCCCACCAGTACTTAAAAATCATCATGTCTAAACTCCATTCATCATCTTCTTTTGACCAACAATTTTATTTCTTCAAATCAGTTCTTACAGAGCTAGATTTCTGTTTTTCTCGTAGCAGTACAACCAATCACCAAGGCTTAAAACCTTTAAAGAGTCTTTGCTACCTCACTCTCTATCATCCTCATTATCTCTTTGGTTATGAATCTGGGATGTCAAGAACAATACGTGAAGTAGTTTTCCCCAAACAACCTTGTATGACTAATCTAAGAGCTTCACCAGCTAACCAGTCAAGAGCACCTAAGCAAGTTTTACTTAACAAAGAAATAAGAATATTCAGGGGGAAAAATCAAGCAGAAAGAATGCTTACCTCTTTCCCATATTAAGGTTACAACAGCGGATAAGTGACATCCCAAGTAAAATTTGAAATATCTCACTTAATTTATAAAAACACCTCCTGGATTTCTTTGGTTTGGGTGATATTTTTAGTTTTGCTTCATTCCATCTCCAGGGTCTTGATAAATTCATACCTAATAAAGGCCAGAAAACAAGAGACCCTTCATAACATTGTTGCAAAGAACATTTCCCTTCTAGGGCCCGATGTGAATTTAATAATATCTGTTGTCTACACCTTAATTTTGTACTTTTACTTGTGTATTTTGCTGTTAGGTTTAGAGAGAGATAAGGGAAGGAGAGATAGTCTAATAATAATATTTACAGTAATTCACATTTACATAGCACTATAAGATTTACAAAGGGCTTTACTCACAACTCTGTGAAGTAAGCAGTACAGATGTCCTCATATTCATCTTCCATTACATTCCTTGCTTCCAGCTTCTGTACAAAAGTCTGCTACAGAAGTATGATATAGTGAGGATGAGGGACTTCAATTTTCCAGACATCTGCTGGAGCTCTCTCTTTGTCAAAAGCGGAACAGCAAATCATTTCTTAACTTCTCTTGGTGACAACTTCATCCTTAAAATGGTGGAGGAATCAACAGGGGGGATTCTATTCTGGATGTGATTCATACTAAGAGGAAGGAACAGGTTACCAGCATGGAAACTATGGGAGCATTGGGAGAAGTAACAGCTTCTCCTGGAGTTTATGATAGAAAAGCAAAAATCTGGGCCTACTATGGCATGTACCCTAGATTTTGGGAAGGCAGATTTCAAAGAGTTTAAGGGAATGATAGATAGGATCCCTTGGGTAAAATGTTTCAGGGGAAATCAGCTCTGGAGGGATTATAGATATTTTAAAATGAAATTATAAAAACACAGAAGGGAACAATTTCAACAAGAAAAGATTTAATTTGAAGAGACTAATGGGGTTACACAGAAAACTCATCAATGTGCTTAGATTTTAAAAATAAATACAGAATTTAGAAACAAGACCAAGATGAATATGACAATATGACATGGTCCTATAAAAATATTGTGAGCAATGATAAAGCTCAAAATAGCTGAGGTTGGGTGAGGGAAATAAAATACAACAAAAAGGTTTAGTTTTTTTAAAAGCTAGATTGGAAAAACAAGGAGAATCAAAGAAGAGATAGATAGGAGCTGTGCTTGGGATATCTGGAACAATGATAATTGACAACAAAGAGGTGGTAGAGCTGTTCAAATGTTATTTTGTCTCTGTTTTCTCTGCAAAAGAAACTTATTTTGACACTGAAAATAAATGACAAAACTCAGGCAACCAGCAGGGAGTCAATATACCTAAGATAAAATGGGGGACAGTGAGAAGATACCTAATTCCTAAATGAATCCAAGTGACCTGGCCCAAATGAACTATATCCTTAGGAATTAAAAAGAACTGGCAAATGTGGCTGCTGAGCCACCAATCGTGACATCTGAAAGACTATAGAAGACAGGAGAGGTGTCACAAGATTGGAGAAAAGCAAAAGTTACCCCAATTTTTTAATAAAAGAAAAAGCAATCTGCAAACCGTAGGCCACTAAGTTTGACTTCGATTCCTAGGAAGATTCTAGAATGGATAATTTAAAAGGTGGTTGAAGAAGATCTAGAAAGGTAAGCTGTGATTACAAAGAGCCAGCAAGGTTTCATCAAGAGCAGAGCTTGGTTTTTTTTGTTTGTTTTTAGTTTTTTTGGACAGGATTTCTAAACCATTAAGTAACGGAGATAAGGAGAGTATATGAGTATGGGTTTAACTAGATTTTATCAAAGCTTTTGATAAAATATCTCATACTATTTTTATGGAAGATATCAAAACATATGGATTAGAGGATAGTAAAATCAAAGGGATGCAGAACTGGTTAGATGGCTGGACTTAAAGAGTAGTTGGTAATAGTGAAGTAACCCCAGGAACCTGTGAAGGTCCTTTGCTATTTAACTTTTTTTTTTATCAGTTACTTGAATGAAAGCATAGATGGTACGCTCATCAAATTTTCAGATGGTGCCCAGGTAATATATTGGGCAGGGGGCAGCTGTTATACTGGATTACAGAGTCAGAATCCAAAAGGATCTTGACAGGCTAGAACACTGAACTAAATGCAGGATGACAACTTAAAAGAGATGAATATAAAGTCTTGCATTAGGGTACAAGAATAAAGTTCAACTTGCCAAACTCAAGTAGAAACAAGGGCCACTGATCTTCATATTGATTTCATTTTAAAATGTGATCTTTATATGTTTTATTGTATTTTGATTTATTTTGTTAAGTATTTCCTAATTACATTTTAATCTGGTTAGACACACTCATAGTTGTTGCAGTCTGCATATTTCTGACACCTCTGGGCTAGAGCACAGGGTTAAATGCAAGATGACAGAGTTCAAAAGGGATAATATAAAATCTGGGACAGGATTTCTAAACTATTAAGTAAAGGAGATAAGGAGAGTACGTGAGTATAGGTTTAACTAGATTTTATCAAAGCTTCTCATAAAATATCTCATACTATTCTTATAGAAAATATCAAAACATATGGATTAGAGGATAGTAAAATCAAAGGGATGCAGGACTGGTTAGATGGCTGGACTTAAAGAGTAGTTGGTAATAGTTCATTGTTATTGTAACAGGAACTTCTGGACTAAAGCATAGGGTTAAATGCAAGATGACAAAGTTCAAAAGGGATACTATAAAATCTTACATTGGGGTACCAAAATCAACTTCACAAATATAAGATGAGGAAAGCATAAATAGGTCACAGTTGTTCTGAAGAAGATCTGGGGGTTTTCATGAACTACAAAATCAATTTGTGTCAGAAGTCTAATGTGGTACCCCCCCAAAAAAAAGTTAATATGGTCTTGGGTTGCATTGAGATGAATAGTTTCCAGAATTAGGAGGTGATAATCCCACTGCACTCTTCCTTGTCATACCCTATTTACAGTATTGTGTTCAGTTCTGGGTTCCACAATTTAATAAGGACATTGATAAGCTAGAGATTGTCCAGAGGAGGAAAAATCAAGATAATTAAGGGCCTTTAGTCCATGTCATGTGAGGATTGATAGAAGAACTGAGTATATTTAACCTAAAGAAAAGACTCATGAAAGAAATCATAGCTGACTTCAAGAATTTGAAGGACTGTCATGTGTAGGAAGTATTAGCTAGGTTCAGTTTGGCTTCAGAGCATGGGTAAAAGTCAAAAAGAGGTAAACATAAGCTTGTTGTAAGGAAAAACTTTATAATGTGTCCAAAACTGTAATGGACTGCCTAGAGAGGTAACAGGCTGGCAATGTCTGTTATGTTCCTCAAATTAAAAAAAAAAAAAAAGGTCTGTGGTTCTGAAAGAATTACCAAATCACTGACAAATAAAACAACCAAATTAAATACAACCCTCTCAACATTTTTGCATGGAAATATGAAAGTACCCCTAAAATGTTGCCTTACCTAAATGAATAAGAAAATGAAAATTGTTGTGAAACTAATCTGTATCATCCAATATTGTTCCCATTGTTAAAAACTTAATTACCAGCCCTCTGCTCCAATACCTCTTAATGGCCCCTGGGGGCTCTTAAAGGCTATGCCAGTTGAGCACAAGTAAATCTTTGGGTAGACTTTTAAGTGCAGAATTGCTAAAGGACTGTGTGTCTGTCATCTAAGAAGAAAGCCTAAGTGTAGAATGCCACCAAGTGATGACTTTTTCAGCAACAACAATTTTAAAAAGACAGATTACTAAGGCATAGAGGGTTTACAGTATGCATCAGTGGAAGGGAGTACCCATGCCCCAGAAACCATGTGACTATTCCCTGGGTAAGTTAATCAATCCACTTAGCTGTAGAACTCCCACCCTGGAGTCCAAACTTAATTATCCCATTATATCTAACTGACCTTATGCCAGATCTTGCTATATATCCCATCTAGCTGTCCATCTGGGCTATCTTGGCATCTGGCCTACCACCTTGCATGTATTCACCATCCTAGCCTTTCAGTCCCTTTCATCCACTGCTTTTACCCTCAGCTCTGGACACAGCAATCAAATTAATACTGTCATTGCTTTTCTGAAGGATGTGTCAATCAAGTGCTCTATATAGATCAACTTGCCAACCCTGTGACTACTGAAGTCCATCCCCTGAAGACCTGAACTTCTTTCCTTGGTACCTGACCCAGTCAGATGTTTGCCCTCATAGTGATGTAGGGACAAAGAGTGCCCTAGGATTAAAAATAATATTAAGGGTTACTTTCCCAGGACCCCTGAGGGGGTTTAAGGCTCATTCTGTAGCCTATCCTCTACCTTAAGATCCTAGAACTTGAGAACTTCTCAAGTCCTTTTCCCCTTATCTTGAAATGCCATACAACTCGTACCAAAAAAATTGCTTTTGTCTCCCTTATCCTGTGTTCCCTATCCTGTCACTCATCTTCCTTATCCTGTACCTAATCTCCAACGCCCATAAAAAAAAAACCGTAAAAATACATCATCTTCCTGCAAGCTGTATAGTTTTCTGTCTGTATAAGCCTGGGTCTTTTCCTATGTCGGTGCTCTTTGTTTAGCTCCTTGCTAACCTCAGGCCCGTGAAGCTTTCACGAAATAAAGCTCCCAATGGCTACAGAGAAGGTCTAAGTGAATTCTTTCACACCTGAACCAGTTCTCCCAACTCTAAAACTGAACATAAAAAGGTAAGCTCCTTGAGGGCAGGGAGTGTCACTTTTATATTTGCCCACAGTGCTTTGTACATAGTAAATGTTTACAAAATGTTTTTTCATTCATTTATTCAAGATTCTGCCAAAGTTTGGTTTAACGTGATGGATTCTTCTACTGTAAAGAGCTTGAAAATCACTTGGTTAGATTATTAAACCACCACCATGGCTCAACTAGTCCCTTATTGTCATTCCTGGCCACCAATCTTCTCACACCCTAGAAGAAGCCCACTAGAGTGGCCACTTCTGTTTTGTTTCTTTTTTTTTTTAATCTTTTTTTCTATTTTAGACTTGAATACTAAAACCTAAATACATGATAAGAAAAGAAAAACAAACATTATAAACTTAAATATTAAAATGTAAATATAAAATAAGAAAAGAAAAAATGTCATGTGCACAGCAGAAAGTGAGAGATTTAAAAATATATAGCAATAAATTTTCATTTCAAGAAAGCCTATATATTAAATATTGCATGTTGTGTCAAAAGTTGTCTATCTTTTCTTTGCTTCCTTGTAGGTTTTCTTTTGTTCTCTGCTATACACTTTTTACTTCCGTTCTTTTTTTCCCCTTCCTTCCCCCTCATCCCCCAGGCTACAATTAAGTGTAGATACATTTATATATAGATATAGATATATAAATATATGTATACATATATACACGTATAGTTACCCTAACAGATTCTACTCCTAATATTTGTTTTTATGTTTGTGTGTAAATCTTATTTCCTATCCTAATGGGCCCCTCTACTTTACTTCTAATGCCCTCTTATTACTTAACCTCCTCAACCTCCAAAGATCCCTATCTTATCCTCCGTTCACGTAAATCTAAACTTCCTTTTATATGCCCCTTTGACCATTCCTTCACTCTCCCCTCTAAAGAGCCCTCTCTTATTCTCCCAAGGATCCCTCCCTTATCTTCCCATTCCCATTAATCTAAACACCCTTCTATGTCCCCTTTTAACCTATTCCTTCACCCTCCTTTCTAAAGAACCCTCCCTTATCCTCTCCCCCGTCCCTATCCCCTTAGCATTTTATTTCCAAATGTAGAAGACTTTTATACTCTTCTAGACATATATGTATGGTTCCCTCTTAAACCCATTCCTTATGAAAGTAGGTTTCCAGAACTACCAGCCCTCCTCCCCCATCTAATTCCTCTTTGTCAATTCTTCCTCTTGCACCTCATTTGTATAAGATAATTACTTTTTTAGTTGTTCCTGAACGGTTTTACTTTTTGAAGTTATATCATGCTTAGGTCTACCCCAGTCTTTCTTATAAACTATCCAATTGCTAATAATAGTCTTAGATATATACCTTTTACATTTCCTCATAAAAAAAGTAAACAGTCTGTCCTTATTGAGTCCCTTGTAATTAGTATTTGGCATGTACCTTATATTTCTCTTGACTCTTGTATGTCAAATCTTCTGTTAAGTTCAGGTTGTTTTTGTTTTGTTTTGTTTTTAGCGAAGTTCTGAAAGTCTAACAGTTCATTAAATTTCCATTTTTTTCCTTCAGAATTATGCTTAGCTTTGCTGGGTATGAGATTTTCAGCCAGAAGCCCATTTCTTTTGCTCTTCGATATATAGTGTTCTAAGATCTGTGGTCTTTTAGTGTTGCCACTGCTAGGTCTTGTGTGATTCTAATTGTGGCACCACCATATGTCAACTGTTTTTTTCTTGTTGCTTGTAATATTTTATCCTTGAGCTGGGGGTTTCAGAATTTGACTATAATATTCCTGTGGGTTTTCCTTGTAGAATCTCTTTCAGGTGGTTATCAGTGGATTTTTTCTATTTCTAGTTTTCCCTCTTGTTCTAAAGCTTCAGAACAATTTTTTTACCATTTAAAAGGTTTTAATGAGAAGACAATATAAAAATGATCAGTGTTACAAAGAACTGGATATAATGCTGTGTGCTTATATGCAGTTCATTTTTCTTTAAGTTGGAGAAGTCTTTAAAACCCCTTCCAAAAATATATGACAAATAGCCTTTGGTACAATGTTTCAAGTCATTTTTACTTTAGAACAAGTATGGGAAGAATCAGAATGGGAAAGGAGCAGAATGCTACAGATAATCATTCTTTGCCAGACTGTTAAAAAAAGTTACTATCAGAATGTAACATGACATCATTTATTTATTAGTCAAGATTAAAAGGACAGTTTTCTTTAATTCTTTCTTGTATTACGGTATCAAGATTTTTTTTTATGATAGCTTTCAGATAGTTCAGTTATTCTTATGTTTTCTCTTCTTGATCCATTCTCCAAATCAGTTGTTTTTCTTAGGAGAAGTTTCACATTCTCTTTTATTTTTTCATTCTTTATATTTTGTTTTCTTATTTCTTGGTCTCTTATAGCTTTGCTGGTTTCCCCTTGCCCAATTCTGGTTTTCAAGGAGTCATTTCCTTCCTTAAAATTCTGGATCTCCTGTTCTAATTGATTGGCTTTCTTTTCATAATCTTGTTTTTCTTGGATTTTTCTTTTTTTTTCCCTTTCTTTTCTTTTCTTTGTTCTTAGTTTTTCCTCAGTCTCTCTCATTTGATTTTGAAAATCTTTTTTAAGTTCTTCTATGAATTCTTTTTGGCCAAGTGACCATTTGACATTACTCTTCAGGGTAGAAGAAGGTTTCTCCACTGTGTTATCCTCCTCTGAAGATGAAGCCAGGTCTTCTCTATTCCCATAGTAACTCTCTGTGGTTGGATTCTTTCTCCTTTCTTTGTGCTTTATTTTATTTAATTTTTTGATTTTTGGTAATAGCTTAATTTTTTTTTGTAATCACCTCTAGTCCTAGGGTATGGTGGATAGTGCCTCTGGCCTCAGATTCTCTTTCAGTTCTCCTCTCTGACCTTGATCCCAAACCAAGACCTCTAGACTTCTGTAAGTGCTCACAGCCAACAGCATCCCCTCCCCTCTGCTTCTGCACTCAGTGGGCATGTACTGGTTCCTTCTCACCTGGCCGTGTCTCTGCAGTACAGCTGGGTCTAGCATTCCTTTTCAGCAGAGGTTCCCTCAATTTTCTTGGGCTCAGATACCCAACACCCCTTACTGTCAGGGGCAGTGGGGGTGAGAGGTGGCAAAAGTTCCTGTGGCTGGGGCCACAGCCTCCCAATCTGGCTAAGTTTGCTGGTTAAGCATCCCCTGGCCTGGAGGTATTTACTCTGCATAGGGACCAAACCTGGTCCCAGGATTTTTCTTCAGATCTTCTCCAGTTGTCCCAAGAGGACCCCTGTTCTGCCCCTTCTTTTATTTATTTTTATCCTGCTCTATGTTTGCCCTGAGATACTATTTTATCTCTTTTGTAGAGGAAAATCTGAGAGCTTGGAATTTTCTGACCTACTCCACCATCTTCCCAGAATCCTGTGTCTGTTTTGTTTCTTTTGTGTGCAGGAGAGGCCTTCCTTGTCCAACCCCACTCAAGGTCACAGTGAGGATCGGCAAAACACATCTTAACTAAACTTTGAAAGAGTGAGTAGATGAACACTCTGTTAAATGCTTGACACCTGACCTCTAACAAAAATCAATAAGAAGGAAACCAAAGCTCATCACCAACCTCAGGCCTTACTAAATATAGGGAGGTTGAGAAAACGAGACAGTGAGGTTGGAGGTGACTTACAGAAACCAAAAATCAGGAGACACAGGAGATGGGAGTTAATAAAGGACACCTTCATGTAACAATTATCTTAGTGACACCCAGGTCTCTGTAACACAGGACACATCCTACAGCACATACAAAAGGCGCAGGCTGCGTGACGATTTTAGTCCGATGACCCAAATGCCCCCAAATAGCCCAGGTACTTAGGGACTTAGCTTTGAATCCCAGAGTTTAGGGACCCAAAAGTATGGAAAGCCTCTTTCGATAGTCAAGAAATGGTGAAGGACGGAATAATCCTTCTGAGAAAAGAAACCCAATAAGAAAGGGATAATGGAACCTTAGAACTGAAAGCTGCTTCAGAAGTTATCCAGTACAACCCATAGCTAAGCAAAAATTCCCTCAGCATCCCCTGATTGGAAGTGATTATCCATCCTCTGGTGGAATACCTCTGTGGATTAGAAACTCATTACCTCCCAAGTCTGCCAGTTGGACTTATGAATAGCTGGAATAGTGAGAATGTTTATACTTAAATTGAGCCAAAAAAATATGCCTCTCTGCATCTGCATCTGTATCTTCTACTTCTGACCTCTGGGACCAAGCAAGAACCTCCTCTAAAAGATCTCTAACAATGTCCAAGCTCTACTTCCAGATTTCTAGTGATGGAGACACTACCTGTTGAGTTATCCCATTTCACTTTTGCTCTAACTGAATTGAAATATGTCTTAATAACTTCCAATGATGAACAGCTAAGGGGCACAGTGGATAAACTCGACTGGGCAGGACATGGAGTTAGGAAGACCTGAGTTCAAATTCCGCCTGAGATCTTTACTGGCTATGTACTGCGCAACTCACCTAACCTGTGTCTCCATCTCCTCATGTGTAAAATGGGGCTGATAATAGCACCTGCCTGACAGAGTTGTGCGGGTTGAATGGGATAACATATTAAAGCACTTTGCAGACCTTAAAATGCTAAGTAAATACTTTGCCCTCTAGGTCAAGCAAAACAGATCTAATCTCCTCCATAAGACAGCACTTCAAATACCCAAAGGTAGCTATCAAACCCGCTCAGACTTCTCTTCTAGAAGCTTCTTTACCAAGTTCTTTTACCCAGTCTCTGTGTGGCATTAATTCTTCACCATCCTGGTCACCTTCCTGTGGATACTGCTCCACTTTGCCAGCATCTTTTCTAAAATGTGGTGCCCAGGACAGAATACAGTACTCCAGAGTCTTTGAACATGTTTCTTTGATTCAGTGTAATAATAAAAGAAGAAAGAGAAACTAATTTCTCCTTTGAGATTGAATGTGAATTTTTGATGAGTAATCTACATAACTTCTCTTTTAAAATACTCAAATACTCCAATAGGTCTGTGGTCTCACTGATTTAGATATTCTCTCTAGGGATAACACATTGCAATCCACACTTTTCTGCCCAGATACCTGGTGCAACTCTTGTCCAAGTTAGGTGATGTTATGCTAGGAGCCTCTGTCACTTTCTTCTCATCTCACAAGGGTACCAGTGGATCATTAGGCAGGTTGGAAGGTGAGGTCTCCATCAGTTATTTCTTGCTGTCACCATATGACCAGCCTATTCTTTTTAAATTATAAATTTCTTTAATGTACTTTATTCTCTTTCTTCTTTATGGTTTCTTATATGCAATCTGGTTTCACCTACCATTTGCCTATCTACTAGGAATGATCCTCATTTTAAATCTGTGAAACATTTTGGTATTTGGAGATCAGTAGTCACATAGCAATACCAGTGTAACATTGTTTTGTTTTGTTTTAATGAGTCGTATTTATTCTTTATAATTTTGCAGCATTCAGTTCTGATATTTGTGTGTGTGTAGTTCTTTCCACTTATATTGTTATAGTCATTATGGATGTTGTTTTCTTAGATCAGCTTACTTCATTCTGTATCCATTCATGTGGATTTTTTTCATGCTTATCTGTAGTTATCACACTGGTTTTCTTACAGCAAGGCAGTATTCCATTATGTTCATGTACCACAGTTTGTTTAGCTATTCCACAACTAATGACCATCTACTTTATTTTCAATTCTTTGCTATAATGAAAAGTGCTGCTATAAACATTTAGGTGTATAAAGAGATTTGCTTCTTATCAATGACTTCCTTATGACATAAGCACAGTAATGGAATTTGTGGGGCAAAAAGTATGAACATTTTAGTCACTTTATTTGCATAATTCCAAATTGCTTTCCAAAGTTTTCAAAATAGCAGCAATAACAATGCATCAGTTTGCCTATCATTCTACAGCCCCTCAAACATTGACTTTTCCCATCTTTTGTTATCTTTGCCATTTTGCAGGGTGTAAGATGAAACCTCAGGGCTGTTTTGATGTTCATTTCTCTTATTATTAGTAATTTGGAGCATCCTTTCATGTGATCATTAATAAATTTCAATTCTTTTAAAAATTGTTCATATCTTCTGACCATTTATCTACTAGGGAGTATGTGTGTGTTAATTGTTGATATATCTTGGATACCAAATCCTTATCAGAGATATTTGGCAACAAAGATGGTTTTTTCCTATTCATCAACTACCCTTCTTATCCTAGGTGCATTAATTTTGTCTAAGCAGAACTTTTCAGATTCATGTAATCAGTTATCTATTTTATCTTTTGTAATTGTCTCTATCCCATGTTTATCCTATCTATAGTTATGAGAAGTATGTGATCTGCTTTTCTTATATAGTATATAAGTATATGGTATATATGTAGTATATAGTAGATATATAGTATATATATATATATATCTATATAGTATAGTATAGTATAACATACTATATATAGTATGCTCTTTAATATTAAGGTCATATATCCATTTAGAATATATCTTGGAATACATTGTAAGATGTTGATCTAAGCCTAATTTCTGCCAAGCCGCTCTCCAGTTTTCCCAGAACTCTCTCAAATAGGGAGTTCTTTCTTAAGTAATTTATATTTTTTGGTTTATCAAACCCTGGGTTGTTGAGTACTATTGTTTCTTATTCTTCCATTTCTAGTCTATTCCTTTGATCCTCCTCTTATTTTCCAAACAATACCAGATGTTTTTGATGATTGCTGCTTTATGGTATAGTTTGAAATAGACTTTCTAAGCATTAGTGATATAGCCTAAGAAACTGACACTGAAAATTCTAATTTCACATTGTGTCATTTCTTACTTACGTACCTGGTATATTTTTTAAAAAAAGTAGTACTTCTGAACTTTTCCCATAAATTTATTCTCTTGATTCCATAATCCAAACATTATCAAAGTATGGTACCACATCCATTGCTTATACAGGAGAGTCTCAAATACACTGACATTCCCCTAGAGCAAATAAAATACTGAATTGAAGGGTCTCAGTAAGTGATGGTGATGGTGATGGTGAAAAGTGTGTTTTGAATAATTTCACAAGCTCAGAAATTTCTTCTGTGAAACACAGATTGTAAATGGCCTTCTAGTGCTTCAAAGATCTAGTCAGGGGTGGGGACACTGCGGCCTTGAGGCCACAAGTAGCCTTCTAGGTCCTTGGGTGCTGCCTTTTGACTGAGTCCAAGTTTTACAGAACAAATCCCTTTATTAAAGGGATTTGTTCTGTGAAATTTGGATTCTGTCAAAGGGCCAGAAGGGTTTATATGAGCTGGTATAAAGCAGAATAAGAAGAAAAACATATTTAGTGATCATAGCGGTTAAACAAAGACAATACAAAGAAGCAAATGAACTTAGATTAAAAGCAATGATTAATGTTGATCCTGGAGAAGAAAGGATGAAATACCACTCCTCTCAGAGGAGAAGTTGGGGACTACTAGTACAAAATATTGTATGCAACCTCACTCAGCGTCAGTTTTTCAGTTGGTTTTGCTAAATTGCGTAATTTAACAAGAGAGGGTTCAGTGTAGCTATTGGGATATAAACTAAATGTTAAACTTACAAAAAAGAAAAAAATAATTGAAGCTCTACACATTTGAAGCGCAGGAATCAGAATTTCGTACTTGGAGGGGACCTTTTAATTCATCTAGGCCTACACCTACCTGAAACACAAGTGCCCTTGAACAGAACAACTCACATCAAACTCTTCACCAAGTCTCCAAATCAATGATTTTAAGAACAGGCCAGTTTTAAGGAAGAAGCCATATTCATTTGCTTACCTGTTCTAGTCAGCAGTGGATTTGCACTTCTTACAATTATACCTTTTATTTTCTCATGGTCAGAAAAAACACTGTGTTAGGTAGTAGTTTGGAAAAAAAAAGGCTTTTTTTTTTCAAGGAAGTCCTTCAGTAAGATGTGTTATAGTTTCAAAAGTACATTGGGCCAGGATAGCTAGGTGGTTTGTGGATAGAGGACCAGCCCTGAAGCCAGGAGGACCTGAGTTCAAATCCCGACTCAGACCAAACACTTAACACTAGCTGTGTGACCCTGGGCAAGTCATTTAACCCCATTGCCTAAAAAACAAACAAACAAAAGTACATTGAGCCATTGGTGCCCTAAATTATTGAAACATATGAGGTATCTATAATAAACCAACATGTCCTAAATTTTTGGCATCCTTCCTCAAATTTAAGGAAAAAACACACTTTTATCAGGTTTTGCAAAAAGTAAAGATTTTATCACATCATATATTCTGTCTTTGCAATAGAAAATATGGTCACCACATTTATGATAATTATAGATTGGCCTGGCTTTAAAAAAAAATCAGAGCTTACTTCTACTCTGTATTTATTTAAAATTTTCTATTTCAGAAGTCTGTAGCAATAAGAATCAAGTTTTACTCAGTAAACCAGGTTTCCCTTGACAGACTGCCTGTGTGAATTGAAAAGGCGCTGCTTTTTGCTTTTAGCCTAGCATTTCTTCTTCAATATATATGTGTATGTGTATGTACATATATATGTGTATATGTATGAATATATATAATATATGAATATATATCCCCACCAAAGTACTCTTCAAGGCAGAATCATATGTATGGTGTATTCAATTCAGGTGTTTCAAAATATCTTGCCTTAAATGTATGCATATCTCTAAACACAAATTATATGTTACAACTTAGTAGGAATAAATTTGATTAGATTTTTCTTAATGTAGAATATGCTGATATAAAGGGATCTTACAGCTAACTTAATTGTACCCTCCATTTTTAAAGATGAAGAAGCTCAGGCCTAGAAATGTGAAGTAACTTGCCCAACATCACCCAACTACTTTTCCAAGTGGTAAAGCCAGTCTCTCCTGACCTGGGTCCAAAGCTTATTCCTCGGTACCTGTCTTCTCATTATCATCATTAACATTAATATTCAGTGAAGCCCCAAATGTAGAATAGCATCATGACAAAGAGTATTTAAATCTTTGCCCTTTGAACAAAGCAAAGAATATTAGTTTCTTCTCTTCCTAATAGTTTTCATTTCATTTTTCAGCTTTGATATTTATAGGGGTTATTGATTTTAAATGGTGGGAATAGTAGTTCATAATTTAGCTATCTCAGAATGGAGTATTTGATAATTTATATAATGTGATTTATTTATTCTTTGCCCTAGATCTAACTGGCTAAAAAACCCAGATGCTGATTCCGATGAGCTCTTCCGAATGGTGGCTGAGGTTTTTATCCTTTGGTGTAAATCACATGTAAGCTGTCTCCTCATTCCCTGTGTTTAAGATCCTTGTCAAAAAAGGGCATATTTCCTGGAAACTTTGTGTCAATGTCTGTTTTGTTTTTATCTTGTCTAACTCCAGAACTTCAAGCGGGAAGAGCAAAATTTTGTGATTCAGAACGAAATTAACAATCTGGCCTTTTTAACTGGAGACAGCAAGAGCAAGATGTCAAAAGTAAGTCAGTAGGTGTCGTTTTAAAGGGGTATTCAACCCCAGGACTCAGTCATGATTTAGATAGCTGATATTTTTCTGGGATTAATTCTGCATTCAGGCAATTTTTCAGCAGATAGGCCAAGCAACAACCAAAAACATCCATTGTTATTTCATGAAAATTATTCAGAACAAAATATCCTTACCTAAATACACACAATCATCCTATTTTATGAGTAAAGTGTTGCTGTATATACTGAAAAGGAGACAAATGAAGTTTTAGGACTTGCATAATACTTTTTGAAGATTTCTTGCTCAAAAGATTTTTCTTAGAAGCCGTAACTTAGGCTTTTACTACTTAAAAAAAATGCAAACACATATGTACATGCTGTCAACTCTTGATTATCTGTTAGGGAATAGACTGCAATTGGAAGATCTTGCTTTGAAAATTATTGATAGTACATGCTGTACTTTACAGACATGTTTCACTGACACATCTCAGAACCCTCACTTTTTTCGTGCAAAGAAGCCCTCAGAAACTGAAATGCTCCCACTGCTCCTTGGAAGGTCTGAAACAGTGTTATGATGCTACAAGAGGATCACCTCTTCCCAGCAGCAGGAGGAACAGGAAGAGGAAATAAGCTTCCTAGCTTTCCTACATCAGGTTTGCAGGCTGTAGTTTCATTTTTGTTTACATGAATTCCTACATCACTAAATATACCTATATCCAAATGTAAGTACAAAACGAAAGGCAACTCTAAATGACTTGTGTATCATTCACTGCAGTGTATTAAATTGGGCTTCTATTTCCTTTCATAAGGGAGAATAATTGAGAGTTGACTGTATTTATAAAAGTATGTGTAATGTATAATACATGGTAGTGCATGTATCCTCCATATATCACTCAATCTAGATAAGAGTGTTGCATATGGAAGAATATGCTGGTGAATTTCTCATGAGGATCCCCTAGTAAGTTAAAATCACTACTACAAAGAGCCATTGATTCACAAGTGAGTCATGATGATACCTTTGTTCTATTTAAGATTGCAAGAAAGTGCTAGAATTACACCAAAAGATCACTCAAGACTACAAAACTAAAAAATATAGTTAGTTTTGGATTCGAACTTAGTGTAGGAAGCAACAGATTCAATACAACATGAGTTTTCTTCTTCCTTTGGTTCATAATTTCATAATGTCTACAGTTTACTGTGCTGTGATTGCTGCTTTAGGGAACCAGAAATAACTATGTGATTTTTACATCTGCTTTAGTAAAAGGAGATATGTACAAATTGAAATTTACGGAATAGATAAACTGGGGGCAAGGGAGTTATTTCCATTAGTAGAGGATTCTTTATGATAACATAATTCCATTTTTATTTGTTCCCTTTTTACAAGTGTTCTTAGAAAATTTTAAAAATTATTTTATTTTGTTATTAGCACAGTTTTTGCTAAGGTAAAGCACAGGTACAATAAGGATTATATCCTATCCTGAGTCCCTATTACTGAATGGGACTCGCCCTTAGGGTATTGCCTTGGGCTGTGTTTCTCAGTGGGAAAATTTTATTTTGAATTGAAATCTTAGTCCCCAACTCACTGAACGACTTCTCTTCCTTCTTACAGTCACATCAGCATGTCCAATCAATTAGTCTTTCCTTAGGCCTTTGACTATCTTACCCATTTTTTCCTAACTAGGCCAACATTCACAGAAAAAGAGAAAGTTCAATAAAGATGACCCTGGGTTTCACCTTTCTGATGAGGGGTGGCCTAAGTCCCTTGGGTTTGTGATTGTTGACCAAATCAGGTGAAACTGAATGATGACATTTCAAAATTAACCCACTAGCCCAACATGCTTCTTTAGTGTGACCACTTATTTAGGAAGACGAAGTATATATAATATTAAATAGAGCATAAATATATTCAATTCAACCAACATTTATTAAACAACTGTTATGTGCAATACACTATGCTAGGGACCAGAGATAGAAAGACAGAATCCTTGTGGATACTTTTTTATTGTTACTTTTAACTCCTTTATAACACAGCATTTAGATACTTGCTTATGAATGCATACTTACAAAAAATATTAAAGTACTGTGTTCCCTTTTGAGAACTCTCTAGTTGTAATATAAGACTACAGGGGCAAATCATTGCATTTTCATTTTCATTTATATAATTTGCAAATCTTTTCTATGTGAATCAGGCAACTGTGGTACTTTGTCTTTATATGTTACAGTGTCATCATATACTACAAAGCATTTCTTGGATGTTAACTAATACTCACCATATTCCTCAAGATGAAATCTTTCTTATTGCTCCTTTGAGAGTTGAGAGGCAGTGTGATTTCGGAAATGAGGCAAAGACTGAGAATCATAGACAGCTAGGTAGCAAATTTGATAGAATGCTGATGCTAGAGTCAGGAAAACCCAGGTTCAGATTGGCTTAAGACACTTACTAAATGTTGTGACCCTGGACAAACCATTTAACCTGTCTACCTCATTTTCTTCATCTTTAAAATGGGGATAATGATAGCACCTACCTCCTAGAGAGGTTGTGAGGATAAAATGAGATTATATTTGTAAAGTGCTTTGCAAACCTTAGAATGCTATGTAAATGCTAACTATTATTATTAATCAGAAGGCCCTGTGTTTTTATTCACTTGCTGTGTAACCAGAGCCCAGTCATTAAATTCTTCTGTATCTTAATTTTCACTCTAGCAAAATGAAGATTATTCTACTAACTTGCTGTCTCTATAAAGTTCATCAAAATGTTGTGCTCTAAATTCAGTCTGCTAGAGTTAGCCTTTTGAGGACAGGTGGGCATTGTATAGAACAGGGGTGGGGAGCCTGTGGACCCTCTAGGTCCTCAAAAGTGTCCCTTTGACTGAATCCAAACTTCACAGAACAAATCTCCTTAATAAAAAGATTTGTCCTGTAAAACTTGGACTCAGTAAAAGGTCCAAGGACCTAGAAGGCCACAGGTAGCCTCAAAGCTGCAGGCTCCCCACCCCTGGTATAGATGCAAAGGATTATTACAGTGGAAAAAACTTAGCTATCTAAAGGCTAAACATTTATGTCTATTCTATGTCCATATTATATCTACAGTGTTTAACACTAATCGCTAAAGGTTGAGTAGGTATGTATTTCTTTTAGAATATAATGTCTTAATCATGGCTTAGCTAGTTTCAACTAAGAATAACCCAATTTAGAGGCCTTATCAGGATTCTAGGTTCCTATTCCCAGATTAAAATCAAAAGGTCACACTCAGCTCAGGGCAATATGTACCATCTGTGAGATATCTTCCTCTTAGTAAGGATACTTCACTAGAAGTAATGTGGCAAAGTAAACAGACTTAAATTTATATACTTCCCATGATACCTAATTAGCTGTGTGACTATGGGCAAATTACTTATCTTTTCCAAGCCTCAGTTTTCTCATCTGTAAAAATGGGGGATAATAATACCTACAGTACCTTCTCACAGAGCTATTGTGAGGTTCAAATAACAATGCTTTGCAAACTACCAAAGTGCCATGTGAATGTCAATTATTGTTGTTATTATTATTTTCAGGCTTTCCATGGATATTTCTAATCTAGGAAAGCATCTAGGGCCTAGGAAGTGGTATTATTAATTAACATCAGTTGATTCCCCTATTTGTCCCCATCTGCCTGTGATAAGATTTCCCCTCTCTACTTGGTGAACAAGGTTCATGGCCTCTCCCTCTTGTGCTTGCTTTTACTCCACTCTTCATTGCATACTGGTGTGGTATAAATTCTAAGTATTTCTGCACATTCTGGTCTGTGTCAAGGTATGTGGACATGAATGCTGCATGCTCATTCCTACCCCATATGTGATTACATAAACATAAAGAAAGTTGAAATAAAGAAAATATACCGTGAGCAAGACTCTTCAAATCAAATTCATTTACATTTGGTTCCAAAGCTGTATTTTTTCCTGGAAATTGAAAAATCATTTTGTAGAATGCTCATTGTATATTTTGTTTACATGACATTAGTGTGCTAATATATGTTAAGCTAAATATACTAAAGCTGAGCAAGTGTTTCTTTGTTTTTAATTTATTTTTTTTTCTGGAAAAATGGCAGCAGCTTCCTCGGAGGGGAATGGTAAGTTAGAAAATGTTTAGTTCAAGATGTACTAGTTTCTTCACCAGGTTTAAAAGAGCAGGTTAGTAATGCAAAAGATGCAGGGATTATCATATTGACTAACCTTGGAGCATTAATAAAAATTATTGGAAAATCTTTGAAAATTTTTTGGTGCAGGTGTCTACTAATGTTTTTAACAAACAAACACACAATTACATTTACTGTTTCTCATTCATATGTGCACATACATAAGAAGATGCCCCTGAACACAGCATGTCCCTTGACAGCCAAAATTCTATTGGTTTTCCTCTAATTTTGCTTTCCTATCACCATATGAAAATATAGACAGTCACCAATTTGTGTGAACAGATTGTATTAGGGAAGTTTTGTTTATAAGTCAGTTTTTTAGAATTCAGGACGCACTTTATCATAGAATGACTTTTTTATATGCCTGTTAAATTTGCAGACCAAGTCATAAACACCTGTTTAATCCATAATATGACTGAAATACAGGACTGTCCTAATTCAAAATGGAGCTTCACAGAATAGTGGATAGGACTTATTTACTAAGTCTAGGTCAATGGAGTTCCATATATGAATGAAATAATAAATAGTGCATATATACGTATGCTAAAAATATTATAGAATTTGCACACCATAAGTAATACATTTGCGGAAAAAGCTTCCAAAGTTCAACTTCCACTGCTTCCTATGGTGGAATCATGAGTCCTTGACTTTGTGTCTTCCTATCTATATGGCAGTGAAAACTAGAACTCCTTTGGTTCCAAGCCACTGGAGTTCCTATAGTTTGGGGCAGGAGCTTAAGTAGGGTAGGAGGTAGAGATGAAGGGAGATGGGAAATGAGGGACAGGGACTTGGGACTAGAGGAAAATATTGTGAGAGGTCGGTGTAGCACACTCTTTGTATGTGAAGGACACATGTAAGTCAGGGTCTGCCAATAGACCATATTTATGCAGACAAAGGGTGCAATTGTATAAAAACTGTACCATATGTAGACTTTTAGTGTGATATCTACTTCAATAATTACTGTGTGACATGTTGCCTGAAAAGTCGCCGCAGTCTCTGAAAACACAAGATTATTGCTCTTTGATTCATGAGAATATTAAATATGGGAGTTAAATGATATGGAAGTGGTTATTTTGGAAATCCATATTTTTTTCTAATTAGACAGCAGAGGTTTCTTTCATTGGAATTTTAACATTGGTAGGTTCAATTCAACAGGCATTTAAAGTCTAGGTCTGCTGTGCTCGGTGATCAGGAAAATTCAATGATAAGTAAGGCATGTTCTCAAGGATCATATAGTCTAGTTGAGAAAATAAGATGGAAATAATTGTAATATAAAGTAGAATGTTATGATTGCACAGAAGAGGAATAAAATGACATGTAAAATTTATTAAGGAGATTATAAAAAAGAATTCCAGCCCAGATCATAAGGACTGATAATAATAAAATCTATCATTGAGTTAGTTAACAGCAGCAAAAAGAAGCAATGAATATTGTCTCCTCACTTGAGATAGACTTAAAAGTCTAGAAGACAATATTGTTTGAAAATGAGAATGATATTCCAAGAAGCTGTAGACTGTGCCAGTGTTCCTTCTAATGAAGGTGGGGTGGTGGGAATATCTAGTCTGAAAGACAGGATTGAAAGGGAGAGAAAGAAAAGAGAAGCAGTTCTCTTCCTTATTTGGTTAAGGGAAAGATATTAAATTTCACAGGCTTATGATAGAAGCTAATGAACCAATTGCTAATCAGACCCAGAATGTCAGACACTCTGGAATAGTGACTACTGAAATGAGCTCACTTTACTAGTAGATTGTTGGGTTTTAATGTTTTTTTTCTACCCAATGACAAAAGTCAACCTCATTAACTCGGCATCTTAACTGTCCATCTGATTATCACACAATGTGTCACTTACTTCAAAGTACCATTGATTTTCCATTCTATTGATCAAGAAACTGTGACTATTATGTAGTACATTACAGTGTGGGCCCCCTGCCTCAACTGACTCTTCTCCTATTGTTTCTTTTTTTTTTCTTTTCACACAGGCCATGCAAGTAAAGGTACAGGTCAAATGCATGCATGATGTGTCTTTTCTGTTCTAGTAATAGAAGTGCCAGACTCTGGTTACCCTCTTCATTGTGATTGCCATGAGGGTGGTATGGCATGGATTTTCCCCACCTGGAATTCTCTACTCTGGATCAGTGAACATGGTTGCTCTTCCATAGAATTAACGAATTTAGGTTCTTGGATGGAAGATGCTATCCTCACCTCACTCTAGTCTAGTTGGAAGGATATCCCAACTACTATATTAGGAACAACTCTGACAAAGATGGGGACATGCAGGCTTGTCAGTCTGGGCCATCACTTAGTTTTATTGCTTTCATATTGAAAATACCACTGTTTTCCATAGGTAGTCCTTGGCTTTTCAAAGCTACCAGAAAAGTCCTGGTTATTGTCCTTGTTCTAAGGAACCATAAGGTGATTCTTATGAAAAACCAGTATTCTCCATTACCATTTCCCCCAGGGTCCACTTAGGCATTTGAAATAGGAAGACCAGTGAAGTTGTATTTTGGTGGTGGTGGTGGTGGTGATGGTGATGGTGATGGTTATGTAATTTATAAAGTCTCTACTTGAGCAATTTTCAGGTTACTTTTAAAGGTGGTTTCTTTTTCTTTCTCTCCATGTATTCATTCGAGCCTACAGACCACTCCACCTATTGCCTATGCCAGAGATGAGAAAGACATTTTGAACTGGGGCCAGGTTTACATTAATTCTAGACAAATAAAAAATGGCCCAAACCCTATTTTGGAGAACAATGGTTTTCACTTTTTGCTGTGTTCTGGGGAACTTAATATATGGTTACCATCCTCCTCTTGCCCCAGGCACTTATTTCCTACCTTCCCTCTTAAAGGTTCTTCCTGCTACTTAGCCCTGGTTTCTTATGGAACCTTGAGTGCTGAGTGCCCTCAATATGACTGAAAATACTAGCAGTATGTGGCCACTCAGGCCCCAGGGACTCCCTGGTGATTTAATGCTATAACCACCTTTAGGTACATCAGACCACAGAGAATACTTCATGCAGCTTAGGTATTCTCTAGCCTGTGGTCTCAAACAATTAGAAATTCTTGCAACAGACTGGGAGGTTGGGAGTGGGAGGGTCAGAGGTAAAATGGGAATTGTTTAACCTTCCTAAAAGAAGGGGAATGGCAGGCTTTTTAAAAAAAAATGAGATCTGCATTTCTAAGAGTACCTACTTCTACCAAAATTAAATTGAACTGAACAATTTGGAGGAAGGAATAAGGGCAGTCACAAAGCTGTCTTCTAGCCACTTGCATCCTCATAAAGCCTATCTCCTATTTAAAAAAAAAAAAGCCTGCTTTACCCTAGGACTTAGGTTGCATATCAGTGCCACAAAATGTGGGGAAACCCATGTTGTCTGTCAGCAGTCCACACAACAGTATTTATTTGGGCCTTTGTTGGTGTTTTGTTGTAAACCATAGTGCTGTTATCATTTCATTGCCCTCAACATTTCCATGGGCATTTCTGAAAGCAAAGCTTTGGTGGACATAAATTTCTTCTTCTTCACCATCTCTAAATCATCCTACTCTTTCCTCACCACCTTCCTTCCTTCTACCTACCAAACCTCCCCCCATCTGAGGCACAGAGGAAGAAGGAGAGACAGAGAGAGAGAGAGAGAGAGAGAGAGAGAGAGAGAGATCCATGTTTTGTTCTCATCCAGAGTCTAGGAAGAAAACGAGCCCCATTTGTCACTTGTACCCAGTTCATATCATGTAGAATGAATTCTCTTTATTGGCCAAGTGGAATGTGATTTACTACAGCTGCTACATGCTGCTCAGAACTTTAGATGGCTATCTTAAATCTACTACTTCAGTACATTTTTGATGAACTATCTCTGAAAGGAATAAGAAAGGAGGAAGGAGAGAAGGATTAGTTTAATTGCAGAAATACAAATTTTTTTTTCTTTTTGCCTAGGGTTCTTGCCTCTATTAGCATCTCCCTTTAACAGAACTGTACTCAAGATTTTCCTTTTTTCTAGGAGAGTTTTCACATTGTCTCAGCGTGAGGATGGTTAAATTGACTGCTGCTACTGGCTTCCTAGTACAGGAATGATAGTTAAGTTGGACCATAGCAACTCTAGTCCCCCACTGTGTAGAACATCTTCAGTTTTGCTAAGGGAATTAGAATAGCCCTTTAAAATTTTTCTGTAAGCATAAAGCATAAAGAACACTATTTCTTTCCAATGTAAATTTGATCAGGAAATCAAATCATTTTAAAAATGCTACCAATTCCTTTCACTGTCTGTCTGATCCAGAAATATATGAGATCGAGAAGGTATTGGAATGTACGTGAGAAATATATCTATATCTCCCTATATCTATACATCTATAGTTATAGAGAGAGATAGGCCTCAGATCAGTATAATTAAAACTTTCATTCTTCATAATATTCTTATTTACCTTAATAATGAGCAAAATTATTTTATTGTTTACATGATTACATTTTGTTTCTTTAGTCCACCAATTTTTATTGTCCTTTGAAATGTTATTGGGCCCTATTTGTAATCTCAAAAAGCCATGAGCCACAAGGAAGCAGGCTACTTGTTGGGAAAGTAGATCCCTTCAAAAAACCACTGAGATGCTCTTTCATTCTTTCTTTTTTCTTCTTTCTTTTTTTGGCATCAATTTCTAGTCTGGAGGACAAGACCAGGAGCGGAAGAAGACAAAGCGGAGGGGTGATTTGTACTCCATCCAGACATCTCTTATTGTGGCTGCACTGAAGAAAATGTTGCCCATTGGCTTAAATATGTGCACTCCAGGTGATCAGGAGCTGATCTCTCTGGCAAAAATAAGATACAGTTATGTAAGTCATGATTCTCTGCTATATGTAATGCACTTGGCTAATCTGCTATGGGTGATAATTACAATAGGCCACTTCCTTAAACATTGCCTAAGTTTTAATGCTGTAATAATAATGCTCATACCTGCAGTTTTCAAAAACATATTAATATCTTTGAAACATCATCCTTTTCAACCCTCATTACAGGCATTTTGGCAATAACTGCTATTATGCCTCATTTTTGCAGATGGAAAAACCAAGATTCATAGAAGAGTAAAAGCTTAGTTATTAAAACTACTCTAGAACCTGGTGCCTCATTCAAGATAAATCCATTACTTCTGTATCTCTTTTTTTTTTCATCTTTAGCTGTACAATGTACCAGCAGTCCCAGTTTATCACTCACTTATCTCCCTCACCCCAGTAGGTGGCAGAGACCACAAGTAATAAAATTCAAAATATCTTTCCACAGAGGGATACAGACGAAGAAGTCAAAGATCATCTGAGGAATAACCTGCACTTGCAGGAAAAGGTAATATCATAAGGAGACACTGAGCTTATATAAGCCCATACTTTTTAACAGACAGAAATGATCATTGAAGGATTTTGCTGATCCCTTTGGAGTTAACACACAGTTTTAAAAAATATTCTCAAAACAATCTCAATAAGTTTTTGTTTAACCAAATTATCTTTCTGTATTTAAAAAACTTATTCCTTTGTTTTTCTACAATAAATCTAGGGTTTGATTGACATTTTAATGACATTTCAGGATATATAAAGAAAAGACTAAGGATGGATCATTCAGAAAATGGTGACTAGGTGTCCATCAGATGTGAAAACGAGTCATGAAAAAATTGGTCAAAATGCAGTAAGAAGCATTGGATTAAATTTGTGAATTTCCTAACAATGAAGCTGATTAGACATTGATTTTGTTGCCTGAGAGAAGTTATCTCCTCCCAAGAGATTTTGAAACTAAATGTATTCACATCTGAAATGGTGCTAGTAATTCTGTCTAAAAGTAGTAAAATAGATGAAAAGATTATGCGAGCTTTTCCAATCTAGCACTTCTCTTCCTAAGAAGGCTCTCAGTTTTTCTATATGTCTAAAGATTTTCTAAAGAAAATTACTTTCATAGTAGAGAGGGGAAAAGGAAAAAAGAAGGGAGGATAATATCCTTCTCAGCCATACCAGGAAGAGTAGAAATGAGCCTTTGAACAGCTCTGTGGGGAAGTTGGGGTTTTTTCCCTAGTGTAAAGCTTAAATTGGCCTCTTTGCAAATTCCACCTCTTACTTCAAGTTCTATTCTCTTGGACCAAAAGGAACAAGTCCAATCCCTCTTACATACCTGAGGACAGAGGTCAATGTCCCTCCTAAGACTTTTCTTCTCCAAACTAAACATGCCCAGTTCCTTCAATTCATCCTCATAAAACATGAATTCAAGTCCTTTGTGGTTGCCCTCCTCTATATACTCACCATCTACCATGGAACTTAAAACTGAACACAGTACTCCAAATAAGGTATGGTAAGGTCAGTGTGATTATCTCCTCCCTATCCTGGAAGCTCTGCCTCTCAATGCAGTCCAAGATTACACTGACGTTTTTGGCTGCCTTGTTAGACTACTGGCACAATCTGAGTTTGCTGTCCACTAAAACACCCAGATTCTCTTCAGAACAACTGCTGTCTATTAACGTCTCCCCTGTTTTATATATGTGAAGTTGATTTTTGTACCCTAATGAAAGGCTTAGTGTTTATCCCTTTTGAGTTTTGTCTTCTTGCATTTAGCCCATTGTCCTAGCCCATGGAGATCCTTTTAGATTCTGACTCTGCCATCTAGTATATTATCTGTGCCTCCCAGTTGGGCATCATGCGCAAATTTGATGAGCGTACCATCTACACCTTTTTTCAAGTCATTGATAAAAAAAAAAAGTTCAATAGCAATTGGCCACCACAGATTCCTGGGGTACTCCACTAGAAACTTTCTACCACATTGACAATGAACCATTAACAACTATTATTTGAGTATAGCAATCCACCCAGTCCTGAATCCATCTAATTGTCCAATCTATATCTCAAAATATTTTCCATATGAATAGCATAAGATGCTTTATCAGAAGCTTTGATAAAATCTAGTTAAGCAATACCCACAGGGTTCCTCTTATCTACTAGTTTAAGAATACTGACAAAAAAAGGAAATGTGGTCAACCAGATATAGTCAGTTCTTGAAGAAGCTGGCTCTTTGTAATCACTGTTTCCCTTTCTAGATCTTCTCCCACTCTTTTTACAATAATTCATTCTAGAATTTTTCCCAGGAATCAAAGTCAAACTTACTGGCCTATAGTTTGCAGATTGCTTTCTTTTCTTTTATGAAAAATTGGGACAATATTTGTCCTCTAATATTGTGGCACTACTCCTGTTTTCCATGATATCTTTCAGATATCACTGCTGGTGGTTTAGCAATCACATCTGCCATTTTTTTTTAATACCTAAGGATGTAATTCATTTGGGCCAAGTCACTTAAATTCATCCGAAGCAATTAGGTACCTCCTTACTATCTCCTGGATATCTATTTATCTTGAACATATAAACTCCCTGTTAAATGAGATAATATTTGTGAAGTGCTTAGCAGTGTCGAGCATATAATATGTACTTACTAAATGCTTGTTTCCTCCCTCACCCCCAATTAGTCACCTGTGTTTTGTCATTCATTTCCAATGTAATGATCCTTTACTGAGAAAGCAGAAACCCCTTATCTTCTTTATCTTCTATTATCAGTTATCCTTGTTGAAGATATCCCAAGCAAAGATCCTATCTATCCCTTCTTCAATCCCCCTTGTTCTCCCAATATAGCTTTTCAAAAAAAAAATTTTTTTATTGTCCTTTATTTCCCTTACCAATCTCAGCTCATTTTGAATTTTATCATTACTCATAACATTTTTAGAGGACTGTACCATGGTCTCATAATCTTCATCCTGCTCTTGCTTCCAGCTTCTATGTTTTGTTTTGTTTTGTTAAGCATAAATTGGTTAGTGATTTCGCTACTTATTACTACTGCTCTGTTCAGACAAATCCCAATCTTCCTCCTCATTGAAATTGCTCCCCTTTTGTGTTTTCAGAATTTTAATTTTCAACACTTCCTATTCTTTGAGAGCAGAAGCTTTTTACTCCATAGGAACCTACTGATTTTTTCTCTAAACTTTTTGAAATCTGCTTTCTAAAATCTAGATTACATGTTATCCTCTACCCAGATTTCCATTCCTTTTCTATCAAAAACTCAAGAATGGAGCAGTCATTTTCCCCAAGCTTCCTAACACTTCCACACCAGCAACTAGTTCCTCTCTGTTAGTTAGAATCAAATCAGAATAGAATTTTCCCTTGCTGGTTTTGAAGGATAGAATTAAAGCCAAGACAAGTTAAGAAATTAATAGCTGTTCTGGTTTTTTTTGCAGAGAGAGAATGAGAATGAATTGAAGAACTTCATCTCATCTCTACTATGCCATGCCTCTGTGCCACACTTGTGATCTGTTTCCCAAATTTTCATCTATTTTCACTCTCTCTTTCCAAGTAGTATGTATGTACTCCAGTGACAAAACTTCTTTTTCCTCCTTTCATTTACCTTCATCCAAATACCCCCATCCTGCTTCCCTCCACCTTAATTCCTTAATTTCTTATAAGTATACTTTTTTAATATATAATACTACACACCTTGGTCCTGTTCCTTGGCTTAATTTTTATTTTTTTGGTGAGGCAATTGGGGTTAAGTGACTTGCCTGGAGTCACACAGCTAGAGTCTTACAAGTCTGAGATCACATTTGAACTCAGGTCCTCCTGACTCCAGGGCCAGTGCTCTATCCACTGTGCCACCTAGCTGCCCTACTAGCTTATTTCTTTTGAGAGCCATAGTCCCATTATTGGTTTCTTTCCACCAGGTCTCAATGATACTTGTATCATTTGCCCCATTGCATTAGGATCTCTAGTTTCCATTTTGTTGACTATTGTGAGTTTATAGGTATCCAGTTGCTATTACTCTCTTTTGTGGATACTCTGTATATATCCAAATTGGGAGACACACAGGGACAGTCTTCTCCCTCCCTTATCATTTTTACTCTAAAGTCCTTTTTATTAGATTTGGAAAATATATTCTTACCAGACTTTGCTAGCTGTACTCTATTTCTATCCCCAGATTTTCAAGCCCTGTATTATAAGCCATGATCCAGGAATTCAAATCATTTTCTCAAATGCCATCTTCATAGCCAGTTATTCACTTCCCAAATTAATTTTGTATCCTTTGTATCCTTATCTTCTGTATCCTTTGCCTCTTAGAGTCTAAGTCAATAAATATTTATCAAATAGCACTGTACTAAGTACTGGGGATACAAAGAAAGGCAAAAGACAGTCCCTATGCTCAAGGAGCTCACAGTCCATTGGGGAATGCAATGCTTTTTTTTTTTTAAGCTGAGAAGCATGAGGGGAAGGGAAGTGTGGAGAGATTGCCCCACTAGGGAGCAAGACGAAGACCTGCAGCCAGGGTAGGAAATGATCTGAGGAAGTGAGAATTTCACAGGTGATTTAATCTTACAGCATGAAGAGTTTCTGTAGATTATGAAATCCTCTGAAAAGCAAAAGTGAGGAAAATGTAACCTCTGCCTCTATGGTCTAGTTTCTTGCCCATGTTTTCATAATATTAGGCAGTATTTTTAAAATTCTTTCAGAAAGAGTTATTTGTGCCAAAGAAATAGGTAGTTGTCATGTTTTGATTAGCTTTGAGGGGTTCTCTACCATGTCTTATATGTATGATACAGGAAAACAACAAAACTCTCTTTTGTTGTTAACAGTTTGACAGATAGCTGCTGCAGGCCCCCTAAACAGCAAATTACCAAACTGTTTCTACAACTATTTTTTTCTTTTTCTGTCCCTTACTGGATGATCTCTCTCACCCAATCTGTGACTCTACTATATCATTCCTAGGACAATGAACAGCTTCTTCTCTTCAAAGCATTCATTGCTCTCCTCTTTAGAAAGTCTTGGGCAGCTAAGTGGCACAGTGGAAAGAGCACCGGCCCTGAATTCAGAAGGACCTGAATTCAAATCTGGCCTCAGACACATAACAGTACCTGTGTGACCCTGGGCAAGTCACTTAACCCCATTGCCTAGCCAAAAATAAAAAAGTCTCAGATCTGTTTGGGTTTTTTTTTTTTGTTTTTTGTGGTCATTTTTTTTTAGCTTTAATTGTTCAGGTTCCCCTTTCCTTCCCTTTCTCCTCTGTTTGACACTCTTCCATTTTCCCTCAGACTAAATGTGGTCCAATCTCCCCTTCTCCACCTCAGTACCCATTTTCCCCATTGAAACTTTGCTTGTTTCCTTTAGAAACCCTTCATCCTCCCTAACAGCCTCTAGATTTCAGTCTGATGACCCTGGCTGGAGTATGGAGAAGCATTCTTCTACGTTCTCCTTTAGGAGGGAAATCAGCCTACACTTGAACACAAATAACAGTCCTTCAGCTGTGGCAGAAATACAATCATCATATATTTGATGCAAATCCTTGTGCAATTTCCCTCACTTTCCATTTGATGCAGATCTTTGTACAGTTTTCCCCACTCTCCGTAATGGTTGAGATTTTCTAGGTAATTGTTTCTAATTTTGCATTAGTTTCTAGTCCTGTTTCAACCTGTCAATTCATTGTTCCCAGATGGTGATCAATAGAAACATAATCAATATGCTTACATTTATCCATGGAAATAGACCAGGAATGCCTCAGGCAAGATGAGAGAAAAAGAAATTCTTGTCTCTTAAAACACTGAAATGGTATGGCCTTCAAAGTTGGTTTTCTGAAGGCCAGAGAAGAAAATCATTTTATCAGTCTCTTTTCTCTTGGAAATCCAGTACTACTTATTTCTCTTTATAAACCTAGTGGCAAGGGTAAATATGGTTGGTCACCTCTTGGAACTTGCATTGGTTTTCAGTCTGATGATCCAGCTGTAAAATGGCAACTTAACCTATACAAGGATGTTCTAAAGAATGAGGAGCCCTTTGATCCAGAAAAGACAGTGGAGCGAGTGCAAAGAATCTCAGCAGCTGTCTTCCACTTGGAGCAGGTGAGGAATATCTACAGACCTGTATAGTCAGAAATCATGTCTATATTTGCAGGTGGGGAGGGGGGTAATTTGCCTTCATCTCTATTATTTTCACTCTTGTGCAACAAGGAAAAACACAGAGAAATAAAATTCACTTATTGTCCAAAACAGTATCAGAGGATTTAGTGATGAAATGGAATGATCATCAAGTAAAACCTGTTTTATAGATGGGGAAACTGAAGCCTACAGAGGTTAAGTGATGAAGATAGTAAGTAGCAGAGCCAGGATTTCAGGCTAGTTCTCTTGACTTAGAATTTAGTGCTCCTTCCACTCCTCCTGCTGCTTTATACCCACTGAGATATCCAAAGGGATGAGGACTTGAAACAGGGTGATGACTGTGTGAATGGAGAGAAGGGAATGGATGTAAGAGATATTTGGGAGATGGTATTGACAGGCCAAGCAATAGATTGGATATGGGAGTTAATTGGGCAAGAGAGAAGACATAAGGTTGACTTTGAAATTATGAAGCTGAACGATTAAGAAAATGGTTGTACTCTTTCTGTTTGGAGGTGAAGTAGATTTAGGATGGAAGATGATGATTTCCATTTTGGACATACTGACTTTGAGATGGCTGTGGTACATCCAGGAAGATATATTCAGTTCAATAGAACAAGATTAGAGCTTAATCGATTTAGGAGTCATCAGTGTAGAGATAATATTTGAACCTAAGAATGCAAATGAAATCAAGAAGAAAGAGAGTAAAGAAGGCTTCGGAAAGCCCTCTTTCTTATGACACTGATCATAAGAGGGTAGGAGATGGATAATGATATAACATCAAATACTGGGAAGAAACAGCCAGGCAAGCAAGAGGATAATCAGGAAAGATTAGTGTTATTCACAAGAGCCAAAGAATGAGAAATTGCCCAGATGGAGGGGGTTGTTAGCAATCTCAAAAGGTGCAGGAGGATTAATAAGAAAAGGCTAAATCAAATGTAACCTTTGAAATCATTGGCAATCTTAGAGAAAGCAGGATCAGTAAAGTGGTGGTGTTAGAAGCCAGAGTGGAGGAAGTAAGTGGGTGGTGAGGAAGTGGAAACAGAACGTGTGGGCTACTCTTTATGAGAGTGTGGTAAGGAAGAGGAGGAGAGATACAGGGAAGTAACTTTGAGGGAATGGCAGGGTCAAATGAAGGATTTTTTTTAAAGCATGAGTAGATCTGAAAATGCTTGTGTCAAGGAAGGAAACAGTAGATAGGTAAAGACTGAAGATGAAAGAGAAAGGGTGACTGATGGGGCAAGCTCCCAGACAGGAGGAGTTGAAGGCACAAGCAGAAGAGTTGACTTTCAAAAGGCAAAGGACAGAGTCTTCTTCAGAGAGAGGTATTAAGTAGGAGAGGGGAGATAAAGACATTCTAGAATAAAGGTAGCTAGGAAAGGGATTGGGAAGTGGTAAGGTTGAGCTGAATGGGATGAAAGTATAGAGAGGAAGCAGGAGAAATGAGCTCTTCACCTCTTCAGGAATGAAAATTTTGAATCCTATTAAAATCAGAAGAGGATTAGAAGAGAAGGAGATGCAAATTTGCTAGCCAAAATACTAGAGAAGTACTGGCTGATGAGAGCCTGTACCATCCAGGACACCAAGCCATCAGAAGGAGAAGAAGCCAAGAACCAGGATAATACATTTCACTGGACAACATTTTAAGCTCCTATGTGCAAAAGGACTATTTGGCCCTATGTTTACTGAGATTAAAAGCTAACAAAGGGAATACATCTTGTTCATAGATATGCCTCATGATATCAGAAACACACAACTATAAAGTAATTTAGAATATAATACAATAAAAGCATCAGTAAAAGGCTATATAAAAAGTCAAGGGAAGCAGAAATGATTTTCAAATGGGAAAAATCAAGAAAAGTTTTGTAAAAGAGGGAGAATTGAGTCTGGGCTTTGAAGAATGGGTAGGATTTCAAAAGTTTGATGATAAATGTCTGGATATTATGTTGACCATAGCTGACAAGTCAAAATTCTTAAAAGTTTGAAAGTCTCGATTTTAAATGTTCCATTTTAAAAGAAATCTTAGAGTATAGGAACTAGAAGGACCTTAGAGATTGTTTAGTTCAGCTATTCACTTTATAGATCAAGACACTGCAGCCCAGAAAAATTACATGATTTGCCCAAGATCACATAGCTAGTAGTAGCACATCATAAACGAGAATCTACACCACTTAATTCCCAGTCCAGCATTCTATTCACTATACTTTCTAGCTGGCATGAACCCATGGCAGATAATTTCTCCATAGGTGGAGCAACCACTTAGATCCAAGAAGGCTGTCTGGCACAAACTCTTATCCAAGCAACGTAAACGGGCAGTGGTAGCCTGCTTCAGGATGGCTCCCTTGTATAATCTCCCCAGGTATGTGCCTTGATTTTTTGCTTTTGGTTTTTTCTGCCACGTATGAGTAATAAGAATCTGAGTCCTCTCCCACATCTGAAATCTCTTCCTGTCCTTATAGAAAGAGCTAGGTAATAGTAATAGGAGTACATGACCTATAAAATGATTGTAGTCTACCCGCATAAAGATTTCCTGTCATTTTTACCCAGGTTCATATAATCAAAATAATATAAAGATTATCATACTCCTCAATCTCCCCTTAGCTCACTTGGCTCTTTCCATGAAATCCTTCCAGTAAAGAACAGATAGACTTCTCTCTCTGCTTAAGCGCAAGTCTTGAGGAGAATAGAGGGTTTCTTTGTGGGCAGAGAAGGAGGCTATTTTCCAAGATGCTTTACCCTTAATTTCCCAATCAGGTCACATCACTTTCTTCTGCCTAGGCATAATGGGAATGGTGCCTCTATAGTATTTTAACATCTAATGTCTGAAGGTATCTTGATGGGCCAGTGATGGAGAACAGTGTTATTCCTAGGCATTTTGTCCCTCTCTCCCCTCAGGCAAGAGTGCAAAGTTTTCTGGAATGTGTTTAGCTGGATTTTGTTAAAAAGGAAATAATGAGGGGCTGAACTGGACCATTCTCAGTTTATTGCTGAGACTAATTTAATATATTTGCCCATGGAGCTAAGCACTCCATCTTCTGATTGATTATATGATGAAGACCCAGGTTCTAATTAAAATGAAACTATTAACTAAATATTGATCTTACTAGATTTCTTATCTGGGGAAACACTAATAATAATAGCCAATTAATTTTATTTCTAGATTATAAAGAATAATTTCTTTGCTTTGAATTTTGCTTTTATGAAATTATGATTCTCAGAAGAATCCACAGCCATTATCTTTCTTCAGTGCACTGTAACACTGATCACAAATTCTTTTGGAGAGAATAAACTGCTTGAAGAATTGAGATTTCATTTGGCTTAGTAGATTTGTGCATTGAACAGTGCCCAAGAATTATGGCCTCTGCAAAGCATTTTTACTTTTCTAGAACTCCCAAGAAAAACAGCTTGGATCTCTGGAGATGAATGAACCTATAAAGCTAAGCAGCATTCCTGACTAAGATTGGACACAGAACAACCAATTTACGTATTAAGGACTCTTAGCCAAACATGAAAAGCAAAAGTGATAACACTTCTTTTTCTTAAAAATGGTGATATGTCAGAAGACATTAATTTACATCTAGCTTTGAGATCCATATGCCTTACTAATGGCCTCTTGGAGGGCCCAATTGGCATGATCACAAGGTTTTCTATGGCATCAAAAATGACCTTTAAGATAAATATTTCATAGGTTGAATCAACCAGAAAAAAATTCACATCATCTCTCCAAAGATATTAATTTCTTTCAATTCACCTAAATTCTTGGTATAGTACTAACATTTTGTTAATCATATGTTAATCTCATGCACCTATAATACTTGAATATGATGCCAATGATTGAACTGCTTGCCAGATGGAACACTTGCCCCTTAATTGTCTTTTTCCCCCTGGTTATTTATCCACATATATGGGGATGGAAAATTCGTAAGATGGATGTCTATCCTGGCAGCAAAGAATGATCCAATTAGTTAGCATTAGGGAAAATTCCCCCCTTACTAATATTCTCATTGTTAAGCTTTTGGGCATCTTCAAAAGTAAAAGATTGAAGAGATGGACTGTTGTTTGGAATTGTTTCTCTGATTTTAGTTCTCAAGTGAAAACCTTATATGCTTTTCCCCAGACACAAAATTAATAATTTCTTCCTGAGCACCTTCCAACGGGTTTGGCTGGAAAATGTTTATGAAAAAACTCAGTATGACAGGCTTATACTCATGTTAACGGTAATGTAACCTGTGGAGAGATCTGCCCAGTTTTGTGCACACTCTTCCTTTCCTAACCATGATTTCATGTTATCATGAAACACAAATTTGTACAATTTATGGAAAAATTCTGATTGGTCAGTCTAAAAAACAAGGTGTTAGAGACTCGACCAACTAGAAAACAAATTAAATATCAATGTTGTTTTTCCCCTTTCTACTGTTTCTTCTTCTTTGTTCCCCAACCCACTTCCGTCGGCTTTCTCACATGATGTTTTTTAATGGCTTATATTCTCTCAAGGAATCTCAGGAGTAGTAGCTATTGGATAGCTAGTTGATGTTCTTATTCTAGAAGACTTGTGATTTGATGTCATAAAGGAACCCCATTTTTTTCATGCAGTCATAAAAGGATAAATGTAGATATATTCATAGCTGGAATTCATGAAGTATTCAAAAGATAGGCTAATAAACATACTTTCCTTTATGGAAACTCAAAAACCTTATCTAAGTTTTATTTTTTGGAGACACTGAGGTATAAAAAGACCCATTTGAAAATATCATGTCCACTGGGAATGGCTGGGGGAAAAAAAGGTGAAACAACCTTTCTGGCATTTCTCCACATCAACCATGTGCCACAAGAATAATTTAAAATGGGTTCCCAAGATGTGTCAGTCAAAAAGGCATAACCAGGCTCTACTTGAGTCTATTTGTCATACTAGACAAAAGTCTCAGATATGCCATGTGGCCGCCCATTATGAGATGTGCCCTATTACAGATGCGTCATGCTGGGTGCTGGAAGAGATGAGAAATAGGGGTAAAGTAGTGGCAAGTAAATACTTAATTAGATTAACTTTCTTCCTTAGAGGTTGCTATAAATCAAGAGGTTGGAAAAAGAGGACTGGGGACTTTGAGGAAGCTTGGCTCTGCTAGATTAGTATATAAATTTACTGTTGCTCCCCCTGACCAATCAGAAGATCAGAATTGTACAAAACACAGCCTGCTTACTAATCATTAACTGCCAAAGCTATAATATAGTGTTCCATTTATCCCTCTTGATCTCACTTTCACCCTTCGCTCAGGCACCGCTCTATTAACCTCTTCCTCCATGGTTATCAGAGATTTTGGATAGAAACAGAGGAGTATTCCTTTGAAGAAAAACTAGTACAGGATTTGGCTGTAAGTATTAACTAAACTAGGAGCAGATATCAATGTGAGTGAATATAATTTTTGTATCTATGTGTGTGCATTATAGAACTTGAATAATATCTCTCAAGTGCACAGATGGTATATTAGCTATGTAATAGGAACTTAATAACCCTATTATCAGTGTATCATGGGAATTTCATACTAAATCAAGAAACTTTGAACACCTTTGGCAATAGGACATCAGCCTCTTCCCAGATAATCCTCAACCTTCTGTTATAAATGTTGCTGTAGATTGCCTTACCAAAACATTTAAACCCATTCTCATGTTCATGACTGAGCTTTTGGAGGAAATGTTTGACACATCCTCTTCCTGAAAGACCTCTCTGATGCCATTTATGATCACCCTGTAAAATAAACCTCTTTGCCAGACTCAGAGTCTTATACTGTTTCAGAAAAAAAAAAGCTCTCCTTTTATTAACATGTCTCTATGTCATCATCCTCTCTCTCCCCACACTCATACTCTTTTTCCCTCTGTTTTTCCTATTCTATCCCTTGGGCTCTTTGCTTTTTCTGTTTCTCACTTTCTCAATCTTTTTCTCTATTCTTTTTTTCTTTGTCTGTCTTCTTTTTTCCCCATTTTCTCTTCTCCTCTTCTTTCTCTCTTCTCTCCTTTTCTACTTCCTCCCCTCTGAAAAAGGTAGTTGTTCAACTTGTCCACATTTCTTCTTTAGTGTGAAACTTGAAATTAACAAAAAATTTGGTGATCCTTCACTTTTTTCCTGAACTACTCATGATAGCGCATAGATGATAAGTGCTCAATAAAACACTCATTCACTCATTAGGGTCCCTTGTGCTGGTGCTTTCACTGATTTCTTCTGGGGCCTAATATAAAATCACTTTCTGTTAGGTAACAGATCCTGTGTTCTCTTTCAAAAAGGAAATAGAAGCCTGGTTTGAGTTTGAGGATAAACTACCAGGTTTACAGTTCCAAGGTGGCATCCCAGAAGAACATCAGGTGTCTGAAAGAAAGAAGAAGTAGAAAATACGAATTTTTGTTGGGCTGAACCAGGCTCAGTATTTTGCATCCAAATGGCTCATTTGGTTTATCACTTCCCCACCTAATCCCTAGCCTAGCTCTCCAAGGGAATTATCCTCTGACATTGACCAGTGGGGTTCTGTCTCTCAGCTGAATTCCAATGGGGCCCATCTTGGAGTCTGGTGCCAAAACCTGCAAGGGGTTTCTGCTAAATAGGGTCTGTAGCATTTTACCTTTGTTGAGCTTTCTTTTCTCTTCTCTGCTTTTCTTTTTTCATTAATTTCTTTTTAACCTAAAAATTAAAACATTTATGTTGAGGATTTTAAAATATTTCCCAATCTTGCATCCCAAGAGATTCCAGTTTGAAAGAAATAAATGTTATAACAGGGTTTTTTTTATGCTTTCAGTATAATTTGCTTTGTGTCTTGTGCTTCTCTGTCTTTCCAAATGCATGTGATGGGGAGGGGAGGGGAGTATGGCCTCATGCTAACATAGTCCCCTAAATCCTGACTCTGTTGATTAGAAACCTCCAAAGGTAGAGGAGGAAGAAGAGGAAGAAGCTGAAAAGCAGCCAGACCCACTTCATCAGATCATTCTCCATTTTAGTCGGAATGCTCTCACAGAGAAAAGGTCAGTAACTACCCTATGTTTTCCATACTTCTCCTCTCAATTCCATAACTGTCACCTTCTCTTTGGATCTGGAACAGCAGTCACTTGAGCCAGAGTATCCTAGGCCTTACTTCTTACAAATGGTGGTGAGTATAAAGGAAGCATTCTATTCACGGTATCCCTTCCCGCTGCCCTTTCCTCTTGAAGAAAAGGTCTTGGAGGCCTATATTAGACTATTGTCCCTTCCCTCTCTATGTTGATAAGGACCTTCCTGACTGAGTGCCTGCACAGGGACAAACTGAATTTGAAAATGATATTGAATCTGTAGACCATTATCACTGCATCATCCCCAGGTCATCCCTGGACCTTAAGCTTCTCTATATTTCACCTAGATGGCTTCTGTAGTTCATAAGGGCATTTCTTAGTAATTTGGTAATGCATAATTATTCCATAGGGTTGACTGATGACAAACGATAGACTAGAAGTGGTCTAGTGCTGACATGTCCAAGGTGTTAGTCTTATCTATTGATTTTTGTCTTCCTTCTTTCTAGCCATTTGGAGAATGACCCTCTTTATACTGCCTATTCAGGCATGATGGCCAAGGTAGGTCTAAGTTTCCTTATTTTAAGCCCTCAGTTCCTCACATTTTCTTTTGGGATTTTTAGTGTACTTGGGTTTTTTTCACAGAATCTCAGTATTGAAATGGACTTCATTAGTCATCTGTTTCAGGAATTCCATCTACAACATTCCCAGCCAAGTGGTCATTTAGCCACCATTTGAAGATCCTAAGAAAAGGGGTATTTACTTCTTCCTCAGGAAGCCCATTATGCTTTCTGGATAACTCAAAATTTTTATGCAGTTTTTTCCTGATAGCAATAAAAAATTTTCCTCTTTCAGCTCCTGCCCATTATTCCTGGGTAGCCCTATGGATCCAATAAAAGCAGGTTTAATTTGTCTCCCTCATACAAGTTTTTGAATAAAGGTCTATCTGTCACTATCTCTAAAGATATACTCCTCTGCCAGATCTTCTCCAGGCTAAATATTCCCAGCTTCTCTTAGAGGTGCTGCTGTGATATTGTTTCAGATTCCTTCACTGTCATTGTCACCATGGCTAGGTACATTCCATCTGTCAATGTTCTTTCTCAAATGTGGTTCCCAGAACTGTACAGAGTATTCCAGATTGACTGTGACCATGGCACTATACATTTATTCATTTTTAAAAATTTTGAGCTTGGTAAACACCTCCCAAAAATGAGTATTTCCATATACAAAGAGTATTGTATATGAAACTGTGAATCTCTCATGGCACTTGCTTTTTAAAAATTACATGATAAATCCAACACGTTACATTCAAAACTGTTCTGCTAGTCCGTGCTCCTTTCTGAACTTGTTCTGTTCTTTTTTTTTGTGCATTTAAAAAAATTTCAAAGCCTTTTTTTTCTTTTCATCTTTAATCACTATTGCTTCTCCTTTTCACCCCTTTTACTGTCTCCATCAGGATCAGGAAGTTTGTTTTGTTTGCAGCTTATTCTCTCTCTGGGATTAGTGTATTATTTTCTCTCTACCATCTCCCTTTCTCTATACCACCTTTTTTTCTGTTGCATTTGATGTATTTTTAATAATATTTATTTTTCCCTCAATTACATTTTAAAACAATTTTAATAAGGGTTTTTTAAAGTTTTGAGTTCGAAATTCTATCCATCCTCCCTTTCCCCTGCCTGAGACAGTAAGCAATCTGATATAGGTTATACACATGCAATCATCTAAAACATTTCCATATTAGTCATTTTGTACAAGAAGATGAAAGAAAAGAAGAGAAGAGAAAAGAAAAGAAAAATTGTATGCTTCAGTCTGTATTCAGACAATATCAGTTCTTTCTCTGGAGGCAGACAGCATTTTTCATCATGAGTTCTTTGGGATTGTC
Organism: Phascolarctos cinereus; assembly: GCF_003287225.1. Classification (NCBI taxonomy): domain Eukaryota; kingdom Metazoa; phylum Chordata; class Mammalia; order Diprotodontia; family Phascolarctidae; genus Phascolarctos; species Phascolarctos cinereus. Next base: position 176,330,381 of record NW_027555736.1, on the reverse strand, counting down.
TTGGATCATTGTGTTGCTGAAAATAGTTAAGTCATTCACAGCTCTTCATTGTACAGTATTGCTATTATTGTATACCACATTCTCCTGGTTCTGCTCACTTCACTATGCATCAGTTCATATAAGTCTAGGTTTTTTTAAAATTATCTTGCTCATCATTTCTTATAGCACAATAATGTTCCAGAGTTTGATATATTTTTACATCAAACGCTTTTGGGGTGTGTGTGTATGTATGAATGTGTGTGTTCAACCTTCCTTTGTCTATTAAGAGTGGGGTTCATCTAATGCCAACTCCTTCCACCCTTTCCTACATGTTTGTTTAGTCTTCTTTTCCTGCACCTCAATTGGGAGATAGAACCAGCTCTGCTCCCTTCTTCCTTTTTATGCTAGTGTATCCCTTTTATCTTCCCTTCTATTTCTCCTTTTTAAATCTTCAGAACTGAAATAATTACCACCCTTACCACCCCCACTACCTCTAGGACCTCTGTTTTGTTTTCTTTTTCTTACATGTTTAACTCTTTCAGTGCTCTTTGAAAACATTAAGGTTCTGGAGAGACACTTATTTTTTCTCTTCCTATTAGAATGTTAATGCTTCATCATTGTGCAATTCCTTCCAGTTGCTTAAATAAATTTACTTTTCTAGATTTCTCTTGACTCTAGTTTTCATATTTTCACTAGAAGTTATCGATAATCCTCTGTTTCATTAAAGGTCCTGGGTAGGTGTCTCTTGTCACACTGGGAGACTTCTGTCTTATTTATTTGCACTGGTGTTAGCTTTTCTGGCAGCTTCCTTTCTTTTTGTTCATGAATTCCTGGCTGACTTTTTGTGCAGTTCTGGGGTCAGTGAAGTTACTTACTGTAGTTTCTTATTGGATTTTTAAATCTTCATTTAGTTTGTACTATTGTTAGGTTTTTATAGGAATAGGTATAGAAACTGGGCTTCCTACTTCCATTCAGGCAGCCATCTTGGCTGGATGTCTGATGCTTCATCTATCAAATGCAGCCTAAGATCATATCAGATTGGGGTGGGGGAGAAAGGTGACATATCACACTCTTGGCTCACTGACTTTGCAGTTCGTTAAAACCCCAGGTCTTTTTCACATTAACGTTTGCTGATCATATCTCTTGTTAACTTGATTTTTTTGAACTCAAGAGCAGAAATTTACATTTGTTCCTATTAAATCTCACGTTATTAGATTTAGCCCACATTTAGAAATAGCCTGTCAAGATCTTTGGGGAACTCCTATGTGCCAGTATTAGCTTTCCCTTTCAGCTTTGTTTACCCTCAAATTTAATAAATATGCTATCAGTGCCTTCAAGTCACAGATAAAACTGTTTAAGAGAAGAGGACCAAGGACAGGACTTTGTTGCAACTCTCTGTCCAGGTAGGTATCTCTTTTCAGGGAGTTGTTTGTCAAGGAATCAAGAGCCTGGGATTCTAGAACCAAATTTTTGAGTGGTTCCCTAAGCTGGAATTTTTGGTCTCATTTGTTCCCATATTAACAAGAATGGTAATTTTAACCAGTCATTCCTGCCTTCCTAAGGGGCTTCCTCTAAGAATTGAAAGATTCTGCTTAAAACAGCTTTGGAGATTTGCTATAACAGAGTGCTGATGACTCAATACAAAGTACCTTAATACTTTTGTTCTAAAACCTACTCAATAAGATTCGAAAAAAAAAAAGACTCCCAGAGTATAGACTAATAGTGTTCAATAGTCAAGGTTCAGAGCACATAAGGCAAAAATTCTCATATATCAATATGTGGAACAGTTTTTGGTACATTCTTGGAAACAAAGGAGAGAACACTGAGTTATGGAAGAGGTCAGATAACTAGGGTTTCCATAATGGTGAAAGCAAAATAATTGTAAGGCTCTAAATTTTTAATTGAACCAGTGACAATTCCTTCACAAACAAAAAAGTCTTCTGGGTTGGATGGGAAAAGGCACACACAGCAATTATAATAGGAGTGTAGGTGCAATTACTCTTCTACCAAGCTATACCCAGTATCAAAATGGGACAGAGCTCCTCATCTTTCACATTGCTGTACTCTGAGTGCTCCCACTGCTGCTGCCAAAGCTTCTAGACTAATATCCAAGTGATAGAACTACTTTCTATTTCCTTTCGTTTGTCTAACCATGACTTGTAGCAGGAATTCTTAACCTGGGGTCCATGAACTTGTTGGGATTTTTTTATCTACTTTTATAACTATTTAAATAGCATTGATTTCTTTTGTAATCTATGTATTTTATTTTATGCATTTAAGATTTATTAATTAGTATATTTATGCATCCTCTCATATTCTGCTGTACACATGGCAATGCTTTTTAGTCTTTTCTTATTTTGTATTATTTTTGTTTCGTATTTAAGTCTGTTTCTTTTTTCTTATTTTATATTTAAGTTTAAAATAAAAAACTTTACAAATTAAAAAAAGAACATTATTCCTAGAAGTGGTCCATAGGTTTTACCAGACTTTGAAGGGGGTCTATGACGCAAAACAAGTAAAGAACCAACCCTGCTTTTTAGGGATGTGGGGGGGGAAAGGTTGCCTGGAAGTATCAGACAACTAACTTCTTCCATTGATTCTTCAATTTCATTGCTCTGACAATAGCTCCCATTCCTTTTTAAGAACTACTTAATATACCTGCAAACATGGGATTTAGAGTGTGATTTTTCTTTTAGTCAAAGGTTTTCTTTCAAAAAGTCTAGAAATCATGAAGTCCCTGTGAATGATCTTCTGTCCCCTGCTTCCAGACATAATTAGTGTTCTCACCAGATTGCCTTTTAATTTGATTATTTTGTCTCCCCCCTTCCCACCCAATCTCTATTCAATGTAATCTAGAGTTGTCAGAGTGGTGAAGAAGAAGAGGAAGAAGAAAAGGAAAAGACATTTGAAGTGAGTCTTCTTCAGAATTTGAACACTGGGAACCCCCTTCCAAGCCAGCATACCAGGAACCCAGGAAAGTGACTACTCTGATGGCTGCCTGGGATGAAGAGAGGGATGGGAATATAGCATCCTTGCTACACATCCTACAAACACCATCTACAAAGTGTCCTGTACCCCTGAGACCTAGAGACATTCAGCAGCAGATAGGGACAGAAAACTGTAAAAACTAACTGTGCTTTGGGTTACCTATGCTTGTTTTGGAATAGTCCCTCTGTAGGTCAGCAGAGTTGGGTTTTGTTCTGTTTTATTTTGTTTTTTAATGGATCATTTTCTCTTATCTCCTGAAGCTTTAAGGAATCCATTTATCAAAGCACTCTCTGCTCCTATCTCTTTCTCTCTGTATCTTGGTCTGACTTTCTCTATCTCTCTGTCTCTCTCTGTGAAACATACACACACACACACACCAGTACAAGAATATGGTTGAATTGAACACATTAATCCATTATCATTTTTTCTCTTTCACCTGTAATTTATTATTATTTACTATTATATTAGTATTATTTTCTTCATGGTACAATCAAAAGAGCACTGAATTTGGAGTCGGAGGTCTGTATTTGGGTCCCATCTCTGCAGTTCATCTGACCTATAGGACCATCAACGAACCATGTAAACTTCTTAGTTCTCAGGGTTTTTTTTTTTAAACTGTAAAAGTTAAAAGTTGGACAAGATGACTTCTAAGGTCCTTTCCAAATCTCAATATGTGCTCCTTTGATCTCTGAAAATTAATTATCTGTGTATATTATATGGTAGCTCTTTTACTAACCAGAATGTCCATCCCCAAGGCATTCTGGATGAAAGAGTTTCTCCAAATATATAGGCAATCAGAGTGGCTCATAGCTTTCTAGAGCAAGCCTGCTCCAGGCTAAATTTTCCTTTTGTAGGAATCAAAGTGGGAGGAAAGTATTCTATTCATAGGTTCATTGAGTAGAATTTGACCTTCCCAGTATGAATGGAGTAAAGGTGAACAGCTTTGAAACGAGGGAAAGAGATCAGGAAATTAATTCCACATTTTTGTTGTTGTTGTGATTATTATGTATGTCTTCACCACCTTCGCTTTCTCTGTCCCTCTCTCTGTCTCTCTGTCTCTCCCTCTGTCTCTCTCTCTTACACACACACACACACACACACACAAACACCCCTGTTTATTTTTTGGCTAGTAAGATTTTCCTATACTATTTCTTGTTCAGGAAAAAGAAATGGAGAAACAGAAAACTCTTTATCAGCAAGCTCGCTTGCATGACCGTGGTGCTGCAGAGATGGTCCTCCAGATGATTAGTGCTAGTAAAGGTAACGTTGTGTGATGAGTCAGTATTTTGTTAAACCTGGACACAATTATATAAATACTATATGTGAAATTTCTGACAGGAAACTGTCTAAAGTTTGGTGCTGATTGTGTAATAAATGATAATTAAATACTCATTAAGAGGCACATTAGGCAAAGTTCATGCACTGTTTTCCTGATGGTTAATCAGTTCCTTGAATCAAGATGTAATGATTCTATCTTCTATCTTTGGTATGACAGGTGAGATGGGACCCATGGTGGTAGAGACTCTGAAGCTTGGCATTGCCATTCTGAATGGGGGCAATCCTGGAGTGCAGCAGGTAATGGTGCTCCACATCCTGGTAGCAGCTCAGGAACATTCCCAAACTCTGGTCTTTAGGGAATTGAGAGACTCTTTAGGCTGTTACCAAGAGAAGGAGTATATAGACAGGAGAAGTCATTGGTATCTCTTCTCATTACTGATGACTGCTCAATTTTTTGGTCACATCAGAATACCTGTGGTTAATACTGGAGAAGTAACAGGGCTGGAGTCTCACATATTAGGTTTAGTCAATGCCTGTGTTTCTCTTGCTACTAAAGGAACAGAATATTTACTTTATCAACATTTGGGTAAGGAATATTGCACTGAAATGTTCTTTTGGTGAATGGATCTCTTCATTGACTACAGAACAAGGTAAGATCTTACTATTCAAGGTGCTATATAAACAAGAAATATTCTTCCAGAGTAAAGTACTCTCCACTTGTGTGGCTGGGAGTTTGTCATTTCTTCAAAAAAAAATCTGAGACAGCCAATAATACATGATATAAAAATATTTATTGCTTTTCTCTTTGAAATGTATCTCCCATGCAGAAAATGCTGGATTATCTGAAGGAGAAAAAGGATGCTGGATTCTTTCAAAGCCTCTCTGGCCTTATGCAATCTTGCAGGTAAATGTAGGAAGTGTAGTAGTACATTTCCCCTAACTCCAGTCTACTCAAGTAATCAAGATCACAGGAGAGGCAAATTATTAGGAGATTGTTGTGAGAGAGGAATATACATTTTAGAACATTTTGGAGAAGTTTTAAAGGAGATTCCAGATATCCATAGCCTTCTGATCACTTGTCAAATATCATTTAATTTCTATATTTGTCTTCATTAGGCTTACCCACATTTCTCCATCCTCTAGGCTTCATCTCTTTTTTAAAAATTTTCCCTTCAGAGGTCAAGGGAGAAACACTAAACAGATTCCAATGAAAGCCAAATCTAGAGTGGAAAAGTTAGAAAATTAGATTAAACTTCCCATTAAGATGCACAGCCAGCTTTCCACTGGACTTTGCATAGCTACAATGTCGGCTGGTGCTGTTTTTTCAAAGTTGTATAAATATTTGACACCATTTACCCCTGAAAGTGAAACAGATGATAGCTTTTGTATTATTGAGGAAGCACGTGACAGTTGTTTTATTCACCCAGTAGAAAAAAGAAAGGTGAGTTGTATACAAAGTGTGGTCAATATGACCTCTGCTACAAACTGTATCTCTTAAAAGTCTGTGTACTTAGTAAGGAGACCATTCAGACTTGAGAATAAATTTGAATTAGTAAGTGAGACTAAGTTGAAATTATTGCCAGAGAATTCTCTTGGCCTCACGTATGAGATGCCTATACTAGATATCATTGCCAAAGTAAGGATAAGTGATAACTGCTGGACTTGGAGAATCAGCAGCAGGAGAAGGTAGTAAAGCAGATGATTCTGTCTTAGCACAGTCTCAGAAATGTGTGGTCAAGACGTGGTCATAGCAGTATAACTCACTCCACAGTCTGTTGACATTTTGAAGAACTCCTAGCTTAGGAGTTCAATAATTGTAAAAGCATCTGGCAAATGTGTCCTTGTGAGAGGAAAACCCAGAGAGAAAGTAATCATCCTACTCAGCTATCTGCAGCATCCCTACCTGTGCCAGTTCTATTTGGTTTTTCCTAGAATTTGAGATGAGATAACCTCTGCCTGTACTACATAGAGTTTCTCTATCTAGTAGCAAAAATCAACCACAGTCAAAATGTATTTCTTGCCTACTTTAGTGCCCCAAGTGAATCCACCAGCATAAGCAGAGGGTCATTCTATTAAAGCCCCATCACTTAGAATGCTAGAGCTTCCAATATTTCTCAGAGTTAAGATTGTGCCCATTCTACCATTTTTTATTGTCTCTACTAGTATTCAATCTAAATATTTCACAAAGCACAGTATGTGATAGTTATCAAAGAGTAATTTTTTTAATTTTTTTAAAACCTTCAGAAATAAAATGAATACAAACTAGAATAAGAATTAACTCATAGAACTGTGTTTTCTTCAAACAGAAATTTCAGCAATTGTCTTTTAAGTACACTACATGTTATTGGTGCTGGGGAGATACAAAGTTAGATAAAACTGTCCACACAGAGAATTAGCTTGTAATGATCCAAATGTGTCCTGACACAATATCCTTAGGCACAACACTGAGATTCCTCCCAACTCAGTATCTCTGAGTCACAGTTTAGCTTGTTAAACTGTTTGTATACAGTGAAGAGCAGCATGGGACAATGGAAAATGCTGAAGTTAGAGTTTGAGGATCCGCATTCATTAATAGCTTCACTGGTGATCTTGGGCACATTTCTCAGATCAAAATGTCCTCATCTATAAAAGGAATGGCTTGGTCTAGATAACTTCGAAGGGTCTTCCAGCTCTTACTTTATGAGAATATAATCATAGGATATGCTTAGTTGAGAGATATATGGTGTATAGAAATGTGTTTCCTCAACACTGTTCTTCTCCCTCACCCTTTTGTTTTCCTCTCTCTTTAAAGTGTCCTTGATCTGAATGCATTTGAGAGGCAGAACAAAGCTGAAGGCCTGGGAATGGTTACTGAAGAAGGAACACGTATGTAATAAAAACCATCTATTCAAACCTTCAATTCAATTCAAAGGATTCAAACCTTAATCCCTTCTGATTAAAGCTCCCTCTTACCATTTGTTTGTTTTAACAAGAAAAGGCCAAATCTATTTCAAGATAGTATTTCTATAGGTAATCTTGTTAAAGTGTGCACCTGGGACAGACTTCTGTTTTTACTAAAGGGAGTTTCACCACAATGATTATGTTGCTTTTGGTTTTCTTATCTTGTATTCTTTTTGTTTTTTTCTCATCCCCAGTCATCGTTCGGGAGCGTGGTAAGTTTGAGTTTTTGGCTTGAGTAGCTACCATATGTTGTGAATGCTGAAAGAGATCATTTTTAATTACATCTTTGCAGATTCAATTTAGTCACAGTGGTTGGCTGGGAAGGTTTGCTCAGCAATTTAATAAACATATTACATCTATGAGACATGGGTTATAGACTGTGAAACATTTGCTGCCACCACCCTAGTTGTTTTTATTATAAAACATGCATCATGTTACTAAATATTTTGGATTTTCTGGGGTGCTTTTTGTTCTGTGGTCCCATCTTCATTTTAATTTAATTGGATTTACCCAAATATCAGAACATTAGGGAATAACATTTTATGTAGGTCCCAATTTTTTCTTATAACTATTTGCATTGAAGGATCATCTTCATTGACTGCCAAACAGTGCTCACAGATGATCTCATGTATTTTCAAGGTGAAAAGGTACTCCAAAATCATGAGTTTACCTGTGATCTCTTCAGATTCCTGCAGCTGCTTTGTGAAGGTCATAACAGTGGTAAGTCAGTAAATTAAATCATTGTAGGAAAAACAGAGCACAAAGACAAACCTAGCACAGTATACTTTATTTAAAACTTCCATCATGAACATAAGAACACATGTGGATCTGCCTCTCAGTGAGGAATCCTATAAAGAGAAAGCAAGTATAAGTGGTCTATAGCTAAAGGGAATTGATTCAACATCTGTCAGGGTAGGTAGTTGTTTCCAGAATTCAAACTATGTAATCCAATCAACTATCTCTCCTTCTTGCCCTTTATTTTAATTTTTCCTCTCTTAATGAAAAGAACTGTCTTCAGGGTAAGGACAAATTAGCTTGTGAGCTTTTCAATGTCTTTTCAAAAATAAATGTCAGTGCCTTTAAGATTATCTAGATAATGTATTTCCTATACATAGCCCAGCTAGGAAAGTAACCAGAGTGGGGCAGCACTCATTCTTGGGGATGGTTCTTTCAGACTTTCAGAACTTCCTTCGCACTCAAATGGGCAACACCACCACTGTGAATATTATCATCAGCACTGTTGACTACCTCCTGCGTCTTCAGGTAAGCAAGGAGATTCTTGGCCAGAGCTCTAGTTTGTAGCCATTTCACCCAGAAGTTGAGGCAGAGGCTGAAACATGAAGATACCAGAGATGGGACAGGATTCGTTAGAAACATATTAAAAAGGCAACATTCAGTCTCTAGCTATACAAGTATAGTGAATAGAGAGGCTGAGGCAATATACCAGGTGATTCAGACTTCTTAAGCATATACTTTAGGAGGAAGCCAAAATCTGTATTATTTCCACTCTTCATTACTCTTCACTCATATTAATCTAGACTTAATGAGCAGCAGTTGTAAAATAACTGGGACAGAGAAGGTTAAAGGGATAGTGAAGGGAAACAATTTTTAGTATAGGACAGATAGGTGAGTGGAGTTTTGAGAGCAAAATGAATGTAAAGAATTTAGTGAAGGTCATGGAGTTTACCATGTCTAATGAAAATCCCATAAAAATTAAAAAAGGAGCAAACAATAAAATTTCCTAGGGAAAATGAAAAAGCAATCCTTTCTGATCCTTACCTTGCATTTTTTCATTATTGACTAAATGGTTTCTAAGTAGAGCTGCTTATAGCCACTTAGTTCTAGCTAGGCCCTCTGCTCTCTCTTAAAGAGGGGCATTTAAGCTTGGGAAATATTAGCTGCTCTGTTGCCTCTGTATCTTTTTGTGGGGTCCCCAGGTAGTTCCAGGGCTGAACAGAAATAGGAAGATAGGAAACTCCCCTGCACTTCTGTTACACTTAGTTTGGCTGTAAGGGCTGAAAAAAATTAACTTATCTTGTTTGTTCATAGGAATCAATCAGTGACTTCTATTGGTACTATTCAGGGAAGGACATCATTGATGAATCTGGACAGCGAAACTTCTCCAAAGCTTTAGCTGTGACCAAACAGATTTTCAATTCTCTTACAGAATACATCCAGGTAACATATTACTGAGCCCATGATTATAAACATGTTGCACTCCCTATGTCACACATGCATAAATGATGGGCATATACATTTTTATGGTGCAGAGAATAAAACACTAAGTAATCTGAATCATTTCACTCCCTCATTGTGTGTCTTAGAGCAAGCCATCAAGCCACTCTGGGCTTCTAGTTCTTATTGAGGAAAACATAACTCCCTCATAATTCATCCTTTAAATCTTAAGATTGTGGGGCAGCTAGGTGGCACAGTGGATAGAGCACCAGCCCTGGAGTCAGGAGGACCTGAGTTCCAGTTTGGTCTCAGACACATAACAGTCACTAGCTGTGTGACCCTGGGCAAGGCACTTTACCCCAATTGCCTTGCCAAAAACAAAACAAAAAAAAACAAAAATCTTAAGATTGTTGCCTAGAATCATCAGATCAAAACTAAAATGCTTAAGACCTTTTGAATCATAAAAGATGGGCTCTAGATAGTTATTTTGAAGCACATAAGTTGTCTGTAGAAAACATTAAAACTTACAGGGTAGATTTTGGGTTTAGTGGCTAGATCCTGCACAGAGAATAGTGCCATATGTAGAGAACCTGACATTTCCTGAAAAAGCCTAGGAAAATGTACAAAGGTAGAGTAGCTTCAATCTGATATTATTAATTTAAGTAGGTTTTTAATACATCTGTGTTATATACCAAATGAGCTTTTCCTAAAACAAAATTGAGTCTTCAAACCTCTAATTATCAAACCCCTACCAGTTGATATCTTAGAGAAGACTTATCAAAGTGTCACTCATTCAACAAATAATTGCAGAACACAAACCATGTGTATAGAATTTTGTTAGGCTTTGTGAAAGATATAAATCAGTATAAGATCCCTGCCTTCAAGTCAAGTAGAGGAGATATGTGGAAAGATGACTGACAGTAACAAGATGAGAGGTATTACAAAGCAGTCTGTAATCAAGTTCTGAATCAGTGTCATAAATAACAAACACCTATTTGTTTTAATTCAGAGAAGAGAGAGGCCACTGAGAACCAAAATGGACATGAAGACGTCATCAAGGAGGCAGACCTTGAGTTGAGTTAATTAAGAAGGGTAGGATCAAGATGAGGAAAGGGGGCATTCCAGGCAGTAGGAATGATCTAGGGGAAAAGTATAGAGGCAGGTATATATCCAAAGGAAACAGAATAGGCTGGATTACCTGTGTGGTTTCTTTTACACAAACAATTCTATGTTCAGAAAATATCATGATATACTTATGGAAAACTGTCTAAGTTATGAAAAATGATTTTTAAATTACAGAATGATAAACTAAACAGGAGACTTTGAGATTTCTATAGACAGACTAGGATTTGGAGTATGACTTGACTTTTACGTGATAGTTGTTCTTGTTTCCATAGGGTCCTTGCATTGGAAACCAGCAGAGCCTGGCTCATAGCAGATTGTGGGATGCAGTTGTTGGCTTCCTTCACGTGTTTGCTAACATGCAGATGAAACTCTCTCAGGTACCAGCAACCATAATTCCAGTGTTATCATAGTGTGTGAAATCATATCATATACAGGTCAAGCCCAGAAACATATTTCCACTGTAGATAAGAACAGATGGGCAGATAGGTGGGATGGCCCTGTGGAACACTCGACCCTCATCCTGAAACTAAGGACTAAAGTTGGAATGCTCAGCAAAAATCATTAGTGTCATTTAACTCTTTTGGCATGGAATGCTTTTTAATTCCCTCAAGCACTCAACAAATCTATGATTCCTAATTGCCTTGGTACTTTATTTTCCTAACCTCAGTCCTTCTTACTTCCTAGTAACCAACTCCTCATTTGAACTTTTATAAGCATTTTAAATCAGTCCTATCCAATGTCAGGTCTTTTTGACTTTCCATCTCTCACTTACTCCCTCACCATTCCCTTCTTCTTCTATGCATCTGACAAAATGAATCAAGATTGCTCAAAATATTTATTGTTTTAAATAAATATAGCTTGTGTAGTGGTAGACTTCCTCGCTCCATGGCAGCATATAACAGAGAACCTCAGCATGTTTCAAGATGATTAGAGGATCATTTGTAGAATTACTTTAAATAATGTGTGTCCAAAATGTGCAGGACTGACACACCTACCTTTAGCCTCCTGGAATGTCCTCTTTTGCCCTCTTATTCTTCCCTTTTTGACTTTGGGCTTGTGAAAGAAAAGGGACTGTGAGGGCACTGAATTGACTTGTCTGTATCAATTACTGTGTTATTTATTTGCACCTATCTTAGAGAACAATCAGGGAAGTCCCTCTATTGCCCTATCACTAATTACACTAATTTTGTTTGTTTGTTTGTTTGTTTGTTTGTTTTTGTAAACAACATAGGGTCCAACAGATGGCCTGAAGGGAAATGTATTTGAAGAAAATGTAGTCCAGGAGACATGTCACATATTTCACAAATGTATTCTCCTAATAAAGTAAATAATTGCTTGGTCAGAGTGAAAATAGAACTCTTAGCAGCTGATAAACTTTTCTTTAGCACTTATTGAAGGCCAGCCGCTGTGTTAAGTACTGGGGATACAAAGAAAGGTAAAAATCAGTCTTTGTTTCAAGGACCTCAGTCTGATGGGGAAGACAACATACAAATAACTGTATTGTTGTTTAGTCATTTTTCAGTCATGTCAGACTCTTCATGACTCCATTTAGGGTTTTCTTGGCAAAGATACTGGAGTGGTTTGTCATTTCCTTCTCTAGCTCATTTTACAGATTAGGAAACTGAGGCAAACAGGGTTGAGTGACTTGCTCAGGGTCACACAGCTAGTAAGTGTCTGATCTGGACTCAGGAAAAGAAGTCTTTCTGACTGCAGGCCCAGCACTTTATCCACTGCACCATCTATCTGTTGTAAATAACTATACAAACAAGATATATGCAGGATAAACTTGAAAAAATTAAAAGAAGGAAGGTACTAACATTAAGGGAGATCTGGAAATACTTTCTATAGAAGGTAGAGTTTTAGCTGGTACTTGAAGCCCTGGAAGCCAAGAGATGGAAATGAGGAAAGAGAACACACAAAGCATGAGAGAAAGCTACTGAAAATACCTTGAGTTAAGAGATGGAGTGTCTTGTTCAAGGAACAGCAAGGAGGCCAGTCACTGGATTTGAGAGCACCTAAATACAAGATGTAAGAAGACTGGAAAGGTAGGGAGGACTATAGGTTATGAAGGGCTTTTAAAGCCAAACAAGTGATTCTATATTTGATCCTGGAGGTAATAGGGAGCCACTACAGTTTATTCAATGTGTATGGAGAAGGAATGATGATGGGATTATCTATCTGCTGAATATTACAGGAGGGATGGGATCAAGGGCATATTAGAAGGGTTGATCTTAAATAAATGGTCAACTCTTCAGAGAGCAGAATAAAGGAGAGAATGAGATGTTAAAGGATTTTGAGGTGTAGAGAAATGGGAAGAAGAGGGAGTTTATGGCAAATGGTCTTTATTTTCTTGTACAGTGAGGTAAAGTTCTCAGCTGAGAAAGAGTGAGGAGAAAATACCATGGTGAGCCTTAAGGAAAGAGAAGGTTTAGAATAGCCTTTATGAAAAATGGCATAGAGCATCAATTAGAGATGAGTAAAAGGATTGTCTTAATATGTTCAGTACCTGGTTGAGACTGGATAACATAAATGTGTAGTGCACCCAATCAGTTCTGTTTTATGATTCCCTCCAGGTCTATTTAGCAGCATGTGAACTTGAACAAGGGATTCAAGAGCAGAGAATGATATAAAGTTGAACCAGTTTACTATAGAATTGAGATTGCAAAGAAAGTAAAGGTAGAATAGGGGCCTAGTAATGAAGAATAGAGGGCTTATTGAGGATAAAGAATATTCTTAGGAGGGTTGAGGTATATAGAGAGCAATGTAAGTTTATGATAAGATAAAAGGATTTTGGCTTTTGCATCTTGAAGAGAAATTAATTGTGGATGCTGGCAAGATCAAGGTGTAGCCATTCCCTGTGTGTAGCTGAAGTGGGATGGAGGAATAAGTCATAGGAGTTGAAGAGATTGAGAAACTGGAAGGTTGCAGTGTTTGAGGGGATATCAGCATAGAAATTGAAGTCCCCTAGAATAAGGACAGAGCAGCTAGATGGAGCAGTGGCTAGAGTGCAGGGCTTGGAGTCAGGAAGAACTGAGTTCAAATGTGGCCTCAGACACTTACTAGCTGTGTGACCCTGGATAAGTCACTTAATCTGGTTTGCCTCAGTTTCCTCATGTGTAAAATGAGCTGGAGAAGGAAATGGCAAACCACCCCAGTATCTTTGCCAACAAACCCCCCACATGTGATCATGAAGAGTCAGACACAACTGAACAAAAACCAAGCAAACAAAAAGAATGAGGGCAGGAGTTGAAATGGAGAGGAATACAGAGCCCAGGTGCTAATCTCCTTAAGGAAGGAGGAAGAATACTCTCCTTTGAGGGCTGATATGTAACTGCTACTCTAATTGTGATTGATAAATTGGTGATAAATTTGAATGGAGTGAACCTCAAAGGATCAGAAGGTTTCAGTAGGGGTGAAGAGTTGTTACTTGTCCTTTGTTCTTAAAGGGGACCATGACATTAGGTAGGTGATGCCATGACTTGCAAGTGAATTGTATTTAAGTGAAGGAGGGCTGTGGAAAGTCACCAGCCTCACTTTCTCCTCCAGAGCCATCTGGGCCCAGTGACAAGATACAGATCAGGATGACTGGAGATGGCCCCAGATGCAGTGGGAGACCTTGGCCTTTTCAAGTTAAGGTCTTTCCCAGGCCTCAGTTTGACTGAGGCAATGCCTATTTAGTGATTAAGACTAGGTAAGAAATGAGGCTGAAAGTGGCCTCTTTTACCTAGTCAAAAAAAATCAATATGGGAGGGGAAGATCCTCAGGGTTTCTGGCCAAAACACAAACAGTTGCCATTTACATTCACTCTGAGCCATCAGCACCTAAGCAATGACTAGGTAGGGCTTGGGCTGGGACCTATTGTTGGCCAATCAGTGAGAGCCCGCGTGATTTGGGTTTAAGACCTGGTCCTTAAGAAAGAAATCTAGCATAAACTCCAAGATATCTTGGGAGGTTTCATTGCTCAAAATTTACATTCTTTTGGGCAGATCACCTACAGGTAAGGGTATTATACCCTATGTGGACCGAGGGAGAGGTAGGGGGGAGAGGAAGGGGAGAGGAGAGAAGAGGTGAGGAGGAAAAAGCTGTGTTGCCCAACTGGAACTGGCCAGTTGGTTCCCCAGTGGGGCAGCCAGTACTACTCACAGGTTGTTGCTTGTCCTTTATTCTCAATAAGGACCATGACATCAGGAAGGTGATGCCATGATTTACAGGTAAATTGGCTTTAAATAAGGGAGGGCTGTGCAAAGTCACCAGCCTCACTTTCTCTGGAGCCATCTCAGCCCAGTGGGAAGATATAGATCAGGACAACTGGAGATGGCCCCAGTGGTGAGGAGTAAAGAGTATTCTGTCACCTTGCCTAGGAACAATACTGGGAGTTGGCATGAGACTTCTGAGAAAGGGTGACTAGGGTTGCTTTGTCACTGGGGTGGGAGACAGATCAGAAGAGGTCCAAAAGGAAGGGAATTTTGTGAACTATGTAATGGGAGTTCCATATGGCACAGTGGAAAGGGCAGGTAGAGCTGGAATGAGACATGAGAGGAAAAGGGTTGAGGTGAATGGGGATGAGACATTGGGAAGTTGGGGTTAGGGAGGAGCATGGTTTATTTCTGGACAATTGGTGATACATCTTTTTTTATGTATTGGAAGTGGAAGACTAGGGAAGAATTTATAACTCATAGGGGCTGTAAACTGCAAGAGGACACCAGTGGCCTTCCTCACATTCATCTCAGGTGTTGCAGTGTTCTTTTAGGTTGGCTCAATATTTTACATTAGCTTTGCTATGTCTGACAAAGGAAAGGCAAGAAGCCATTTGTATGACGTCCATATTCTGATATGTTTAAATATGCCATGTTTTAATAGGTTTCACCATGCTGTGTCAGTGATACTTTATCTTCTCTGATATTAGTTTGTTCTTGGGGGCCTGGGTAGGCTTCAGCCAGTTTCCCCAAAGCATAGTATGCTTGCTCATTGCTCTCTGTTTTGTTAAGGGATCACTTAATGTGTGGGTATCTCCTGTTATTGTTCTAGGATTCCAGTCAAATCAAATTGCTGAAGGAACTCTTAGATCTCCTACAGAACATGGTGGTGATGCTACTATCCCTCCTGGAAGGTGAGGCTGTTTGGCAGAATTATAAATTCACAGTTTCTTATTTTCTTGGTTGAGTGATTGCACTAGTCTCATTGATTTTTCAGATTTTCCTCCTGGCAGGTCTTTCGAATCAAGCTTAATAACAAGTATTGGAAAGACATAATCTGAGGAAAATGAGTGGGAATAGATGAATAAGTGGGGGGAAGAGGGGAAGGAAAGAAGACAAAAGCCAATCAATCTCTGCCAATAGGAAATACAAAAACATCTACAGAAAAAACCACCAATCTTTGTTCCTTCTCCTTTCTCATTTTTTTTTCAACTAGACTTCTATAAACTTTGTATCCATGACATCTAATAGGGAACTATCTTAGGCTGCAAGGGGATGGTAATAGTATCACTTATGCCTCGGTACTCCTCTGGTACAGTTGCTCTGGCACTATGCCAAAGGAGAGGGCATGCCATAGATACCATGCTACTCCATTTCATTTATTTTTTCTTTTATTGCTGCCATCTCCCTTGTTTCTTAGTGGATCATCTTTTCTTGCTTTGATTTACTCCCACATATTTCCATATTTTACTACCAGCTTACAGTTTAGTGTGCAATCAGGTAATTGACTCCATTGGCCTCCAAGTTTCCTGAAAATATATAGCTTATTAGAGGGGCAATGTAGCATGTTGGAAAGAAGCGGTGTTTATACTGACGTATGAGAGCTGATTTTTAAATTTCAGTGCAAGGAAAAATATTTATAGCACCATGTGAATGTGAATAGTTATTTTTACCTGGTCAGTTCTGTCATGATTCAAGTACAACAATATATGTGCATGTATATCTGCTTATCTTGCCTCACAGGGAATGTTGTAAATGGAACCATTGGCAAGCAGATGGTTGACACCCTTGTGGAGTCATCTACCAATGTAGAAATGATCTTGAAATTTTTTGACATGTTCCTGAAACTGAAGGACTTGACCAATTCAGATGCCTTCAAAGAATATGACCCAGATGGAAAAGGAATTATCTCCAAGAAAGAATTCCAGAAAGCCATGGAAGGGCAGAAACAGTATCCCCAGTCAGAGATTGAGTTCCTCCTTTCCTGTGCAGAGGCTGATGAAAATGACATGTTTAATTACATTGATTTTGTGGACAGGTTCCATGAGCCAGCCAAAGACATTGGGTTTAATGTTGCTGTGTTACTAACCAATCTTTCAGAACATATGCCCAATGATTCCCGCCTGCAGTGTTTGCTGGATCCAGCTGAAAGTGTCCTGAATTACTTTGAACCATATCTGGGACGCATCGAGATAATGGGTGGAGCCAAGAAAATTGAACGTGTTTATTTTGAGATCAGTGAGTCTAGCCGAACACAGTGGGAGAAACCACAGGTTAAAGAGTCCAAACGACAGTTTATCTTTGATGTTGTCAATGAAGGTGGGGAACAGGAAAAGATGGAATTATTTGTAAATTTCTGTGAAGACACAATCTTTGAAATGCAGCTGGCATCCCAAATCTCTGAATCTGACTCAGCTGAAAGGCCCGAAGAGGAGGAGGAGGAAGAAGAGTTTTCTTGTGTAGTAGAAGCTGAGGAAGATGAAGAAGAAAACAAATCAGTGGAGTCTGCTTCTGCATTTGTCACAGCCTGTGTTTCAGTGAAGAAAAATGTGGCCAGTTTTCTGAAAATGGCCAGTCTGAGGAACCTCAAGAAGCAGTATAGGAAAGTGAAGAAAATGACTGTCAAAGAACTGGTTAAAGTGTTTTTCTCTTTCTTCTGGATGTTTTTTGTGGGATTGTTCCAATTGTTCTTCACCATTGTGTGGGGAATCTTTCAGATCCTCTGGAACACTGTGTTTGGGGGTGGCTTGGTAGAAGGAGCAAAGAACATCAGAGTAACCAAGATCCTTGGTGACATGCCTGACCCTACACAGTTTGGCATCCATGATGATGTTATAGAAACAGAAAGGGCAGAAGCGACTGAGCAGAGTATCACAGCTGAACTAGTGCACTTTGTAAAGGGTGAGAAAGGAGAGGCTGATATCATGTCAGATTTCTTTGGGCTCCACCCAAAGAAGGAGGGAGGCACGAAGCATGGTCCTGACCCTGGCCTTGGGGATCTCTCTGAGATCATTGGAAATGATGGGCCCCCGACATTAGAGAGCACGGTTCGGAAGAAAAGGAAAGCACAGGTAAGCATAATCCATTTCTCTCACTTTTCTTCATCCCAAAAAGTGCTAATATACCTCCTAGTAGCTACTGCAAACTGTCCCTACCAAAGCCAGTAACTAAATAAATCAACTATGTTTAAATTGCACCAATCCTGGGATACTAAAACTCTGGGAACCTAAAACATAGGGAGTTCCCACTTACCAGAGAGCTCTCATCATGCACCATGGTCTATGGGGCATACCTTGTATTCTCTAACTCTATCCCAGCCTTCATATCTTTGGTGGGAAACCACATTTCTCATTGAACGCCAAAGTTTACACAGAATGAATTTTGAAACAAAGCAAGACACAAAAGGAGGCTTGTTGCCATGAGATAGTGCATCTGCAGTAACTTAGAAGATGCCTCTCTTTTAAAAAGCCATGGTTACTATAGTTGACTTAGGCTTTCAAGATACATTAACACATCCAGGACCACATCCTCATCGGAAGAAAATGATTCATTTTTCACCTTTATGATATTGCTGATATCTTTCAGGTGAGATAATGTAGGTTAAGTGCTTCGTAAATCATATAGACTTTACTTATATGTGAATAATTGCTATTATTATTAATATAACATTCCTACTAGTATGGAAAACCAGGCAGCCAGAGAAACAGGGAGAAAATAAAGCATCCTGTTTGACTGTTACTTTTTCTCTAGGCAGCAGAAATGAAAACCGAAAGTGAAAGAGAAGGAAAAGTCGAATCTGAGAAGGCAGAGTAAGTTCTGGTTGACGTCTTCTTGGTGTTTCCTCTTCTAGTTGCCATGGCTAATAATCAAGAAATTCATTGCACATCCAAACCTCAGTGGTGAAAAAATCAACTAGCATTTTTTCTAGCACTGAGGACCTCTCTGGCTTTGATCTCTTCTTAATCATTTCCTCCTGTTCCACAACCTCCTCTTTTATCTTCCTAGTTGGTTTAACACATATACCCTTCCCCCTTCCTACAATCCCTTCTTACCTTTCTCTCCCTTAATATTTAGATAACTTCTTCCCCCTCCTTCCATAAGAGCTTTGAAAATCAGACTTGGGAAACTTCTAATACATCTAAATTAGCATCACTGTGGCTGTTGGTGCTGTTATGATGCTGCAGAAAAGTAGATGTTCAAACCTGGGACACAATTTCCTTTGTATCAGCTGTAATCATCATATTACATGGAGCGTAAAGGCCTTAACTTCTCATTATATCTCTTAACTTTCTCATCCCCACTGGTTTAGCCCAAGAATGCACCTTGTGCACAGCACTTAGCAACTTTAGAAAAATGTTTGAGAGAACCAAATACTAGATTAAGTGCAAAGTAAATGAGAGAACGGTTTTTTTTTAAAAAAGGATGAAAAAGGTATGTAATAAGTGACAACTTGAAATAAAAGAAAATGGTTATTTTTGAGCCAGTATTCCTGAGAACAGGCTGCATAACTACACAAATGAAGAGCCATCTAAAGTTAAAAGAGCAAATAAGCTGTACCAAAGTATCACTACACCATTCATTCATCATTCTTTCAATGAATATTTATTGAACACCTACCATGGGTGGTGCTGTGTGGGATAAAGAAATGTATAAAACAGGGTTTCTGTCTTTAAGGACCTTACCTGTGTGTCTCCTTCCTACCTAACCTAAATTTTCTTTCTGTGTAGTTTGTCTCTCATTTGTGATCTTTCTGAGCCTGACATTCTAGCTAATTTGAGCTAAGTTTCTTATTACCCCTTTATAGTATGGAAGATGGAGAAAAGCAGGACAAAGTCAAGGAAGAGGAGCAACAAGATGAAAACCTGGGTGGGGAAAGGACCAAGAAAAAGCGCCGTCATGGCCAAAAGGAGGAGAGGCCTGAAGCATTCATGGCCAATTTCTTCAAAGGCCTAGAAATCTATCAGACCAAAATGTTGGTAAGCACTTTACCCAACACACATAGTCTACACGTGCTTCAGGACCCAATTCAAGTTAGATTCCTCATTCTTCTGGGTGTGAAGTGTGCAATGGAACTTCATTTTTGTTATTTGGTTAACCCTTTCTTCCTTCTATCCACATTCATTCTCTTTTGGTTCCTCCCATTTTATCTCTTTCTCTTTTCTGCATTGGGGAAAGAAGAAAGGCAAGAAAAGGGAAAAATAACAAGCAGCTGTCTTCCCTGTCTGGCACACAATACTCATTTAATAAATGCTTGTTGGTGATTGCTTTTGTCTTTGGAACTCCATGCCTTTTTGGCTTAATTTCTCTCCAGGAGGACAGGAAGTCCATATATATATATGTACATAATTGCTTTCCCACGTATTTGGAAAACCTTAACAGATGGAAAGAAATCCCCTGTAGGTTGTGTTTCATTTGGAAATAGTCATTCAGAATGATGCATTTTGTTATGCAAAAATGTTATGAAGGTTCCAGGGGTGGGGAACTTGCAGCCTGTGAGGTTTGGATTCAGTCAAAGTGATGCACTTGAGGACCTTGAGGGTCACGTGTGGCCTCGAGGCCACAGGTTCCACACCCCTGGACTAGCCTACTAACACCAAGTTAGCTGATAATATAGCTTATCTATAGAGTTCTCTACAACCCAGCTAACCCATATAATATTGTAATGATGGGAAAATGCTTTTGAGTTCTGACTGGAGGTTCAAGGGGACACATTTTCCCTGCCCATGCTTCCAGTAACAATGTCTATTACCGTAAAGGAAACAGGGATTTCTTTGGCTCTGAGCTACTACCATTCTATACTTCAGCTGATAGCTTCTTATGGGATGCACTGCCAGGGTTTAAGCTGGGGAGGAAAATGAAGAGAGGTGGGGACCCTGGCAACCAAAGCTTCCACTGGGAAAGCAGCGGGGGCTTGGGAAACCGCTTCCTTGGGTAGCAGCTCCAGCCTTCGTTCTCAAGAGTAAGAATTATTCATTCATAAGCAAAGTATTCCTGACTTTTTGTATTTAATCATCATTCGCAATGACCGCTTTATAGCAGAATGTTTACCCACTGTCTGCCAGCAGCCTTGGACACTTAGCTTCCCTACAAAAGGGCAAGTCCAGAGTAGGGTTTCTTCAAACACAGTGTCTAAAATCACTCTCTGGCTGCTCCAAACTAAGACATCTGGGATAGGAAGGCCAGGATAATTCTAGAAGAGTGATCACCAATGTAGGTGTGACTAGACAAGTGAAGATTTTAACCTAGTGAGATTTTTTAAATGACTTTGGGAAAGAAAAAGAAAAACAATGCATAGAAGAGAGAAAGGAACAAAATGTCTCCTCACCTTCCCTTCTCCCACCCCTGTTCTTATATATTTTCTTTTCTTTCCAGCATTACCTGGCCAGGAATTTCTACAACCTGAGATTCCTTGCTCTGTTTGTGGCTTTTGCCATCAACTTCATCCTGCTCTTCTACAAGGTAAAGCTTCCTTTGTTCATTCAGGGGTTATTTATTTTCTGTATGTCCATGGAGTACATGAAGATATGCCAGAGGCCTTCCTCCAGGCACTATGCCACTTGAAAAGCTTCCAGTTCTTAAAAAAAAAAGTGTCATTTGCCAAAGGGCCCGACCTTTGGTTCTAAAGACCATAGACTTTGGAAGTAAAAGGCTCACTGGCATCACATTCAATGAATCCCTTCCATAACATGTCTGACCAATGGGCATCTAGTCACGTGTGAAAATCTTTAAATAAGGTCTTCAGAGCCCACTGCGTCTCAATTACCTAACTATTGGGAGTTTTTTTCTTCACATTAAGCATAAATGTGCCTCTTTCCAGCTTCTGTCCATTGCTCTGAGTTCAGCATTCCATGGTTAAGAAGAATAGATCTAGTCCTCCTTCCACATGATAGCTTTTCACATGCATGAGACAGATACAATTCCTCCCCACACATTCTCTTCTCCAAGCTTAACATCCCCAGCTCCATCATTTGATTTTCAAATTACATGAATTGGAGGCCTTCACAACCTTGGTTGCCCTCCTTTTGAGTACCCTCTAACTTATCATGTGTGCTTACTAAAATGTGGAGCCTAAAACAGAACACAACTATCACCTCCTCATTCCTGGAACCTTTGCCTATCTTAATGCAGCCTGAGAGAGCATTAATTTTCTTGGACATTGTATCACAGTATTTACTCTGATTGAAGTTATATCTACTAAAACTCCAAATCTTTTTTTCAGATGATTTTCTATCTATCCAAGGCTCCCTAATGTTGGACTTATGAAATTGCTTTTTGAATGAAGCTTAAAACTCTGTTTTTACTATTAATTTCATTTTATTTGATTTAGCCCATTGTTTTAGCCTATCTAGATATTTTCAATCCTGACTCAGTCAGGGAATGTTTGTGATTCTTCCCAAATTTGAGTTATCTGAAAATTTAATAAGCATGTCATGGATGCATTTATCCAAGGCATGAATGCCTGATGTTAAACATCTGAGAGCCAAGCACAAATTCTTTGGAACTTCCCTGAAGACCTTTTTCAAGCTATTGATCACTCTATGGGCCTGGTAGTTCAATAAGTTGTGAATTAATCTAACTGTGCTATGATCTAACCACATCTATCTTTTTTTTTTAAGAACAGCATGAGAGACTTTATCAGATCCATCGCAAAAACCTAAGTAAACTGTTTCTATAGCATTCCCTTAGTCTAGGAGTGGTAGTATATGCCTATATTCCCTCTCACTGGGGAGGCTGAATCTGGGGAATTACCTGAGTTCAGAAGTTATGAGCTGCAGTGGCCTAACCCAGTTGAGTGTAGCCACCAGTCAAGTGTCCACATTAAGTGCGTCACTCAGATGCTGAGCCCCTGGGATCAGGGGGCCATGGGCTGCCTCAAGAAAGGTTGAATTGGCCCAGGTGAGAAACAGAATAGATCAAACCTCCTGTGTCAATCAGTGAATCAGTGATGAGATTAAGTCCCTGAGAGGCTATTATACTTCCAGCCAAGGAAAGATAGAGAAACCGTCTCAAAAACAAAAAGCAAACAAAAACCCAACACATTTTCCTTCTACACAAGTTTAGTAACTTTGCCAACAAAAGGAATGAGGATAGTCTTGCATGTCCTGTTCCTGATGAAGCCATCACTTCTATTCCTTATGTTCGCTATCTTGTTAATAATGTCCAGAATATTACCCAAAATTCAAGTCAGGTTCACTGATTTATAGTTCAGACCCCATTCCCTTTTTTTTTTTTAAATGAGACATTTGACTTTTTCAAATCCTGTAGTTGCACTACCATTCTCCATGATTGTATTCCAAGGACACTGACTGTAACTCAGTAGTGACATCTGCCACTACTTCTATAATGAAGGATGTAATTCATTTGAAGAGTGAATTAACATTATCTAAAGCAATTAAGTGCTGTCTTGTTGTTGAGTTGTTTTCAGTCATGTCCAGCTCTTCATGACCCCATTTGGGGTTTCTTGGTAAAGATACTGGAGTGCTTTGCCATTTCCTTCTTCAGCTCATTTACAGATGAGGAAACGGAGGCAAACAGGGTTAAGTGACTTGTCCAAGGTCCCACAGCTAGTAAGTGTCTGAGGACAGATTTGAACTTACAAAGATGAGTCTTCCTGAATTCAGGGTCAGCACTCTTTCCACTGTGCCACCTAGCTACTCCAGTGCTCTTACTATCTTCTTAATTATCTTGGGTATTAACTCCTCATTACCCATATTTATTATCCAATCTATAAATCATTCTCCTTGGTGGAGAAAACAAAGGTAAAATATCTTTATTCCATCCACCCATTTAGTAGCTATATCCTTTTTGACCTTCTTTTCCCCCAAATAGCAAAAATAAAGTCCTTTTTTTTTTATTAGCCTTAGCTTTTTTCCCCAGCTTCAGCTCATTCTCAGCTTTAGCATTCTTTTATATTATTCTTATGGAATTGTGCCATGCTTTTTTATTCATCCTTTCTTACCTGCTCTTGGAATCTCTGGTTCATTTTTCTTATTAGTCACACTTTGCACATTTATGTACAGGCATTTTGAGTTTTATTGCTGGCTCCTTTCTTAGATTATGTCTCCTGTGAATTTCCAGGTTTCTCAATTGCTATTCGTCCTATGTTTTAATAATTCTCCAGAGTAGCTCATTTGGGGAATTTACATAGCCAATTTACTCCCTTCCCTTCCCTTTCAGTTTATTTCATTTTATTGATGCCTTTGGTTTTTATACCATAGATTTATTTCCTAATACATATCTTCACTAGAACCCTTCCCTGGAATAAGTAAAACCAATGGGCATACCAATTATGTTGGACAAAATATGCAACATTCTGTAACTGTAGTCTTCCACCTTCTTCCACCAGGAAGCAGGTGGTTCTTCATCTGTTCTTCATGACCAAGATTGATCATTACAGTCAAAAGTTCATTTTGTTTTCTCTATTGTTTTCACGGATATGAATGTAGTCGTTATGTTTATTATTATGCTTTTACTTTGCTCTGCATTAGCCCTCCCACATTTCTCTGAATTCTTCATTTCCAATGGCACAACAATATTTCATTATATTCATATATCACAATTTATTCATCTATGCCATAATCAGTGGTTCCCATTTTGTTATGTCTTTTTTTCTTCTTTGCTACCACAAAAAGTGCTTTTATGAATATTGTGGCACACATGGGATCTGTTTGTTTTTTTAATCTCTATGAGGTATATGCCCAGTGGTAAGTTTTCCATAATTATTGGGCCAATTCTTAGCTCCACTACAATGCTTGACTTCCCATAGCACCTCAAAAACTGACTTTTTTCCTGTTCTTTTTATAATTGTTACCGCTTTTAGGAATATAGGATGAAAGCTTGGAGTTGTTTTTTATTTGCATCAGTTTTTTTTTTAATTCAATATCCTTTGAATATTTATCTATATTAGAGTAGTTCTTGATCTTATATATTGTCAATTGCTTACATCATACTTTTATTAGAGATGTGTGATACAGAGAATTTTTTCCCAGTTAACTGTTTCTCTTCTTATACTATCCGCATTAATCTGTGCAGAAATTTTTTCATTTTATGCAATCAAAATTGTCCATTTTATCTTTTAAGGATCACCTCTTTCCTTTTTTTTTTGTTAAGAATGTTCACCCTAAATGTTTATGAAAGCTTCATCCTTTTTTCCTTTAATTTTATAAAAAAAATCTTTTTTTATATAGGTCCCGTGTATCTATTTGGTAACTATTTATAAAATTTATCATGTTAGATAGTGTTCTGAACCTAAATTCTCCCTAAACTTTCTAGTTTTCATAGGCGTTGCTATCAAATAGTCACCTTTCCACTATATTTGTTCTTAGAATTCTTGAACTTTGTGCTCAATTATGGCTAATTACTGCTTAGGTTATCTCATATGTTCCACTTACCTACTTTTCTATTTTTTAATGAGTATCAAATAGTTTTAATGATTAATGCTCCATTCTTCTCTTTTCATTCCTGCTTTTTCAAAAATTTCCCTTTATCCTAGATCTTTTGTTCTTCTAAAAACATTTTATTATTCATTTGTTTGGTTTTATAAGGACATCTCTTGGTATTTTGACTGTTATGGCATTAAAAGGTAAACTAATTTAGATAGCATTTTTATATATTAATGCAGTCCAACCCAGCCATGACCGATATCTCTCTCTCATTGTCTTCCTTTATTTCTTTTTTTGTTTGTTTTTGATGTTTTGGTGAGGCAATTGGGGTTAAGTGATTTGCCCAGGGTCACATAGCTAGTAAGTGTTATGTGTCTGAGGCTGGATTTGAACTCAGGTCCTCCCAACTGCAGGGCCAGTGCTCTATCCACTGCACCACCTCCCTGCCCCAATGTCTCATTCTTTTTTTTTTTTTTGTGAGGCAATCATGGTTAAGTGACTTGCCCTGGGTCACACAGCTAGTAAGTATCAAGTGTCTGAGGCCAGATTTGAACTCAGGTCCTCCTGACACCAAGGCTTGGTGCCACCTGGCTGCCCCTCCTTTATTTCTATAATGAGTTTTTCATAACTGCATTTATACAAACCCTGTGTAGTTATTTTGAATAGAATTTTTCTTTCCATTACTTTCTCTTGGTTTTTTTGTTGGTGTTTTTTAGAAATGCTGATTATTTTTATATATTTACTTTGCAACTTGCTATTTTCCTGAAGATATTAATAACCTTGATTAGTTTTATGGATGATTCTCTGCGGTTTTCTAAGCAAACCATTTTATAATCTGCAAAGAAAGATAATTTTATCACCTTTTTGCCAATATTTATACATTTAACTTCTCTCATCCTTTTTTCTAAAGACAGCTTCTCTAGAACTATGCCAAATAATATGGGGTGGCGGAAGCAGGGTATTTCTTA
This sequence comes from Phascolarctos cinereus, assembly GCF_003287225.1. Lineage (NCBI taxonomy): Eukaryota > Metazoa > Chordata > Mammalia > Diprotodontia > Phascolarctidae > Phascolarctos > Phascolarctos cinereus. Next base: position 176,304,350 of record NW_027555736.1, on the reverse strand, counting down.
TGTCAGGGGTGAGGGGTAAACCCTGGGGAGGAGATAATACTTCCTTAGGCAAGTGCTTCTCTGGTGTGGAGCTCACTGCCCTACATTTTTATAGAGCCATCAAATGGGGCCTGTCTAGCCTCTCCAAAGTGAAAATTATTTCTTTGTTGATTTCTTGGAGCCCCCGTATCTGATACATCTGCATTTGACTTAGCTCCATGAATCTGCCTTGTATGTCAACCCAGGACTCTATGATGTCATGACCTCAATAGAATGCACTGTTTCTTATTGGTCCTGATGTTCAGGCTGGCCCCAGCAAAAGGCTTTCACAATTTTCAACCCATGTTCTTTGGAAACATGCATACAAACTTACATCAAAAACAAAGTACACAATTCACACAGTCTGCTACATTTATTTTTATTTCAGTAGAATGTGATCAGATTTTAACCTGTTCTTACTTGTTAATATGAAATCAGCATTAACTCATTATTACAACTATGTCCTTACATTAGTTGGCAATGCAAAGAGAAGGAGGAATTACGAAGACTAATGACCACAGACTCCTTGCACCTTTCAAAAGATAGTGTGTATGTGTGTGTATGTGTGTGTGTGTCTGTGTCTGTGTGGCGGGGGTATCTTGGACTAGGTAACTGAGGAGCCCTTTGAGGATGATGCAGAGGACTCCAACCTGTGGACTCCCTTCAATGAAGAGGAGGAGGAAGAAGAAGGGATGGTGTTCTTTGTCCTGCAGGAGAGCACTGGGTACATGGCACCAACACTGAGGGCTCTGGCCATCATCCACACCATCATTTCCTTTGTGTGTGTCGTGGGCTATTACTGCTTAAAGGTGAGTGCCTTCCCATTTTTATTTTGGGCCTCTTCTTTTCTTCTATGGGAGAAGGCAGTTTGACCTAAACTCTCTGCCCTGTAAAGGGGCTCACAGAGCTCTTTACACTCTAGGTACAGTCTCTACTACTTTCCTTCCACCCATAAAAGTGCTCTGTCCTCTAAATCATCCCTTCTTTCAGGTAAAATCTAGGGAAAGCAAAACTTAACCCTGTGGATCAAACATCGGGCATTTATTAAGTGACAAGTATGTGCCAGGCGTGGTGCTCAGTCCAGTGTTTTAAGACAAAAGTGAAACTGCCTCCGAATTTGTAATCTTCTGGGGGGAGATGAGATGCATAAACAAACAGGCGTACAAAATAAATATAGCATGATTGGTAATATGGAGGGAACTAATGGAGGCAGCAGGGCGAATCAAGAAAGATTTCACGTAGAAGCAGCACTTGACTGAGGGTTGAAGGAAACTAAAGAGTCTAAGAGGTAGGGGTAAGAGGAAAGTGAATACTAGCAGAAGACAGAAGAATGGAATGGTAGGTGTGATGAACAATAGCAAGCTCGGTATGACTAAACAACAGAGTGTTTGAAAAAGGGTAACGCGTAATAAGTCTGGAAAGACAGGCTGGGTCTTGAAGAGCTTTAAATGCTAAACCAAGAAGTTAATATGCACTTCTAGACACAATATAAAGCTACCAGAGTTTACTGGGTAAGAGAGTAAACAGACCTCAACTTCAGAAAAGTCAACTTGGCAGTTATATAGAGGAGTAAGACTTCAGGACATGAAGCCATCTGGTAGACTCTTGCAGTAGTAGTCCAGGCAACAGGGCTAAAGGATCCAGTTTGGCCTGAGATTTGTATTTCACCTTTATATTTATATCTCTAACACATCATTACTACTTAACAAATGCTTGTTAATCGACTGAGACCATTGGAACTAATTTAAACTTCCCAGAAATAGACTAGAGCCAGATAAGTATCTTGAGAGTAGTATGACAGAAAGACTTGAAAAAGGATATTTACTGGGCCTTGATCCCACATAGATGGCCTGTTTCTAACAACTAAGTTCCCAATGTAAGCTGATCGTAAATTCCCATCCATATGGATATTCCAAAAGAAGAAATTCTGCCCCAGATGTTTGAAGGGTTATTGTGGAAATAACTGAATGGAGAAGTAGCTTTGATCAGGAATTCTTTCCCTGACTCCTATCTTCTTTCATTTCTCAGGTCCCTTTGGTGGTCTTCAAAAGGGAAAAAGAAATAGCCAGGAAGTTGGAGTTTGATGGTTTGTATATCACTGAGCAGCCTTCAGAAGATGACATCAAGGGGCAATGGGATCGCCTAGTCATCAATACACCGTAAGTATCTATCTATAAAAGGAGAAAAAAGGGGGAAAAAAGGTCTTTGGTGCTACTTTTTATTAGGCTTTGGAACATAAATACAAATTTTGGGCAGAGTTTCTGTTCCTTGGACTTGCCTAAGCTGGTACTGAGATAAGTCAACAAGCATTTATGAAGCACCTACTATGTGCTAGAGACTGTGCTGGGGATACAAAGAAAGGGAAAAAAAGTCTCTGCTCTTAAGAAGTTCACAATCCAATGGAGAAAACAATATGAAAACTATGTACAAACAAGATACATGGAGAATAAATTTGTTTACATCTCAGGGGACGGCACTAAGGTTAAGGAGAACTAGGAAAGACTTCTTGATGGACTTTAGGTGAGATGTGGAGGAAGTCAGAAGGTGGAAATGAGGAAAGAGAGAATTTTGTATTTAATCCTAGAAGAAAGGAGTCACAGGAATTTATTGAAATTTGGGGGTTGATATGGGCAGACCTGTACTTTAAGAAAATCAGTCTGACAAGTGACTGGAGGATAGACTAGAATGGGGAGGAACTTGAAACAAGGAGACCCACCAGCAGAATATTGCAGTAATCTAGGCATGAAGTGATAAGGGCAGGCATGAGGCTGGCAACAATGTCAGAAGAAAAGGTAGAAACGACAAGACTTAGCAACTGATTGGATGGGGGGATGAGGAGAGTGAGAAGTTGAAGATAATAACTGGATGACTGGCACACTAGGGGGTAACACTAATAAGACAAAACAAAGGTTTGGGGGAAAGATCTTGTACTCACTTTGAGACATGTTAAGTTTAAGAAGCCTGTGAGATTTCCAGTTTGACATATCTAGTAGGCAGCTGGAGATGACATGGAGGTCAAGAAGGAGGTTGAGGTGGCCAAATAAATCAGTCATCTGCATAAAGATGATTATTCAATCCGTAGGTGCTGATGGGATGCTATAGTATAATATAAAGGGAGAAGAGAAAAGGGTCCAGGATAGAGCTTTGGGGGACAATAGGTAACAAGTAGGATTCCTGAAAATGTGTTTTGAAAACGTCCTGATAAGGCTAATTGTCTCTCAACTGATTTTAATTGTTCTGTGATTCTTTATTGTTTAGCATTCCCTTTTCTGTGTGGGAATAAGACTACCTGTTTCACACCTAATTCATGTTTGTACAATAGGCAACTTTTAGGGAGAGGGGCACTATGAAAGAGTCCAAAGAAAAGTTTAAAGTCAAATCTCTCTTGACTCCAAGTCTAGTATTATGTCTACCACAGTAATGTCTCTCCGGTAGATACAAACCACATATCAAAATAATTTATAACTATTATTCTGATTTCTTGTACTTTATTGAGTTGTGAAAGGCATGTGGACCAAAATAAATGTGTATTGGAAAGAGGATATTTTTTGGACATTTGGTTGGGGAAAGCCTTCCACTTCATATTTTACGAACTACAATACCATCTATTTCATTCATTCCCCTTCCTTTGGGCGATGCCCATGATACCCATGGGTAAGAGTTGGATTAAAACACAGCACAAGGAAACTGAGAAGGAATGATCAAACCGGTAGAAAGAGAACCAAGGAAGAGCAGTGTCAACAAAACCTAGAGAGAAGAGAGTAGCAAGAACAGAGTGATCAACAGTGTCAAAGGCTACAAGAGAGGTTGAGGAAAATAAGGATTAAGAAAAGGTCATTGGATTTCCCAGTAAAGAGATGTTGTTGCTAACTTTGGAAAAGAGCAGTTTGAGTTGAATGATGAGACTGGAAATCAGACTATAGAATTAAGAAAAGAGAAAAGGAAATTATTAAGATTGTTCCCCTCATTCAAACACAAACACTCACAGACAACGAAGAAATGCAGTCCTTGACAAAACCATTCGTTGGCATCTAAGATCTAGCTTTGGTGTGTGTAGCATATATCTGAGAACTGATGGTGAGAAACCTTCCTTTGGCTTCTGGGACTAACTCCCACTTCACCTTCTTTAATAAAGTAGCTAGAACCCAAAGCAAACTATGAATAATTGGAAGGAATATTACCACGAAGTAGCTGAGCAAATCTGATTAAGTCCATGGAACCAAATCCAGTAGCAGCTTTTCCTTAGCACTCAGTACATGAATTAAATGGCCTTCGACCAAAGTCAGAAGCCCGAGGAAGAGGGACAAAACTTATCAGTGTGTCGTGGGCCTGCAACTGTTGTATGCCTTGTCCCTTCAGCTGGACTGTCCATCCCTAGAAGGTCTAGACATGCCTTTACTTCCATTGTTGTGCCCTACATAGTATATGTATTCAGTAAACATTTGTTGACTAATCCTAGATCAGAACTGGGGAATCGGTGGCCTTTTGACCAAGTCCAAGTTTTACAGAACAAATCCTTTTATTAAGGGGATTTGTTCTGTGAAGTTTGGATTCAATCAAGGGGCCACAGTGGAGGACCTAGAGGGCCACATGTAGCCTTGAGGCTGCAGGTTCCCCATCCCTGTCCTAGGTCCTTTGGAGAAGAAGTGAGATACCAGTGAATCCCAAAGTGTATGTAACCCTCCTCTCTTTCTTGTGATAAGGGGATATTAAGTCTTCTGCTTGAGTTACATAGTGACCACTGAGTTTTCCTACACCTTTCTGAAGTCCTTTTTAATAATTTTTTTTTTACTACAATATACTTTTCAGCTGAGAAATCGGGGTTTTCCATAATACACTGCCAAATTGTTGAGGTAGCATGGGGATGCAGTGTATAGTGTGCTGGACTTAGTGTCAGTGAGACCTGAGTTAAAATCCTACATCATCCACTGACTAGATCTGTGGTCCTGGGCAAGTCACTCAGCCTTACTTTTCTCACCTGCAAAATGGGATTGCTAAGAGCAAAACTGAGTACAAGATCTTTCCCCAAAATATCTTTCCTATTGAGGGTTATCACCATCCTCCCAGTCACCTTATTAGCTATTAGCATACAGGGCTGCTGTGAAAATCAAATGAGATATTTTTACGTCACTATTCAAACCTTAAAATGCTATATAAATGCTAGCAATTATTATGAAGTGAATCCTGGCCTCCTCTTCAAGAACAGTAGTTAGACAGATACACAATCTCAATATTACTCCATTAGCAAAGATGCCATTCTCCGAAAAGTCAGGGACAGAATAGAAAAAAATAGGAAAAAAATTAATAGAGCCAATTAATTTTTCTTCTGTTTAGGATTTACTTTTGTTGGCAGGTAATTAATCTCTAACAGACTAATTCTGCTTTAATGTCTTCGATTAATACAATTAACACATAATTATTAGCAGCAAAGAGAGCTGAGGTTTTTGGGTATGCAATGCTAAGTAAATGGTCAGCTTGGAACTCCTGAATTCAGTCTGGGGCTGACACCCTTTAAGGAAATTCATTACTTTGAAATCTTTGATACTAACCAACTGTTCTGTCAGGGCTATGTCTCTTGGTTATCTGGGCCACATTACTGTGTGTGAGCGCACGCGCGCAATTCCAAAGAAAGAACAGCTGACCTTCATACCAAGTTCATAGAAGAAAGGGTGATCAGCTGCTTGGAACACTTCTGAAGTATAATCTGCCCTCCCAAGGAATCCTCCCAGAAAGCCTGGGCTACAAAAGGAAAGTTCTGAAAAGAATCCAAATATTTTAAACTATCATTTGCCAAACAGATCAGCAGGTGCCAGTTCTTCACTGAATCATTTCAAAACAGAGAATGTATTTAGGAGTTCCAGTTATCTCCTAGAAAAAGTGACTCTGAGGACTTTTGGAGGCAGAGCCAAAGAGAATGAAGTAGTGAAAGAAAGCACTCAGCTGATCTCTCCCAACATTCCTCTCCAAAAAAACTTTGAAATAATGTCTCACATCGAATTCTGGAGGGACAGAGCAAACAAAAGTTCACAGTGAGATTATTATTCCAGCTCAAGATAACACTGGAGATTAGAAGAGAAATCTGTGTCACAAAGGAGGAGGCTGGCCTGGAGCCCACGTGGATGAAACGTCAATGGTGAGACTAAGTGGTAGAGAGAGAAGCAGCAGTAGTTTTGGGAGCTCTGTGTCAGAGATTACAAGGGACCCCTGTGCTACCACTGGATGCAGGACCAGCCACTGTTTGGCAGTTCCATTGCCTATACTCACTTCTGGGTCATAGTTCAAGGGCAGAGAAAAGCACTTTCAATCAGAAGAGAGTGGAAACCCTACAGGGTGGTATCACTTCCAGTCCCAAGGAATCAGGGACCTAAGGACAAGTATCATTTCCAGTCCCAAGGAAGGATTGGTAAGAACCTGGGTGCAAACCAAGAGAGCAGTGACCACACCTCTCCCCAGATCACACCACTTTAGAAGCGCTGAAAACTTCCAAACCCCAAAACTAGCTCTGCAAACAGCAGTGCCCCTTTCCTCTTCCACACAGGGAACAAAGCCCAATGTTAACAGAAATTTCCAAATCAAGAAATAGGGTAGGAAAATGAGCAAACAATAAAAAAGAACCTTACCATAAATGGTAAGCTACTATGATTACAGGGAAGATCAAGATACAAACTTAGAAGAAGACAAAGAAATCAAAACAGCAACAAGGAAAGCCTCAAAGGAAAAAAAAAATTAATTTGGACACAAGCTGGAAAATCTTAAAAAATAATTTTCAAAATCAAATAAGAGTGGTAGATGAAAAATTAAGTAAAGAAATGAAAACAAAGGAAGAAAATTATGAAAAGGCAATTAATAGCTTGGTAAAAGAGGCACACACATACACGAAACTGCTGATGAAAATAATTCCTTAAAAATTAGAATTGGGCAAGTGGAAGCTAATGTGATTCCATGAGACATCAACAAACAATAAAAACAAAATCAAAAGAAGAAAGAAATAGAAGAAAATGTGAAATCTCTCACTGGAAAAACAACTGACTTGGAAAATAGATACAGAAGAGATATTTAAGAAGTGCTGGATTACCAGAAATCCATGATCAAAGAAAGAACCTAGACATGAGATCTGAAAGGGTTATCTAGGAAAACTGCCCTAATATCTTAGAATCGCAGGGTAAAATAGAACATGAAAGAATCCACCAATCACCTCCTGAAAAAGATCCCAAAATAAAAACTTCCAGTAATATTATAGTCAATTCCAGAGCTCCCAGATCAAGAAGAAAATATCTCAAACAGCTAGAAAGAAGCCATTTCAAGTACCATGAAGCCACAGTCAGGATCACACAAGATTTAGCAGCTACCATATTAAAGGAGCAAAGGGCTTGCAATATGATATTTCAGAAGGCAAAAGAGCTAGAATTACAACCAAGAATAACCTATCCATCAACACTGAACATAATCCTTCAAGGGAAAAAAACAGATATTTAATAAAATAAAGGCCTTTCAGGCATTCCCGATGAAAAGACCAGAGCTAAACAGAAAATCTGACTTTCAAATACAAGCATAAAAAGGTAAACAGGAAAGAGAAATCATAAAGGACTCAATAAGGCTAAACTGTTTACCCTTTCTATATGGGAACATGATACATGTATTTTCTAAGAATTTTATCATTATCACAGTGGTTAAAAGGATTCTACATAGAAAAGGCGTGTGAGAGTGAGTTGATTATATTGGGATGATGTAAAACAAATGGATAGGTGAAAAAGAGGGATGTCCTGGGGAAGGGAGAGAAAGAATGGAGAAAATTACCTCAAATAAAAGAGGCATACAAGGAAGAGCTTTTACAGTGAAGGGGAAAATAGGGGGAGTGGGCAATGCTTGAACCTCACATCAAAATTGGTTTAAAAAGGGATAATATATATGTATGTATGTATACACACTCAACTGGTAATAGAAATCTATCTCACCCAACAGGGAAGTAGGAAGGAAAAGGTTTAAGAGAAGGGCGAGGAGAAATGTTGGTGATAAAAGAGCAGACAGATAAAAGAAGGTAGTGGTCAGAAGCAAAACAGACTTTATAAGAAGGACAGAATAAAAAAAAGAAGGTAAACCTGCATAAATCGTCAGCATTTCTATATATTACTAACAAAGCCCAACAGCAAGAGATAGAAAAAGAAATTCCATTTAAAGTAACTGTAGACAATATAAAATATTTGGGAGTATAGCTGCCAAGACAAACCCAGGAACTATATGAACATAATTACAAAACACTCTTCACACAAATAAAGTCAGATCTAAATAACTGGAAAAACATCAGTTGCTCATGGATAGGTCAAGCTAATATAATAAAAATGACAATTCTACCTAAACCAATTTACTTATTTAGTGCCATACCAATCAAACTACCAAAAAATGATTTCATAGAACTAGAAAAAACAATAACAAAATTCACCTGGAAGAACAAAAGGTCCAGAATATTAAGGGAATTAATGAAAAGAAATGCAAGGGAAGGTGGCCTTACCAGATCTTAAATTGTATTAATAAAGCAACAATCATCAAAACTACTTGGTACTGGTGAAGAAATACAGTGGTGGATCAGTGGAATAGGTTAGGTACACAAGACACAGTAGTCAATGACTATAATAATCTACTGTTTGATAAACCCAAAGACTCCAGCTTCTAGGATAAGAACTCAGTATTTGATAAAAACTGCTAGGAAAACTGGAAAACAGTATGGCAGAAACTAGGCACACACCAACATCTTACACCGTAAACCAAGATAAAGTCAAAATGGGTACACAATGTAGACATTTAGTGAGACTATAAAGAAATTAGGAGAACCAGGAATAGTTTACCTGTCAGATCTATGGAGAACAAAAGAATTTAAGACCAAAGAAGAGATAGGGAACATCATGCAATGCAAAATGGATAATTTTGATTACATTAAATTAAAAAGGTTTTGCACAAACAAAGCCAATGCAACCAAGACTAGAAGGGAAGCAGAAAGGTGGGAAACAATTTCTACAGCCGGTGTCTCTGATAAAGGCCTCATTTCCAAAATGTATAGAGAACTGAGTCAAATTTATAAGAATACAAGTCATTCCCCAATTGATAAATGGTCACAGGATTTGAACAGACAGTTCTCAGATGAAGAAATTAAAGCTATCTATAGTCATATGAAAAAATGTTTTAAATCATTACTGATCAGAGAAATGCAAATCGAAACAACTCTGAGGTAACACATCACACCTATCAGATTGGCTAACATGACAAAACGAAAAGGATAAATGTTGGAGAAGATGTGAGAAAATTGGAACACTAACACATTGTTGGTAGAGTTGTGACCTGATCCAATCATTCTGGAGAGCAGTTTGGAAGTATTCCCACAGGGCTATAAAACTGTGCATACCCTTTGATCCAGCAATACCATTTCTAGGTCTTTATCCCAAAGAGATCATAAAAAAGGGAAAAGGACCCACATATATAAAAATATTTATAGCAGTTCTTTTTGTGGTGGCCAAGAATTGGAAATTGAGGGGATGCCCATCAATTAGGGAATGGCTAAACAAGTTGTGGTGTATGAATGCAATGGAACACTATTGTGCTATAGAGAAATGATGAGCAGGGGCAGCTAGGTGGTGCAGTGGATACAGCACTGGCCCTGAAGTCAGGAGGACCCGAGTTCAAATCTGGCCTCAGACCAAACACTTGACACTAGCTGTGTGACCCTGGACAAGTCACTTAACCCCAACTGCCTAAAAAGAAAGAAAGAAATGAAAAACCTGGAAAGACTTATATGAACTGATGCTGAATGAAGTGAGCAGGACCAGGAAATCACTGTACACAGTAATAGCAACATTGTGAGGTGACCAACTTTGATAGACTTAGCTCTTCTCAGCAATGCAGTGATCTAAGATGATTCCAAGAGACTCATGATGGAAAATGCTATCCACATCCAGACGAAGAACTATGGATTCTGAATGCAGATCGAAGCGTACTATTTTCTCTCTCTCTCTCTTTTTTTGTTCCTTCTCCTGGTTTTTCCATTAGGTTCTAATTCTTCTTTACAACATGACTAATGTGGAAATATGTTTAATATGATTGTACATGTATGGCCTATATGAGATTGAATGCCATCTTGGGGAGAGTGGAGGGGAAGGAAAGGAGAAAATTTAAAACTCAAAATCTTATAAAAGTGAATGTTGAAAACTAAAAATAAATAAATATTTTTTTAAAAAAGAGAGATAAAGAAAAGGATGAACAGAAGAAAATAAAATGGAGGGAAATGCACAGTTATTAATCCTAACTGTGAGTGTGAATGGAATGTATTCACTTATAAGACAGAAGCAGACTGCAGAATGGATTAGAAAACAGAATCTAACAATATGTCTTATATATTATAAGTAACATAGAGTTAAAATAAGGGACCAGAGTAGAATCTATTATGCTTCAATTGAAGTAAAAAAGGCAGGGGTAGCTATCATGATCTCAGACAAAGCAAAAGCAAAAATACACCTAATTAAAAGAGATAATAGCAAGGAAACTACATTTTGCTAAAAAGGTACCATAGACAATGAAGTAATATCAATACTAAACATACATGCACCAACTATAATTTAACACCATTTAAATTCTTAAAATTTAAAAAATAAAAAAAATCTGTAAATGAGTTAGGAAATAGATAATAGAACTATATTAGTGAGGTACCTCAATTTTCCCCTTTCAAAGCTGGATAATTCTATCCATAAAATAAGACAGAAATCAAGGAAATTAATAGAATCATAGAAAAATTATATATGCTAGACCTCTAGAGAAAACTGAATTGGAATAGAAAGAAATATTCCTTTTTCTCATCTGTACATGGCACCTTCAGAAAAACTGAATTAGTAGGGCATAAAAGCCTCACAACCAAATGCAGAAAAGCAGAAATACTAAATGTACCCATGTCAGATCATAATGCAATAAAGGACCTTGGAAGCATAGGTTAAAAGTCCATTGGAAACTAAATAATTGAATCCTAAAAAATGAGTGGGTCAAAGAACAAATCATACAGAAAATCAGTAAGTTCTTTAAAGAGAATAACAATGAGATAACGTTCCAGAATTTGTGGGATGTAGCCAAAGCAGTAGTTAGGGGGAAATTGATATCTCTTAATACATAAATCAATAAATGAGAGGAGCAGATCAATAAATTAGGCATTTAACTAAAAATACTAGAAAAAGAACAAATTAAAAATCCCCAATTAAACACCAAAGAGGAAATCCTGAAAATTAAGAGAGATTAATAAAACAGAAAGTTTTAAAAAAATTGAACTAATAAATAAAACCAGGAACTGGTTTTATGAAAGAAAAAAATAACAACAATAAAATAGATCAACCAGTGGTTGATTTGATTTATCAAAAAAAGAAAGCCAAATTACTAGTATCAAAAATGAAAAGGGTTGGGCAGCTAGGTGGCACAGTGGATGGAGCACCAGCCCTGGAGTCAGGAGGACCTAAGTTCAAATGTGGCCTCAAGACACTTGACACTAGCTGTGTGACCATGGGCAAGTCATTTAACCCCATTGCCTAGCCAAAAAACCCAAAAAACTGAAAAGGGTGAATGTACCATAAAGGAAGATGGAATTAAAACAATTATTAGGAATTATTTTGCTCCATTATATGACAGTAAAACTGATAATCTGAGTGAAACGGATGAATATTTACAAAAATATAAACTGCCTAGAATAACAGAAGAGGAAATAACCCTAGCCTAGAAAAACAAATTAAACAAGCCATTAATGAGCTCCCTAAGGAAAAATCCCCAGCACGAGATGGATTTACAAGTGAATTCTACTAAACATGTTAGGAATAATTAATCCCAATCCTATATAACTTATTTGAAAAAAATAGGTTAAAAAGGAGTCTCACAAATTCCTTTTATAACATATGCTTTTGATACCTAAACCAGGGAAAGCAAAAAGAAAGAAAACTACAGATCAATTTCCTTAATGAATATCATTGCAAATTTTTAAATAAAATGCTAGCAAGGAGATTACAACAATATATTACAACAATCATACACTTACCACTAGGTGGGATTTATACCAGGAATGCAGGACAGATTCAATATTAGGAAAACTATGAGCATAAATGACCATATCAATAACAATAAATATCATGATTATACCAATAGATGCGTAAAAAGTCTTTGACAAAATATAACGCCCATTCCTATTAAAAATACTGGAAACCACTGGAATCATTGGAGCCTTTTTAAAAATGTTAGTGTCTATCTAAAACTGAGAACAAACATTATCTGCAATGGTGATAACCAGAAGCTTTCCCAGTAAGATCAAGAGTGAAGCAAGAATGTCCATCATCACCACTATTATTCAGTATTGTCCTAGAAATGCTAGCTATAGCAATAAGACAAGAAAAAGAAATTGAAGGAATAAAACTATGCAATGAGAAAACAAAACTATCACTCTGCCAATGACATGATGGTACACTTAGAAAACCCTAGAGAATCAACTAAAAAACTAGTTGAAACAATTAACAACTTCAGCAAAATAGCAGGATATAAAATAAACCTACATAAATCATCAGCATTTTTATATACTACCAACAAACCCAACAAGAGATAGAGAAATTCCATTTTAAAACAGCTGCAGATAGCATAAAATACCTGGGAGTCTACCTGCAGAGACAAAACGAGGACTATATAGACACAATTACAAAACATTTTCACATAAATAAGGACAGATCTAAAAAACTGAAGAAATATTAATTGTTCATGGATAGGCCAAGCCAACAAAGACATTTTTACCTAAGTTAACTTATTTATTCAGAGCCATACTAATCAAGCTACTGAAGAATTATTTTATAGAGCTAGAAAAAAATAGTAAAAATACACCTGGAAGAACAAAAGGTCAAGAATATCAAGTGAATCAATGATAAAAAATGTTAAAGAAGGTGGCCTAGCTATAGCAGATCTCAAACTGTATTACAAAGCAGTAATGATCAATCAATCTGGTAATGGCTAAGAAATAGACTGATGGGTCAGAAGAATAGATTAGGTACACAATAAATATGACCTTAGTAATCTAGTGTTTCATAAACCCAAAGAACTGAGCTTTTGGGGTAAGAACTCAACATTTGACAAAAATTGCTGGGAAAACTGGAATGCAATTTGGCAGAACTAGGGATAGACCAACATCTCACACCATATACCAAGATAAAGTCAAAATGGATAAATAATTTGGACATAAAAAGTGGTATCATATGTTAGGGAAACATGGAAAAATGTATCTGTCAGTGCTATGCATAGGGGAAGTGTTTATGACCAAACAAGAGACAGAATGGATTATAGGAAGTAAAACATATTTTGATTATGTGAAATTAAAAAGCTTTTGCACAAACAAAATTAATGCAGCCAAAGTTAGAAGGAAAACAGGAAACTGGAGGAAAAAAATTTACAGTAAGTTTCTCTGATGAAGGTCTCATTTCTCAAATATACAAGAAACTGAGCCAAATTTATTTAAAAAAAAAAAAGAGCCATTCCCCAGTTGATAAATGGTCAAAAGATTTGAACAGGACGTTTTCAGAAGAAGAGATCAAAGCTATCAATAGTCACAAGAAAAAACTGCTCTAAATCACTACTGATTGGAGAAATGCAAATTAAAGCAACTGAGATAACCACCTCACACCTAGCAGATGGACTAACATGAGAAAATTATAAGTGCTGGAGAGATTGTGGAAAAATCAGTACACTAATGAACTGTTGGTAGAGTTGTGAACTAATCCAACCATTCTGGAGAACAACTTGGAACTATGCCCAAAGGACTATAAAACTATGACCCAACAATACCACTACTGGGTCTGTATCCCAAAGAGATTAAAGAAAAGGGTAAAGGACCCACATGTACAAAAATATTTATAGCAGCTCTTTTTGTGGTGTCAAAGAATTGGAAATTGAGGGGTTACTCATCAATTGGGGAATGGCTGAACAAGCATGGAGGATCATCAAGATCCTTGGGAAAAAAAAAACCTGGGAAGACTTATATGAACTCATGCCAAGAGAAGTGAGCAGAACCAGGAGAACACTGTAAACAGTAATAGTGATATTTTAAGGATGATCGACTGTGAAAGACTTAGCTACTCTTATCAAGACAGTGATCCAAGACAATTCCAAAGGACCCATGATGAACAGTGCTATCCACCAGAGAGAAAAGTAACTCTGAATGCTGTTTGAAGCATACTTTTTTAAAACTTTCTTTATTTTATCTTTTTATTTCGTGTTTTCTTTTGCAACATGGCTAACATAGAAATGTTTTGCATGACTTCACATGTATAACCTATATCAAATTGCTTGCCTTCTCAAGGAGGGAGATGGACAGTAGGGAGGGAGAAACTTTGGAACTCAAAATTTTAAAAAATGATTGTTAAAAAAAATTCTTACATGTAAATGGGAACTAACAAAAAATAACTTAAAAAAAAAAGAAATAGTGGCTCTGTGAGCTGAAAGGGAAAAAAAAGTCATCTTCATTGAGGTTAGGGCTAGCATCTTCCTTCCCACAGGAGGGACAAAATAGTGTCAGCATCTCAAAGAAGCGCCACCTAAAGATAGGGTTCCAATTCATTAATCCAACAGAGTACACATGAGTTATGTTGGGGAAAGAGATAACAACAGTTCACCTGTACACTGTACTATAAGGCTTACAAAGCACTCTCCTCACTATACTCTTGTGAGATTGGTTCTATAAGTATTATCACCCTCATGTGACAGATGAAGAAACTGGGCCTTAGAGAAGTAAAGTCTTTTTGCTCAAGATCATGCAGTTTGTCAGAACTTTGATTTGAACCTAGCTTTTTCAAACTTCAAATCTAGGCTACCCCCTGAAGTGTCCTATGTATGCCAGCAGATTACAGTACCTCATGGGGATCCTCTAGACTTCTCTCAGGGCTTTTACTACTGGAATTAAATTTCTAACATACATCTATTCTTATCCCAAGTCTATTGCAAACTTATTCTTAACCATAGAGTTAATGGAGAAAAATAACCCAGCACCAGTTCAGAGTTAGCAGAGCAGAAATGAACAGACCAGTGGTGAACCCTAAAAAAACAGTCAAAACATGTAATATTCACAAACCAAACCTCTGTTCTCCAAGGCAGAAGCCTCCAGAATTGAAAAGCAAAGATCAAGATCCCTGAAAGGTCATTAAGATCATTTCATCAGTCTATATGGTTTCCCTGATGTTGAGAACTTCCCCCCTCTCTTTCTTTCTCTGCTACAGGTCTTTTCCTAGCAACTACTGGGACAAGTTTGTAAAGAGAAAGGTATGCTCTGTTAGTGGGGATGGATTCTCTCGCCACAATGGAAATCTATGAACTTGATATGATTTCATTACTCCCAAGAAAAGTAATCCATGAAAGGAACTGTGTTCATGTGTCTACCTGTGCAAAATGATGGCTTTCTTCCTAGAAGAGCTTGGTGCCTCCACTTAATTGTGAGATTCTCATTTATGATCATTGTCATCTTTTACAAAACAACTCCTCTCTCCAAAAAAGGGAAAACACCAGCTTGAATGTAGGGCATTTTTTATCTGATGATTATGGAGGCTTGATTTTGCATCATGTTTCTTTTCCTCTTCATCCCTTTTCATTTTGAGGCCTTTCCTGACTCCATAGACAATTTCCCATGCTCTATAAAACCTCAGAAGTTCCTGGCACACAGTCATCCAGTCCCTCCGCCCTCATGTTGAAGCAGGAAGTGGGGGCCGTGTGTGAGCCCAGCCTTATTTTGTCTTCCTTTCTTTTTCAGGTGATCAACAAGTACGGGGACCTCTATGGGGCAGAGCGCATTGCTGAGCTTCTGGGTTTGGACCAAAATGCCCTTGACTTTAGCCCAGTTGAACAGACAGAACCAGAGGAGTCTTCTCTTGTGTCATGGTACTTAGATGAACAATATCATTAAAGGAGTTTGGTAAAAGCTGAACCATTCTTTCTCCCCTTCCAACAAAGTTGAGTGGTATTTTCTTTAGTGTGTGGCCATTAATTATTTTCACTCATAGGATAGCCAAGGGGGAAAATGGCTGACAAGACATTTAATACCTATCTATTTCATGTGCCCTTTCACTCCCCCTCCTGATTTGAGGTGTCCCATCTAGGCTTGGGTTAATTATATGTGTAAGGTATAGAAAGGTGGGGAGGGGGAGGGAATCCAAGACAAAAACAGCTTTGAAAAAGTTAAAGATTTCAGGTTCTTTGTATTTAGGAATTACGGTTTGTGAAAGTCCAATTCAAAGTACAAGATTTCTAACTGAACCATTCAGCATCTCCAGAGGAAAATATACAATTTGATAAAGCTCTGAGCTGTGTTTCAGTTATTAAACGTGGGAGAAAGAGGTTAATTTCTTCATTAAACACTTAACTAACTCTTGACATTTATGAGTTTGAAATTATTTGGTCCTCTTTAGGCTGAGCTCCATCGATATGAAGTACCATATCTGGAAGCTGGGAGTTGTTTTTACTGACAATGTAAGTTTTAATTGCTTAAAGAAAAATAAGATTCTGCTCATTACTCCAGTGGGTACATATATAAGAATCATCCTCTTAAAAAGCCCGAGGGGGAGGCTCAAGAAGCCCTTCGGGGTAATGGGAATCCAAATAGTGGAATAAAGGGTGCTTGGAAAGATCAGATGAATTTCTTGTGAGGATGTGGACCCAAAAGCCACCCAAGGATGCTTCCCCCTCCGTTTGTAGAATAGGGCAAGGCAGAGTTAATCCCCCCAGATTTGCCTTATTTGGCATTCTTTATGGTATCTCATACAGAGAACCCCCAAATCTAAATACAACCTCAAAATCTGTGCCCGTGCAGTTCTTTAGCTTAATGATGAGACAAGTGCCATCATCTCTCCAAAGTTTACATGTGATAATATTCAAATATCTTTGTCCAGTAGGTTATTAGAGGACATGGAAAAATTATAACAGGGTTTGAGGTACTACTTAACTTTTCTTCAATTGGACACTTTTCACAGTCCTTCTTATACCTGGCCTGGTACACGACCATGTCTATCCTTGGTCACTACAACAACTTCTTCTTTGCTGCTCACTTACTGGACATTGCAATGGGTTTCAAGACACTGAGGACAATTTTATCTTCTGTAACTCACAATGGCAAACAGGTATGAGCTACTAAGGAATGAGGTTTATAATAATGTGGAACAGAAAGAAAAGTCAAGGACCTGAGGGTGGGATGCAAAGAAAATATGACATCTTCAAATGAGAGGAATATGTAATGGGATAATATAATAAGGAATCTAACAAAATAGTTGTATCACTCAAAGAAAACATGAAATAATTTGTGCAAAGTGTAAATAACCAGAAAATACTATCTATAAATGTCAGCTATTATGATCATTCAGAGCAGGACCTTATTGTATAACTTTTTTTTTTGGAGGCACTTGGGGTTAAGTGACTTGCTCAAGGTCACACAGCTAGTAAATATGTGAGGTCAGATTCGAACCAGGTAGGGCAGCTAGGTGGCACAGTGGATAGAGTACTGGCTCTGGATTCAGGAGGATCTGAGTTCAAATGTGGCTTCAGACACAAAACACTGACTAGCTGTGTGACCCTGGGCAAGTCACTTAATCTCACTGTCTAGGAGAGAGAGAGAGAGAGAGAGAGAGAGAGAGGAGGGAGGAGAGAGAGAGAGAGGAGGAGGGAGGGAGAGAAAGAGAGAGAGAGAGAGAGAGAGAGAGAGGAGAGAGAGAGAGAGAGAGAGAGAGAGAGAGAGAGGAGAGAGGGAGAGAGAGGGAGGGAGGGAGAGAGGGAGAGAGAGAGAGAGAGAGAGAGGGAGGGAGGGAGGGAGGGAGGGAGGGAGGGAGGGAGAGAGAGAGAGAGAGAGAGAGAGAGAGGGAGGGAGGAGAGAGAGAGAGAGAGAGAGAAGAGGAGGAGAGAGAGAGAGAGAGAGAGAGAGAGAGAGAGAGAGAGAGAGATTGAGAGAGAGAGAGAGATTGAGAGATTCAAACTGGGTCCTCCTGACTCCAGGGCCGGCGTTCTAACCACTGCACCACTTAGCTGCCCCCTTTTTCCCTGCCTTCATATGACATTCTTAAGGTATTTGATTTCACACTATATCCACTTTCTACTAACAAAGCTCCTCAACAGCTTTGAAGTGACTGGTTATTTCCCCATAACCCCAAGGTTGACTTTTATTTTTGAAATCTAAAAAAGGTCAATTGGAGAATTTATTATTCCATCTGCTG
The DNA here is from genome assembly GCF_003287225.1 of Phascolarctos cinereus. Taxonomy (NCBI): domain Eukaryota; kingdom Metazoa; phylum Chordata; class Mammalia; order Diprotodontia; family Phascolarctidae; genus Phascolarctos; species Phascolarctos cinereus. Next base: position 176,286,096 of record NW_027555736.1, on the reverse strand, counting down.
TGACTTAAGTATCTAACTCAGTAATCCTCCAAGTTTTGTGGGCTTCCCTGGAAGAGATGAAGAGAGTGAGGCAAGATCACACTAAGGCTGAGCAGACTTTCCATTTGATTAAGGTGAAACAGATATGGAATATATGAAAACAGCATGATACAATAGAATAATAATAATAGATAAATAGAATATAGCACTTGAAGATTTGCAAAATTCTTTGCAAATATTATCTCATTCTTTCCTCACAACAGCTACAGGAGGTTTTCTTGTTGTTCAGTTGTTTCAGTCATGTCCAACTCTTCATGACCCCATTTGGGGTTTAATTGGCAAAGATAATGGAGTAGTTTGCCATTTCCTTCTCTAACTTATTTTACAGATGAGGAAACTGAGGCAAACAGGGTCAAGTGACTTGACTACGGTCACACAGCCAGATTTGAACTCAGGAAGATGTCTTCTTGATTTCAGGTCTAGCACTCTATTCACTACACCACCTAGCTGCCCTAGCCATGGGAGGTACTTGCTATTATTATCCCCTTTTTACAAATGAGGAAACCGAGGTAGAGATCAAGTGACTTTTCCCAGGGTCACACCACTATAAAGTCTCTGAAACAGGATTTGAACTCAAGTTTTCCTGACTCCTTGTCTGATGCTCGAACACACCACCTAGTTGCTTCTAAGTCAGAATGGAAGGGTTCAAGTCAGTTTTGTCACTCATGGCCTCTGTGACCTCGGGCAATTTATATCATCTCTTGGGTCCTCAGATAGTTCATTTGTAAAATGAGGGTGGTGGGACTGATTAAGCTGATGACCTCTGCAATTCCTTCCAGTTCTAATAATCTGTGAAATCCTCTCATTCTCCACAGGGTGGAGATTCAGTGCTGACTCAAGGAACTTTGAATACTGCATGAAAATTCCTAAGTCTTGCAGAAAACTGTTTTCAATTTTATTTGTTTATTCAGTAAACATTAAGTACCTACAACCTGCATTCCTACTGATTCTTTTTCCTCATCTGCCTCTCTACTTTATTGTCCCATTTTGGGGTCTTTCCTTTTTTTCCTGCCCCTCCAAACTCTCTGACTCTCCTTAGAACCAAACACCCAAATCATTACTATGTATTTTCATCTCTTCTTCTTCTTTTTGGTCCTTCCTTTGCCTTCTCTTTCAAGGACAGAAACAATTATTTGTCTTTGAACCCTGTGTGAATAAGTCAGAGAAGATATAACAAAAGCCATGACAACAGAAAAGATTCTAGTTCCGTTTCCTCCTTTTTCCTCCCATTCCCAGCTGGTACTGACTGTGGGACTCCTGGCTGTTGTTGTTTATCTCTACACTGTGGTGGCTTTCAACTTCTTCCGAAAGTTCTACAACAAGAGTGAAGATGAAGATGAGCCAGATATGAAATGTGATGACATGATGACGGTAACAGAACTGTCTTAGGCTCTGCCTTGTTACACTGTCTCCCTGGGAGATAAGGGTCTGTGGATGGTTGTCTTGGGGAGGTCAACTGGGGGAGATGGGAGCTACACATAAGTCTTTCCAAAGGACTTAATAAGTTTAGGTAACATAAATTTCAGAACTTTTTTGGACCACTAATCACATTCTTACTGAGACTGAGAAGCTCATCACAGATGGATGAGTCATTAGTCCAAATCTATCTATAAAAATAAAGTACCTTTGGAAATGGAGCATTTTCTCCAAGAAGTCCATGTGGTCAGTCTTTAGTCCTCAGTCTCCAAGTGCTGGGGGCATAGCCTTTTGACTTCAGACTTTTTTGCTTACTGAGATATTCTAAAGAAGTTTTGTATGTCTTTTGCATGACAAAAGCAAAGTTCACAAAAGGCTGGGATGATTTCAGGGTATATTCCACATAGGAAGTAAGAGTAAAAAGGCAAAACCATAGTTGAGCCAGGGAGGGAGTAGATCATTGGAATCCTCAAGTCAAGTGCAAGTAAGAAAGATGTACCCATTATGGGAAAATGATGTAAGTAATAATGCTGGCCTCTCCAGTGTATCCTGTCTATATGATGGGTATACATCCTAAGTGAAATAATGACTGAAGAGTCTTACTTTCCCAGGGGAAAGTAGTCTCACAAAGCAAAAGCTTGGTCCAGTTCTTGGAGTTCTTAAGCTAAGGTCCATGGGCCCCCAGGAGGTTCTTAAGTAGATTTATTAGGGTAGAGGACTATCAATTTTAATGGGAAAAAAAAAATCACATCTTTATTTTCACTAATATCTGAAAATTAACATTTCCGTGGAATAACAATAGGACTTCTTGGTCTTGGCTCTATGCTCACTGCTGTCATTCTTGGACAAACTGCTTGACTTTTCTGGGTGTCAGGTTTTCCCATCTGTTAAATGAAACCATGGACCAGATAAAAGGTCCTTTCCTGTAGCACCTAACGTTCTAGGTTCTAACTCCTGTAATGCCAGCTGCTTATTAGAAAGTAAATGTGGAGCCACAGACGAGTCTTCATTCCATGAGCCTCACTGTCATCTCTCAACCCAAGGCTACTCTTTAAGCAGAGAGAATTGTTTTCTTGGGAGGTGGGGGTGGGAGGAAGCACCATAACCTTGCTGAAAGAACAGGAAGATTACAGTCAGCAAGGGTTGTTTTTAAAAGGCCTAATTCAAACTATGGACTCAATGAGACCGTCACACCATAATATTTTTTTTTCTGATTCTCTGTGATCTCAAAATGAAACATGGGATTACTGTGCACCCCTGCATGGATAACTCAATTAATAAAAATCTTTTCAGACAATATTCTTTCATAGAAACTTTTCTTAAACTTCTGAATAGACTCTACAAGACCAGATAGTGTCTTAGATGGCAGAAAGCAAAATAAAATTGTTGTACCACTAAAAGTAACATTTGATCTGCTTCTGAAAACAATATGTAAAACCCTGACTAGACTTCAATACTATGTAGCTAGCCAATGGCAGTGAATCACTAGAGTTATATTGGCAAGAACATCAAACAATATATTCTCAAGAATTCACCCCATGTATCACCTGAGTGGCACTTTCAAACATCCACTGAATTCTGACCTAAAACTTACCTGTCAAGGGCATCCTGAGTACTTTTTTAATTGAACTTTTCTAGTTTCCTTCTCTTTTAAAAACCACTGAAGAAGAAAAAAATAAAAACAGCATTACCAGCCTAGGACTATTGAGTAGATACCAAGACAGTAATAATGACTACAAAAGTTTTATCAATTTTTTCAGCATGCAGATGACAGGCACCCATGCTTCAGAAACCAAATGCCCAGTTTCAGTGGCTAATTCCTCTTAAGGAATGCCACATGCTTTAAAAGTCTGAGTCATTGTTCTGGATTTTAACCATGCAGAAAGTTTTAATTTTTAAACAGAATTACTTTGATGAGACGAATTGACACAATCACATCTAGATGCTACTAGGTTAGTTAGTACTAGGGGGATTTTAACCTACCTGCCTTGTACATAAAGACAATACCATATGCATATTAAACACTGCTGGATATCAGCTTTAGGGGATAGTAATTTTCTTACCAAAATCTCAATGTATGCTAGGAATTGGCAAACTTTGAAAAGTGGATAGTATGCTGAGATCTGATTACTTTGGGGTATGAGGAGGGAATTTCAGCCCTAAGGAGCCAGCTCTTTCAGTGGCACAGCTGGAAGAAGTTCTGATGAGTAGCGGTTGGATAGAGGAAATAGCAGCAGCCAACCTTTGCACCAATAAATATCATCATTCACTGGCACACAACCTAAGTTACTCACCTCTTAATTAAGCCACACATAAGACTCGATTCCTTTCACTGACTTTCTTCAATACATTGCTTAAATCTCAAATAATGAATTTTATCTGAAAACTCATCATTAATGTTGTCATCTTCTAGTCTAATCATGCATATCACCTATTTTGATTTTTTAAAAACTCTCTTCTTTTTTTAGTGTTACCTGTTCCATATGTATGTTGGTGTAAGAGCTGGGGGTGGCATTGGAGATGAAATTGAAGACCCTGCTGGTGATCCTTATGAAATGTATCGAATTGTCTTTGATATCACGTTCTTCTTCTTTGTTATCGTTATTCTACTGGCCATCATTCAAGGTATAATTGCCAATGATTTTGAACATGGAAAGAGTCTAATAAAACTCATTCTTTATATACATCTAAAGATATGGTCTGAACTGTTAGAACTTAGTTTGTGAATGTATTATAATTTGCTGCTAAATTATTTTAGGTTTACTCATACACTCTTTCCCGAGACACAGATGTTCAGTGTCATTGATTGGCCACTTATAAACATCCCACCCTCAATGCTGGTAGTTATTGATTATTCCAACTTAACTAATGAGGCAGCTGAGGCCAAGAAAAGTGAGGGTAAAAAGTCAAATTCTTTGTCAAGACATCAATAGTGATGAATTCAAAACTGCTTGGTACTGGCTAAGAAAGAGAGTGGTGGATCAGTGGAATAGGTTAAGTATGCAAGAAACAGTAATCAATGACTATAGTAATCTATTATTTGATAAACCCAAGGACCTCAGCTTCTGGGATAAGAACTCACTCTTTGACAAAAACTGCTGGGAAAACTGGAAGGGAGTATGGCAGAAACTAGGCATAGATCAAAATTTCATACCATATACCAAAATAAAGTCAAAACATGTTCATGATTTAGATATAAAGGCTGATACTGTAAGCAAACTGGGAGGGCAAGGAATAGTTTACCTATCAGATTTATGGAGAACAGAAGAAGTCATGACCACAAAGGAGACAGAGAACATTACGAAAAGCAAAATGGATAACTTTGATTACATTCAATTGAAAAGTTTTTGCACCAACAAAGCCAATACAACCAAGATTAGGAGAGTAGAAAATTGGGAAAGAATTTTTACAACCAGTCTCTCTGAGAAGGGCCTCATTTCTAAAATATATAGAGAATTGAGTCAAATTTATAAGAATGCAAGTCATTCCCCAATTGATAAATGGTCACAGGATATGAACAGGCAGTTCTCAGATGAAGAAATTAAAGCCATCTAGAGTCATATGAAAAAATGCTGTAAATCACTATTGATTAGAGAAATGCAAATCGAAACAACTCCGAGGTACCCACATCACACCTATCAGGTTGGCCAACATAACAAAACAGGAAAATGATAAATGTTGGAGAAGATGTGGGAAAATTGGAACACTATTGCATTGTTGGTAGAACTGTGAAATGATCCAACCATTTTGGAGAACAATTTGGAACTATGCCCAAAGGACTATAATAATGTGCATACCCTTTGACCCAGCAATAGCACTTCTAGGGCTGTATCCCAGAGATATCATACAAATTGGAAAAGGACCCACATGTACAAAAATATTTATAGCAGTTCCTTTTGTGGTGGCAAAGAATTGGAAACTGAGAGGATGCCCATCAATTGGGGAATGGCTGAACAAGTTGTGGTATATGACTGTAATGGAATACTATTGTGCTATAAGAAATGATGAGCAGGCTGACTTCAGAAAAACCTGGAAAGACTTGGATGGTCTGATGCTTAGTGAAGTGAGTAGAACCAGAGAAGGTTGCACACAGTAACAGCCAGTTGTGTGATGACTAATATTGATAGAGTTAACCCTTCTCAGCAATACAAGGATCAATGACATCTCCAAAAGCCTCATGGTGGAAAATGCTATCTGCATACAAAGAAAGAACTATAGAGTTTGAATGCAGATTGAAGCATTCTATTTGCTATTTTTTTCTTCTGTTGTGTCTTGTTTCTTCTTTCTGGTGGTTCCTTCTATTGGGTTCTAATTCTTACTTACACATCACTAATGTGAAAATATGTTTAATAGGAATGTATATGTATAGTCTATATCAGATTGCACACCATCTTGGGGAAGGAGGGGGAGAAAAATTTAAAACTCAAAAGCTTATGGTATAGAAGTAATGGTTGAAAATTCAAAATAAATTAATTAATAATAAAAAATAAAATTAAAAAAACAAAAAAAAAATAGTGATGAATTTAGGTTTTAAAGCCTCCTTTTTCTGCTCTAGTATGGTAATTCCTGTCATCCCCTGCCTCTGGCCTGATCTGTATGACAATATTTCCAAGCAGCTGCTGAAAAGGAAGACAGTTTTCTAGATATAAATCCATATTGCATGATAAGTACAAGCAAATGAGAATCATTTCCAGGATTCATCTATAAAGCAACAAGATTTTTGCTTTTTAAAACATGGACAGGCTTTTTTTTTTATTTTCATGCTTATCTATCTATAGTATTAATCCTGATACCTTAGACGAAAAAAAAATAGAACTTTAGCATTTCCCCCGCTCTGGTATAACTTTATGCATGTGCATCATCTGGGGGACTTTAAATTCTTTTTGTAATTAAAATCCCAGGTCTGATCATCGATGCCTTTGGAGAACTGAGAGACCAGCAAGAACAAGTGAGAGAAGACATGGAGGTGTGCCTTATTGTGTTTTAGTTTTAGAATATAGACTACAGAGCTTTAGAACTGACAAGGATCACAAAAATGGGCTGAAGTGAATAGCCCAGGTCACATAGGGGAGGTAGGAGCAGAATAGGACTAGAAGCCTGGTCTCTGACTTCAAGGCTCATAAACTTCCTACTTCCTTACGTTATCTCCCTCAAGTCCAAGTATGTCTGCTTTTTTGTCTATCCAGACACAACCCTATACACAATTATGAATTAGATAAAGCTTATTTTAGTGTCCTTTTAAGTGGCCCTCTCCTGCTATCCTCCAGTGCCCTCATAGGATCATTTAGAGCAGGGAGGAACTTTTAGAAGTCATGTGGTCCAACCCATTTTATAGATGAGGGAACTGAGACATACAGAAGTTAAGTGACTTGCCCAAAATAACACAGGAATAAAGTTATAAAGATCTGACTCTAAGTTTTCTTGATACTTTCTGGATGCCTGCAGCGTCCCAATCTTGATAGCTTCCTGGTGCTCCAAAGCACCTTTTCCTCCCAACTGCATTAAAATTCTCTGAGAGGTATTTATATTTATATATATTTACATTTTAAGAGCAGTTTAGTAAACCCAATGTAATAAACCTCTAATAGTTAACATCTGTAAGATATTTTTAGGGCCTCCTTTAAATTTTTTGTGTAATAATCACTTATAAGTAGGGCCAGCATTGCTAATATTTTTATATCCTCTTACTTTTTTCCTAGACTAAATGTTTCATCTGTGGGATTGGCAATGACTACTTTGATACAACTCCCCATGGTTTTGAAACACATACATTACAAGAGCACAACCTAGCCAACTACTTGTAAGTACTTTTTTTAGATGGTAATTTTTATAGAGGGGAACTTGGACAAGAAGAGTAGTGATTATTCAGTAAATGTTATTAAGCACCTAAGTACTAGGCTCTGGGGATAAAAGTATAAAGAATCAAACAATGAGATTACCTTCTAGTGGGGCATTCTGATATCAAGTATCATAATAAAGAGCTGATTATAAAATGTCAAATTTTTAGAACTGTTAAGTCAAGGAAGGAAAATTTTGTTCCCTAAAAATTCTGTTTCCCTTATTATCATTTCTGATGAAAAGATTAGCTGTCTTACAGCCAGCCTCAGGCATACCAACCTTTTTTTCCCCCCATGAAGGCAAGGTATTGGTATAGGATTCATTTCCTCAGATTGAATGGCCTCAACACACAGGCTTCTCATACAGAGATGGAGACAGGTGACTGATTGTTACTAATGAGAGAAGAGTAGAGCAGATATTTCTATGTATGCTGCCATTCCTCTGGAACGGGTTTTTTTTTTTGGTTTTTGGTTTTGGTTTTTTTGGTGAGGCAGTTGGGGTTAAGTGACTTGCCCCGAGTCACAGAGCTAGTAAGCGTTATGTGTCTGAGGCCGGATTTGAACTCAGGTCCTCCTGGCTCCAGGGCCGGTTCTCTATCCACTGCGCCACTTAGCTGCCCCTGGAACGGGGGTTCTTAACCTCTTTTGTAACATGGACCTATTATTAGTCTGATGAAACATATGGACTCCCTTTCAGAATAATGCTTTTAAATGCATAAAATAGATAGGATTGTAAAAAAAAATCAATGATATCAAAATACAGTTATTAATTAAAAAAAAAACCAACAGGAAGAGATAGAGAATTTCTATTTAAAATAACTGCAGACAATATAAAATATTTGGGAGTCGCCCTGTCAAGACACATGCAGGGATTATATGAACACAATTTACAAAACACTTTTTAAACAAAGACAGATCTAAATACCTGGAGAAATATTAATTGCTTATGCATAGGCTGAGCTGGTATAACAAAAATGACAATACTACCTAAATTAATTTACTTATTCAGTGCCAAACCAATCAAACTACCAAAAAACTACTTCACAGAGCTAGAAAAAATAATAACAAAGTTCATCTGGAGGAAGAAAAGATTAAGTATATCAGATCAAGGGAATTAATGAAAAAAAAATATTAAGGAAGCCTGCCTAACAATGTTACCTAACAGTTAAGTCACATCTGACTTTTAGTGATCCCATGGACCATAATACACCAGGCCCTTCTATCCTCCACTATCTCTTGAAGTCTGCCCAAATTCACATTTGTTGTTTCCATGACATTATCTATCCAATTTCATCCTTTGCCCTCCCTTTTTTGTCTTCAATCTTTCCCAGCATCAGAGTCTTTTCCAGTGAGTCCTACCTTCTCATTGTGTGGCCAAAGTATTTAAGCTTCAGCTTCAGTATTTGATCTTCCAGCAAATAGCCTGAATTAATATCTTTAAGTATTGACTGATTTGACCTCCTTGATACCCAAGGGACCCTCAAAAGTCTCCTCTAGTACCACAGTTTGAAAGGCTAACAATACCAGATCTCAAACTACTCTACTAAGTGGTAATCATCAAAACACTTTGGTCCTGGATAAAAAATAGAGTAATCAACAGATCATATTAAGTATACGACATACTGAAGCAAATGAACACAGTAACCTAGTGTTTGATAAACCCAAAGATTCCAGTTATTGGGGCAAGATGTCACTATTTGACAAAAACTGCTAGGAAAACAAGAAAGTGGTCTGACAAAAACTAGGAATAGATCAACATCTCATACCATATACCAAGATAAGCTCAAGATGGATTTATGAATTAGATATATAGGTTGATATTATAAGCAAATTATGGAAGCACAGAAAACATTACCTGTCAGATCTTTAGATAGGGGAAGAGTTCATGACCAAATAAAAGATAGAGAGGAACACAGGAGGTAAAATGGATAATTTTAATTACATAAAATTTAAAAGATTTTGTACCAAACAAAATCAGGGCAGTCAAAATTAGAAGGAAAGGAAAAAACTGTTGGGGGAGGGGTGTATAGGAAGTTTCTCTGATAAAGATCTTATTTCATATATGCATGTGTATGTACATATATATAGAATTGAGCCAGATTTACAAAATAAAGGCCATTCTCCAATTAATAAATGGTCAAAGGATATGAACAGGCAGTTTTTAGAAGAAATCAAGGCTATCAATAGTTTTATAAAATATTCTAAATCAGAGAAATGTAAATTAAAACAACTCTGAGGGAAACATAAAGTAAAACAACTCTGAGGTAGTACCTCACAGCTATCAAATTGGGTAAGATGACAGAAGAGGAAAATGACAAATGCCAGCAGGGATGTGGGAAAACAGGTACACTAATGCACTGCTGGTGGAGCTGTACTGGTAGCCCAGCTATTCTGGAGAACAATTTGGAACTATACCTAAAAGGCCATAAAACTGTATATACCCTTTTTGACTCATCAACACTGCTACTAGGTCAATACCCCAAAAGGATCAAAAAAGAAAGACCAACATATACAAAAATATTGATAGCAGCTCTTTTTTGTGGTGACAAAAACTTAGAAACTGAGGGGGTGCCTATCTATTGGGGAATAACTAAACAAATTATGATTGTGATAGAATACTATTGTGTACCATAAATGGTATGGGAATGGTTTCAGAAAAACCTGGGAAGACTTATATGAACTGATGCAAAGTAGAATGAGAAGAACCAGGAGAACAATGTACACAGTAGTCACAATTGTAAAGATAATCAACTGTGAAAAATTTAGCTACTCTGATCAAATACAATGATCCACAACAATTCCAAAGGACTCATAATGAAAAATGTTATCACCTCTAAGGAGAAAACTGATGAGCTCTAAGTGCAGATTGAAGCATATATTTTTTCTTTATTTTTCTTGGGTTTTTTTTTCCACAACAAGGCTAAAGAAGAAATATGTTTTTCATGATTTCATGTGTATTTTGTATTGCATTTTTTGCCTTCTCAGTGGGTAGGGGAGGGGTAAGAGAATTTGTAACTGAAAGCAGAAAGAAAAAGAAAAAAAAAATTCACAGGCCCCAGCTTAAGAACCTCTGTTCTAGGATATGATCTCCTCCAGGGCAGTTTAATTCAACATATTTATTAAGTTGCTCCTACGTGAAAGGCATTGTGTAAGAGGTGGAAGGGGCAGAAAGGCAAAAAACAAAATTAAATCTGCCTTCAAGGGACTGCATTGGAGGTATCTGAGTACAGAGAGCAACCTGTGCTCAGGTTAAGTAAACAGAAGGTAATTTCAGGAAGAATAATAGCTAACTTTTATTTGTTCTAATGTCTTCAAAGTGCTTTTTTACATAGTTTTCATTGATCTTCACAACAGACAACCATGTGACTTAGGTGCTATTATTTATTCTCATTTCACAAGATGAGGAAACTGAGGTTGACAGAGCTGAAGTGACCTGCCCAGCATCACAAAGCAAATGTGTGTGATCCAAGATTTGAACTCAGAACTTCCTTACTCTAGTCCAATATTCTTTCCATTGAAAAACACTCAACAACTTGGATGGAGATGGGAAATCAGGAAAGGCTTCATGTAGGAGGTACCCCTGAGCTGAGGCTTGAAGGAAGTGAATTGTGGCAGGAGTGCATTTCTAGGCATGGGGGATACTGTAGGTGGAGTCATAAAGAGGGGAGACAGACAGTATAGATAACAGTAGGCCAGTTTGACTGGCATGTAAAATAAGTGAATGGCAAAATAAAGCCAGATCATGAAGGGTTTTAACTGCCAAGCTTAAGAGTTTGCTTCTCCTAGAGGTAAACGGGAGCCAGTGAAGTCCTTGAGCAGAGAGTGGCACAACTGAAACTTTCATTTTAGCAAAATTAATTTTGGTAGCTGTGTAAAGGATGTATTAGAAAGAAGATAAACTGGAAACAAAAAGACCAGTTAGAAGCCTTCTGCAATAGTCCAGGCAAGAGCTGATTAACACAAACTAGGTACAAGGCAAAGAGAAATGGAATAGCAAGACCTGCCAACTGAGTGAATAATGGAGGGAAATGGGGAGGAGGGGCAGTAAACGAGTATGAGGAATCAAGGACTCCCAGTTGACTAGGAGAATGATGGTGCCCCTAGAAGAAACAGGGAAGTTTAGGGTAAGGGGATGATGAATTTGAGATGCCAGTTAGGCATCTGACAGCAATATAGAACTAAAAAAAACTCAGAAAATAAATTAGGACATCATTTAAGTAGAGTTGACTCTTGAATCTATGTAAACTGTGCCCTTGAGCTCATCTCTTTCCTCTGAGAGTTTGTCCCCTTGATCATTCTCTCAACTCTCATCTTCAGTTTCTTCTCACACACTGATTTCTTCCCTGTACCCACCCTGGGAGGTCATTTGACTATAGGGAAACAAGGAAAGAGAGCCTAAGACATTCTTTGGGGGACCTATACTTCCTGGGAGATGGATGATGATCCAGGAAAGGAGAGCAAAAAGAAACACTCAGACCTTTAGGAGGAGAGAACCAGGAAAGAGCAATATCATGAAAACCCAAAGAGGAAATAAAGTAGTATCAGTAGAGAGGGAGGGTCAGAAGCCAGATTTTAAAGTACTGGAAAGTGAATGGGAAATAAAGCAATACAGGAAACAAACGTAAATTATTCTAGGAGTTTGACTATAAAGTGAAGACATATAGGATGATAATTTGAGGGAATGGTAGGGCCAACCCAGTTTTATATACAGGGAGACCCGGGAAAAGTGGCAGGTAGCCAGAAAGCATTCAATACCTAAGAAGAAAGGGAATGATAAAAGGGCAAGATCCCAGAAGAAATGAGATGGGGAGGGGATCAAGTGGCCAAACAGAAGAACTGAATGATAAAGACAAGGGCCATTTGAAGAAAAGCAAATTGGGGCAAAGTAGATGTTGTTTTGAGACAGAGTATGGAAGGAAGAACTAATGGCAAATGGTCTATATGTTCTTAGCAAAGTACAAGGTAATATGCCAAGACTGAGCTGGAAGAGGAAAAGGGGTTTGAAATGGCCATTTAGAAGAAATAAGGGAAAGAGCAGCTAGCACTGAAGAAGGTGTCCAGATATGCAGGGTCTTCCTAAGAAAGTAATTGCCTTCAGGGCCAGAAAATGGAAGAGTAAGAAGTGAAGAGATCTAGGATCAATGGTAGTTCACCAACAGTCATGTAGAGGTTCTAGGGGGCAGAGTGGAACTAAAGAACAGAGGAGGATAAGTACTGGGGAGTAGTGAGGTTATGATAGGAAGTGGGGAATTCAGTGAATGGACATGAACCCCAAAGTTAGAGACAAGTGGGAGCAGGAACTGGGACTATGCCTACCCTACAAATAGAGGGGTGGTGGCCTCAGCTTCTAAGGCCTGGTACTCACAACCAAATGATAGTGGTAGGTCGTTCTAAGTATCTGGTTCAGTAAATAAATGATGTTCAGATCTTCCAAACTGAACTCATACTTAGTGCAAGCTTCATTCCAAAATGACGGATAATGAGACGTAACCAGAAGCCATTTCCCATATGGAATAAATATGTACCTCCCAATCTCTGAGTTCCCCAAAGCATAGGCCTTTGTCTCCCTGGGGTTGGGATCTCTGATTGTTCTTCTAAGGCTTTCAAATGGAAGTGAGTTCCCAAAAGAGCCGATCCCCCTGAGAGCTAGACTAAACTAATACTCAGTTTTAACTCTGTAGCTGCATCCTAGGATGGAGAGGATAGACTCACACCCAAAAGATAGCCTGTACATGGAGCAAGCACAGGCTCCTTCCCTCCTTAGTTCTGGTGCCCTCAGGCCTGAGATCTCACCGAGTCCTCCTTTAAACAAGGCTTTGTGAAAGAAATGTCTTTATAGTATCCTGATGTTTGGTTAATATGGTCATAAACCATCTCCTTCCTTACCTTATCCTGAGCTTCAATCTCCTACTTCACATATTGTCTCTAGCTTTTTAGAAAATGGAAAGCAGTTATTCCTCAAAAGAAAGCTGAGTACTCTGATTTTTGAGGTTTAATAATTTTTTTCATTTGAAAATAAATTCTTGAGTCCTTAGAGCTTGTGACCTCTTCCTGTCCCTTACCCTAGTTGTGAAAGGGATGAAAAGAAGGTAAAGACAACTTTGGATTGCTGCTGAAACACACATATAAACACACACACTGCTGATGCCTGTCTCTCTTAATGTTTTAGGCTAACTGATGTCTTGGCAACATGAATTTCAACTGATTATTGATTTCCCTTTGTTCTACTTTTCTCATCCTTATTTCAGGTTCTTTCTGATGTATCTGATTAATAAAGATGAAACAGAACACACAGGTCAGGTGAGAGAAATTATGTTTTTAAGCATCAATCACATTGTCTGCTTAGGCTAATGAAAGTGTGTACAGACACACACACACACACACACACACACACACTCTCTTTCTCTTTCTTCCCTGGGAATGGGAAAAGACTGCCCAGTTCCCTTAAAACAGAAATGAAGGTTGGTTGTTCATTTATCATTTATCTCTCTGGTTAAGCTCATCTTTGAATCATGAACTCTTTGTGAATATACCTCTGTTGATTTTTATCTTTAAGTGGGTGGGTCTGTAAACCAAGACCTGTGAAGGTCTTAAAATAAGAAGTGTCACACATATTTAACTTCTTAATCCTTCACCCATGCTTTCTTCTGGCAAGGAATGTCAGATTCATTTCAGTATTCAATAGCTTCATCTGCTGTCTCTGCGTGTAAGCCTTAAGAAGCAGTAGCAGAACTAGAGTGGGGTAGAACTGTCCCCCAGGATCGGAGGTGAGAAGAGCAAGCAGGAAGGGGATCATATGATAAAGAATCAGAGTAAAACTGTATGAGAGCATAAGAGATAGACTTAGGGATTGAATGAATAAGAAAGTATTTATAAAAGTGCTTCTTATTTGTTAGCCATTGTGCTAAGCTTTAGGATACAAAAAACAAGAGCCAAGACAGTACACTCAAGAAGTGACATTCCAATGGGGGAGGCAATCTGTAGAGGAGTTTTGGTTTGGAGTGATTGGACAATTTATACAGTAAATACTGTAAGGATAACAACACAGTGAATAACCACAGTTCCAAAGAACTCATCATGAAACATGCTGACCACTTCCCGAGAAAGGACTGATGGACTCAAGAGTACAGTTTGAAACAAATTTTTCTTTGGCCATAGCTAATGTGAAAATTTCTTTTGCATGACTACACATATTTGCAATGGGTTTTGTTTTTCTTGACTTCTCAATGGGTGGGGAAGGAGGTAGGATAAAATTTGGAACTGAAAAAATAAAATTTAATTTATTATATATTATTATATAATAAATATAACTATATATTTAGATAATAAAATTTATATAATAAAAATTAAAATTAAGAAAAAAGAAAGCTATCTATTCAGTGAGTGGAATCATAGGGGAGCAAATTGGCACACCCTTTGTAGTACAAATGGCAGTACTTACTTGATTACGGTTCCAAAACTAAAAAATAGAGTGGTATGGGCCCAAAGGCAAGGTGCCTACCATAACCAGGAAGAGAATAAAACATGGCTAGGCCTTGCTTGAAATAGTAGATTTGTATCACATCAACAATAACCACAGAGGGGTTCCAGTTAAGAAAAGGAGAACATATGAAGAATTGGAACATGAGAGGGGGGAAAAGATACGGGTGCATATATATGACGCGAATGTATCTAGGAAAAGAATGTTATGTTTCACAGAATCATCTATGACTAAGTGTGAAGGAAGAATCATGAGAAGGTGAAGGGAAGAAACCAAAACAAACCCATGTCTGAAGCCATGGGAAACTAGCACATATACAAACAAGGAACTGGGTTTTCTCCACACTTAAGGGCTAAAACCACAGCATAAGATAAGTGGTTTCTTGACAGGTTTCAATGTTATACCCTCCCATCAGTCCAGGCTGCCATCACATAACATCTAACTGCCTTTGTAGGAGAGCTGGGATACTTTAGATTGTAGAAGGAATAGGAATAATTCTTAATGGTGAGTGTAGGCACAAAAAGTAAAATCTGACTTCACATTCCTGAACCTTTTTGCTTGTTTCTTACCTATGTATAGGCGTGTAGGGTAGAGGCATCTGAGAAGAATTAAGGTCATGGGAGTCATCAATGTGGACATGTGATGGGGATAGAGTATAAGGGGGGGCCAGTGTAGCTTAGCACCTCTCTTTGTGCCATGAAAATGAACTGATAAGAACTAAGTTACAGGTGGAAGGACCCCGTTTGCCCATTATGAATGTCAATTCTGGCAAAATTCTATGTCTAAGTCTAACCCACAGTGAAAAGAGAAAATAAAGCTGAGAGAAAAATGAGGGTAATGGAACGCATGTATGCGGAACAAGAATGTAAAACAGGTATCCTTTGTTCAAATTATTTCAGGAATCTTACGTCTGGAAGATGTATCAAGAAAGA
Organism: Phascolarctos cinereus; assembly: GCF_003287225.1. NCBI lineage: Eukaryota > Metazoa > Chordata > Mammalia > Diprotodontia > Phascolarctidae > Phascolarctos > Phascolarctos cinereus. The sequence continues at coordinate 176,270,392 of NW_027555736.1, read as the reverse complement.
TGTTGGGATTTCTTTCCAGCTGGTGACTGTTTTCGTAAACAATATGAAGATCAGCTTGGATAAGTGTGATGAGATAAAAGGAGGTACCACATAACCAGTCAACTCTCTACAAAAGGAATTCTGTACCACGCCCATGTATAGTACTTCAGCAGTGATGTTTGAGAAACACTTCTTTATCAAGAACCTGTCATAAATCTCTGACTTTGGAAATTGACTAGGCTTTTTGTGCCTAACAGACCTTTGCTGTGAGACTTACAAATCCATATTTGAAGAAGAGAAGAAACTATGTCAAAAAACTTATTTACTTTCCAATTGTAAACCTAGAGATAGGTTACTGGCATGGTTTTGAATCCCATCATTCTTTATGAGTTTGGAAACAGTCAAAAGGGCTGAAGAAGATTTTTAGTCTTAAATGCACAATATCTGAAACTTTAAAAGAACTTGAATATCAAGTGACGATGTCTCCATTTGTTACTCATGGTCTGAACTTAAAAAATGTTTTAACTACGGTCAATTTTCCCCATGGTACTTGCTAGTGAATATATCCAGATACAGCCTGAAAAGCTTTAACAGTTAAAGAAATAGAGAAAACTCAACACTTTATCGACAATGAAATATCGATTAAGTGCCTTAAAACTTCTGTAGACATAGCTATGCAAGTTTTTTATGTTAGGTTTTAGATGGAAAGTTTCATTAATTAGTTGTGCTGCTCTTCTATTTTAATGTATGAAACTGATTCTGTCAATAGCAGCTGGCCAGTAGCTGTTATTAGAAGAAATGTACTGTATCAGAAACTGAAAATCTAAATCTCATGCCAAAATTAAGTAACGCTTCATGGTCCTTTGTAAGTAGTAAATCTGATACATTTAGGCGTTTCTCCTGAAATAAAAACGAAGTGCCCCCTGCAATAAAATGTTACAAACCAAAGCTCAGTATGGCCTCATCTAATTTATCATATACTCTGCCTGTAGCCATAACATGAAAACTGAGAGAAATGACATGAGACAGAAAAGACCCAACACCCAGACCGAGGGAAAAAATAGTTTTACCAGCATTTATAATTTATTTTTCCCAAATGCATACAGGTACCAATCATACCTTGTTCTTGTCACATCCTGTTATTCAGCAGCACCTAATTGCTGTAAACAAACACCGGGGACTAGATGGAACCTGGATTTTACTCTTAGCAGATGGGAAGCCCATGGGATGGGGGACAGCATTCTACTTGCTTAAGAAAGTTGGGTTATTAGAATTCTATGCCAGAAAGAATGATTGGAATGAAACTCTGTAATTTATTATGCCAATTGTTGTCTGAAATACAGAGGGAGGCATACTACCATAAGCATGCTGGAATGCTGATCTGGGGGTGTGCTATTGCCTCATTCATGTCTCTCTTTAATCCACCCAGCTCCAGCTCTGCAAGCATTTTTTTCTTTAAGAAATCATGCTGTCCAGCCAATCTTCAAGCTCTTCCTCAGTAACATTTTTGGATGTACATGGTGGTTGCTCAGATTCCAAACTCTTTTCTTCAGTCACAGAGAGTTTTTCAGGAACTGGGGAAATAAAAACAATATAACATTTCACTAATCTCTATCTGAGGATGGGTAAGGCTTCCCAACAGTTTGTTCCATGATACAAGCTGGCCTTCTCTGGTACCTTTCATGCCATGTATATATAAATAAATTTGATTTTTCACTGATAAAAGATCATTCCTGCCCTCCCCAAATAGAACACCTAAGCAGATGAGGACTAAATTAGCTAAACTTATATAATTCTGAAACTGAGGTTCACAAAGTCCTCATATTATTGAACCAACAGCCAGATTATCATTCCTTTCCCTTATAGCAAACTGGAAGTTAATGAGGTATCTGATATTCAATAGAAAAAGAGGAAACTGCCCCAGGAGTCTGCCCATTGATTTCCATTGTAGCCAAAACAAATTATTTTCTTACCTGCTATATGCACAAAATAAAAAGTGTAAGTCCACAAAAAGCCCATGGCAAAGGCCAGGGAAGGTGGCACAGGGGGAAGGGAACAGTTTCCAGAAGATACTGGTAGCATGTTCTAAAGATGAAATGTGGGTGATGGGTCCATTCAGGTACATACCTAAAAGGCATGATGCTGAAAAAGACTAGATGCAAAAGGATAGACTTAGGGCTATATGTATCCTACCATACTTTAAAGCATCAAGGGTTTAATTTAAAGCCTTAGGCTGAAGATCATAATCAAGTCTGCAACAGTATTTGGGCTATCTCTATAGTGAGGAGGATGCTCTCAGAAAGGTCAGCTCAGAGTGAAGCAGAGATATAAGCACAAAGATAGATATCAGTACACAGCCCTGGATCAATGTCAAATGCCATTAAGACTATGTATGCAAGATGGAATTAAGACAAGCCTGCCTGTTTGCACTAATAAGCCAAAATAAAGGAATCAGAAAAGACTAGAGGAAGGAAGAAACAAAATCAAAGGCATACCATTTTCCTCTTGGACCATCTTCCCATCTTTTTTGGTTTTGGGACCTTGATATGTCTGAGCTGTTAGAGTGTTATCTTCCTCTTTTACTGGAGCATCTAAATTTAGCAGCAGATCAAATTCTTCATCTAGGTGGTCGACAGTTTGCTGCAGTGGTGGAGTGATTTTCTGAAAAGCTTCTGAAGAGCCTGGCCTAGGCCCATCTTTACCCGGGAGCACTGGATGGCTGGCAGCATCAGAGATCACATCAGAGCCTGGCCCCAAGGGCCATCTCATCTGCATACCCAGCCCCTTGCCATCTTCCATTTTCTTTGGTTTCAGCTGGGGAAGCTCTAGAGGAGCTGTAGTCTTAAGAACCAAGCACAGAACTGAGTTGACTGAGAGAATTCGTAAAACCACCTAGAACCAGCCTATATTTCGCAAGTGGGAACACAACAAGAGGGGCTGCCTGCTGCCTCCCTCTCCTGACTAAATAGTACAGTAAAAATAGCAATTGAGGGGAGCCACGTTTTCTCTAGTACTATGAATACCCATCATCTACTCTTCTACACAGTTGGGTTCCTTTTTAAATTGGCTGAGACTATTTAAATGTCAAAACTGGTTTGAGAAATCAAATGCAAATGCAAATCCATGTGCAAAAATGCCTTAGGATTCATTTAATACCTATGGTATCTTATTAGGATATGTGAGATCTGAAAGCTCATCTAGTAAAACCTTCCCAACTCACGGTGAGACAGTCATCACTGTAAGTGTTCACTGTCTCAAAAAACTGCCCACTGCACTTTTAGACAGCTTTTGGACAGTTAGCAGTTTTAGATAATCAGACAATTCTTTCTTAAATTGAGCTAGATTCTGTTTTCCTATAACTGGTCCTACTTCTGCCCTCTGATCCACAGGAATAAGATTCATAATGCCCCCTCCCCATGCCCACCTGCCCTCCAGGTACTTGAAAACAAATATCATGTCCCACCTAAATCTTCTCTTCTTCAAGTTAAGTATCCCCATGCAATTAGTCTCTGGAAATTATGTCATAAGAAAACAATTAATCATTCTTACTCATGCCTGTCTGAGGCAGCTCTAGTATATTCCTCAGACTTGGTGCCCAGAATGAAATACAATCCTCCACAAGACCACTCTTTCCCCTTCCTGGCCACACACTTTAATTAACGTAGCCTAAGATAGCACCAGGTGGTTGGCTGGTTGGTGTGGTTACTGTTGTTTTCAGCAGCCATTTGATATCTCTGGCTCATATATCAGGTTTGCAGTAAAACAAAAAATCCTACATCTTTTTCATGTGAACTGAACATTCCCCTCAAGTCAAGGCTTTCTACACTAACCTGCATACATCCATCAAACATTCCCCCCACCTCAGCTACTGAATCAGATTGAATGGGGTTCTACAAATAACTTACAGAAGAAGGGAAAGGGTTTGCAGCTTGCACTCTGCAAGATTTCCATAAGAAGAGCCAGAGCTACCTTTGGTAGTACAATCTATCTACTACATTTGTGTTTACTCAATAATGTCTTTATGCATAAATCTTTGTGTCATTAAAAAAAGTGAATGTCACCCATAATAAGTCACTGGAAAAATGAATACAGGACACTTAATGAATAATACAAAGATGAGCTGGCCAGTGTTCCAAATAGAAGCCATAATCAGCCTCTGTTCTCCTTGTTTTAATTCTCCATATGTAACTGTTCCCACACTGATACTGTACCAATCACAATGATCATTATTCAAGTGCCATGAGATTTATTTTAAGAGCTTTTTTTTTTACCAAATTTCTAAAGTTCTGTTCTCAAAGCTATATATATATACTCTAATACCTTCCCCATTGCAATAGCCCATGTTTTCAAAGAACATAAACAACTTCCTTTATGTTTCAGGGAACATCTTTGCCATGTAGTTGTACTTCAGTGGGTAACAAATGTGGTCCCTTGTAAACAAAAGCAGCTCTGCTGCAGCATATCCCTATGTGTCTTTTCACTCGGTCTTTTGCCTGACTTCCAATTCCTATCAGCTCTGGCTTCTACCTTCCCAGCCGGTAATTGCTTCTCTTTGGACTAAAGTGAACTCTTAGGCCTTTTTAGGTCAAAAAGTCTGTGACTCTCTTCTTCCTAACCCTGTGGTCCTTCCCCCATTCCCAAAAACCCATTGTAGGGGCAAAGATGATATTCTTTGCAGAGCTTCAAATATAAAGGAAAGAAAAGAGTAGTGCAGGAAGGATCACAGTCACTTGTCCCCTCAGCCTCTGGATAATATAAATTATGATGCATACAACAACTTGTTGATGAAGCATTAAGCATCAGAGATGGCAAAAGTGGATCCAAAACAATATCATGAGGCATTTACTCTTGGCAGGAGAACTGGGAAGATGGGGCCTCCTTTCTCTTGTGTTTGAAGGAGTGTTACCTGGACTAACTCAGCAGCCACATTCAGCCGGAGTGACAGAGGCAGTTCTTGAAGGGCTTGGACCAGCGACTCACAGTCCACAAACAGGGCTGAGATCTGCAGCACAAAATGGCAGAGTGAATATGAGGATTAATAATAACCTCCTGAAAATAAAAGGAAAGCAGGCAACAGGAAGCAACTATATAAATTAATCACTCATGAGTGATTTTGTTTTAGATTCTTCCTTATTTTCTATACTACCCAAAAATTCATGATTGTCACCTTGGACGACCTAGGTTCAAATTATGGCAGGACCAAGATGATGAGTACCACATAATGGGAGCAAAAAAAACTTTTATTAAAGGTGATGCAAATAAAAGTGCTAAAAAGAGAAGGGGTACTAAATACTAAAGTACTAAAAAAAAAAGCAGGGGAAGTTCCGGCAAAGTCCCTGGCTGTACAGGAATCTCCTGGCATCACTGGCTCAATCACAATCCAGATGACAACTTCATCAAGTCAATCAGAAGCTCCTTTTATCCAGATTCCCTTTCAGTATACAAGCCTCAGAGTCCCATGGGACACAGAGACAGCTGTTATAAATAAAGTTGTGCTGAGGCCTGGTTGGGGACAGACAGCAGTCTGTTGAGCAAGTGTTACATGTACTTCCATTAGCTGAATTTGGATGGCAGACAACTGGGACTGAGAAAGAACCTATAACCTATCCTTCCATAAAAAATCTTCCACAAACGTTAGAATGGTCAAAATCAAAATTACAATGAAAACATACATGTGATAAATAAGGCCACTGTATCTATCAGGCTTGTTTCTAGTCCACATAGTTTCCCTCACTTGGAACACCCTTCCCACTCCTATCCGAATCCTACTCCTCCATGTGGCCCAACTCAAATCCTACCTCCTCCATGAAGTGTTCTACCATGATTTCTCTTTCCTATGAAATCACAGCAGTTACTCACTGTTGTGTTCCTTTGGCACTTATCATATACTACCCTTGAAGATCTTTTATGCTGTTGTCATATCACTCATTAATTCATATTGTTATTTAACTTTTTTATGTGTCTTATATTTGCCACCTAGACTGTAAGCTCTTTAAGGGTAAAGACTAACTATAATGTATCTTTGTATCCCACATAATACCCAGAACAGTGCTAAGAATATACTATTCAAGCATTTAGATATTCAATGGATGAAAAAAGAGTGTAAAGAATTTGAGTAAATTTAAAATAATCATTTTTTTCTTCTTTAAGACAAATTTTCCTCTAGAAATGTATGAAAGCTCCTGGTTTAAGTTATACAATAATATTTTTATGGTCATCCCAAGAAAGATACTGAATCTTTGACTCCCCAAGCATCCATGTCCAAAGGTCCCACGTTACACATGGAATACAGTTCTTTCAAGTGGAAAGCATCATAGGGACTCTACTGTACCCCCTTCTCCTGGCTCAGATTTCCCTCCTGTCAAGAATCCCTTATTTGAAGAATCTCAGTGGGCCTAGTTGCTCAACTCTCTTTTCTATTTCACCTCTCTTTTCTCTTTATGTTCCCCCCAAATCCCTATATCTCTGGGGTGTAGAAGGAGGAGGACAGGAACAAAAGCAAAAAGGAAAAGAGAACATTGAAGAGAATTTAAATAATTTTAAAAGGCCATCTATACCATACACTCATAAGCAAAACTGGATATCCTTCAAATATATCAAACAGTCCACTGAATAAGACTTCCTATATCCACCCATCCAGCTTTGCATTGAGAATTCAAGAAATAAAGCAATCTGGTTACACACATCCCAGTCTTTATCATCCAAATATACTGTGCTCTTTGTAGTGAAACCCTCAAAAAATGTTTTAATATGATGTTATGACTTCTGGTCTGTGGTGTTTATTTAATTTCCTGTTTTGAGAAAGTTGTCTTCAAAGTTCAACTAAGGAACCAAGTTCCTACTCAAAGCATTTCCCAATTCCCTCAGTTATTAGTACTGTCTTCATCTGCAAATTATCTTACATGTTTTATTTCCCTAGGAGAATGTGAACTTCTTGAAGGTATGGACTGGTTTCTGGTTTTTGCTTTGTAGGCCCAGAGCCAAGCCCAGGGCCTAGCCCTAGAATATAGTTTACACTTAGATGTTTATCTTCTATGACTCTTTCCAATTACTCTCAATTTCTTTTCTTCAGAATGCAGAATTTATACTCTATGCAATTCAACATTTCTTAAGCACCTATAATGGGCAGCTAGGTGCACAGTGGATAGAGCTCCAGGTGTGGGGTCAAGAAGACCTGAATTCAAATCTTGCTGGGCAAGTCACTTAACCTTGTTTGCCTCAGTTTCCTCATCTGAGCTGATGAAAGAAATGGCAAACCACTCTAGTATCGTTACCAAGAAAATCCCAAATGGGGTCATAAAGAGTCAGACACAACTGAAATGACTGAACAACAAGATCTCATCCTGAGCTAGCATGAAGCCAAGAGGGCATAATAGATATAATGGGGGACTGCCTAGTCCTTATTAGTATGTGCAGAATGATCAACTGATGTAAATCCCATGTGGATTTCGAAGCACATATAGGTATTCTGTAACTGGTTCCAGTCTGCTAATCACATAGTGAATAGGAGCTTCTATGATTCACTGCGGCTGCACAGCTGGAACTTAGAGTATATTCAAATGGCACTAGGTGACCCTGTCCTTCTCTTTAGTTGACTCTGGCTGATGGAGCTCAGGTGAGAGAAGAGAAAATACGCTGCTGCGGGAAAAGGCCTCAAGCCTTCTCCATCCAAGACTAACATGTGGCCCATGGAGACAAATCTCAGTTCTTTGTGTCAGCATTTGTTCTTTCATTTTAGGTCAAGGATACTGGAGTCTATGACTTTTTTTAAAGTCAAAGAATCAAGTCCATGCTGGATTTTTCAGCCAGCCGGTCTAGCTTTGAGGCCAAGAGGAATGAGGAATGACATTCAGGACCTAGGCCAAGAATAGCTAAGACATAGGCCCATCTGTCACTAATGTCTCATTTGGACATGAACGTAGTAGAACCAAGTGCTATGTAGAAACTGTTTTAAGTTTGAGCCTGCTCTCTTCAGGGACAAAAGGTGGCATAAAGGACAGTATTCCCTCCCAGTTTTGGGAGGAAATGTTATACTTCTTGCTAGATTTGTGAATAGATGATTTCCAAGGGACAGAAAGACTTACATAAGCAGAACCAGAAGAATGATTTATCCTGAAACATCAATATCATAGAAACAAACAATTTTGAAGACATAAAATGATGAATAATGAAATGAGCAGAGAAGCAGGAAAAAAATTTATATAATAACAAAACCTTAAAGACAAACAACATTGAAAGTGATAAGGTACAGAATGAGACTCCCACATAAAAACATATATATATACGTGTGTGTATGCATGTGTGTATATACACACACGTATTGCATGTGTGTATATATGTCTATACGTATATATACACATAGAAACATAAATGCATATGTGTGTATATAGCTAATGAGGGAATTTGTTTTGCTTTACTAAACATATTTATTAGAAAGAATTTGTTTTTCTTTTGCCTTTTTTTCCCCTGTATGGTAGAGAGGTGACAAGGAGAGAAGAGAAAAGGAAAAAAAAGGAACCTTGATCTACAGAACACATTTCTATAATACTCACTCCTGTTTCTCTTTTTTTATTCTCACTTGAACTCTTTCCACCATGCTTCACAGATTCACAGATTTCCATAACAGTATATACTTTGAAACAATGCTACCTTCCCTATGAGATCTATTCCTTTTGAATAAGGTGATACAGTTCTTTGACAATACATTCCTGTGTCTTAGACTACCCAAGTCTCAGTGATACCAACAACATTTATTAGAATATAAGGCTCCTTGAGAGCAAGGGCTATTTGTGTTTTTTCTTTGGGTTTTCAGTCCTTATCTCAGCACATACTGTGCTTAGAAAAATTCTTCTTTATCACTTATCTCCTAATATTAAAATCAAAATTTGATTTCATTACTCCTACTCTGTGTTGATATATCAAAAGCATAAATCCCAACCATCTCTTTGGTTATTTTTTCTGAGAATTACTTGGTAATTTCTCCATTATAATTCTTCTTATTGTGCCATGCTTATTATCTTCCATAGTATCTTTTTCTTATAGATAAAGGCAAGCAGGTGATGTAGTGAATAGATTACTAGACTTGGAATCCTGGAAGACCTGAATTAAAATCCTACCTCAGACATTTATCAGCTATATGACCTTGGACAAGTCATTAAGCTCTCTTAGCCACCATTTCATCATCTGTGAGATAACATACTTCAAAGACTGCTATGAGGATCAAATGATATGCCATATATAAAGCAGTTTGCAAAGTTAAAGTGCTATATAAAATGCTATCCATTACTCTCTGGGCATCTTCTTCCTCTGCTGAAATTTCAGTTTAAAGCCTTCTTGTTCAACAAGCATTTAAGTGCCAGCTATGTGCAAGGCACAATGCTAAGTGCTGGAGAATACAAAGAAAGACAAAAAAAAAAAAGCCAACCTCCTGCTCTCACAGAGTTCATACTTAAAATTAGGAAAAAAGATACAAACAAATGTGTATGAACAAAATATATACAGAAAAAGTTGGGGGCAATCTCAGAGAGAAGGCACTAAGATTAAGGAGGACTGGAAAAGACTTCTTACAGAAGCCTTACCTGAGACTTGAGAAGCCAGGGAAGTCAAAAGCAGAGATGAGGAGTGGGAGAATTCCAGACCTAGGGGACAGCCAGTGAAATGCCTAAAGTCTAGAGACAGAATGTCATGGTGCAAGAACAGCAAGGAAGCTAGGATCACTTGGTGACCAAGTATGTAGACAGGAGTAAGTTGTAAGAAGACCTTGAAAGGTAGGAAATGGCCAGGTTGAAGGGCTTTAAAACACAAACATGGGTTTTAAAACTGAAAGGGAGTATTTTTTTTTTCATTTGGTCCTGAAGGTAGGGAATTAATGCAGTTTACTAAATGGGGGGTTTAGGGAGAAGTGATATGTTTACATCTGTACTTTAGGAAGATCAATTTGACAGCTGAGTGGAGTGTAAATGGGAATAGTGAGAGGTGGGGAGACCAACCAAAAATCTACTGAAACAGACCAAGCTTGAAGTGATAAGGGCCTGCACCAGAGCAGGAGCAGGGTCAAAGGAGAGAAGGGGATGCATATAATGGGACTTGACAACTGGTTGGATATGGAGGTGAGAGACAGTGAGGTGTTGAGAATGTCTGCAAGCCTGGGTGACTAGAAGAATGGTAGTACCCTTGACAGTAATAAAGAAGTTAGGAAGATGGGAGGATTGTCCAAAAGGCAGCAGTGAGAGATGAAAGACTCTCAGAGGTCAAGAGAGAGGTTAGGATTGGACAAACAGATCTGAGAATTGTCTGCAAAGAGATAATAACCGAATCCATGAAAGCTGATGAAGTCACCAAGAAAAATAATATACAAGGAGAAAAGAGGGCACAAGATAGTTAGGCAATATGCCTATAGTTAGAAGGTATATTTTGGTGGAAGATTCGACAAAGGAGACTGAAAAGGAGCAGTCAGGTGGATAGAGAACTGGGGAAGAACTAGAGAGAAGACAGTATCAGGGAGAAGAGCTACATTTTCAAAGGCTGCAGAATGGTCAGAAAGAAGGAGGACTGGAAAAAAGGCCATTAGATTTGGCAAATAAAAGATCATTGGTATCTTTGGACAGAGCAGTCACTACAGAGGAGGAGACTGAAGCAAGACTGTAAGAGACAGTAAGAGAATTAGGATGACAGAGGGTACAATCTGTTGGAGAAGAAGGAATGGAATGGGCTCATCTCTTCACGTATAGAGGTTTGCCTTGGCAAGGCGAAGGACCACCTCCTTATGTATAACGGGACAAAGGAAAAAAATTTCAGAAGGCCATCTGAGTGATGTGGGATGAAGAAGGAAGAAGAGAGAGATCCTAGCCAATGGCCTCAAGTTTTTCAATGAAATATGAGGCAAGCCTCTCAACTGAGAAAGTGGGGGGAGCGAGAACTATAGGAAGTTTGAGGAGGGATTAAAAGGTTTAGGAAAACCATTCTGGTAGGTGGGATCATGGCTTGATTAGGGAGATGCACCAGGACTGCCTTTCTGCATTCAGGCCCCAGTTGAGATTACGTAACAAATTTTTAGTGGACATAGCATGTTTTTGTGATTTTCTCCAGCCTAATTCAACAGACCATGAGTAGGAGCCATGGCAAAAGATGGTGGAATAATTCAAGGCTGGAGTTTGGCAGAGCAAAATTTTTGATAGAATAAAGAGGCAAGGACAAAGACAAGGTTTAGAGTTGCAAAGTAGAAGGAGAGAAGGAATAACAACAGCTCACGATCAGATAAAGGAATTTCAGAATTTATGGAACACCTGTGAGATATGGCAAGATCAAAAAAGTATGATTATCTCTGTGTAGCTGTGGTGGGATAGAGGAATAGGTCATGGGAACTGAGTAAGTTGAGAAGTGGGAGTGTTGGAGGCAGTATCAATAGGTATGCTGAAGTCCCCTAGTATGACAGCAGGAATTGAGAAGGAGAAAAAGACTGTGAGTCACTGAGGAAGGAAGGAAAGTGTTCTGGAGGTCATTAGACAACAGCCACCAGAATCTTGACTGGGTGATAAATACAAATTGAATGAAATTCAAAGAAGGAGAGGTTAATGAGTAACCCAATGAGGGCAGAGGGAGGGTGACTATGAGTGAAAGTGCAATCTGAGCTGGAAAGGTTAGCCAGGGAAGCTGTGTTATCAGGAAGCAGCTAGTTTCAGGATGTTTCAGTGAGTGCAAGAAGATGAAAGGAACAAGAAATGAAAAGGTTTAAGATGAAAGTAAATCTATTACCTGTAGAACAGCCATTCTAGAGAACACAGTAGGAGAATTGGAGAGCTTTAGAATGGGAAGTCTGAGGGGCTGGATTAATGGGGATAGGAATAAGGGAAAAGGGAGTGGGAGATAGAAAATAGGATTTGAACTTTGACAATTGGAAGTTTAGAATCAGTTGGAGGAGGGTATACCATGAATACCTTCAGATAGATTATCATTAGCCTTTTGTATTTGGCCTCAGCTGGAGCTGACCTGGTTGTCCCATTGAACATCAGCTGCTCAGGGAGGTAGGCCCTGGCAAGGTCAACCCTGTGGAGAAGTCGGTGGCTACAGAGGGTACCTGAAATATGATGTTCAAGGTGGCCAGTCTACCTGTGAAACATATCCTCCAAATTTTTGTGAAATGTACTCAATCTCTTGCCAAGAAGCCATCACTATTGACATTATACATCAAATCCTAAAAATCTAATCTTATTTTTTAAGCATAAAGTATATAGTGTATATAGTATGTACTATATATACTATATAGCATATATAATAAATAAATATATATATACATATATATATATATACACACACACACACACTACATATTTAACCATATAGTATATAGTCAAATGTACATTTCTCATATCTCCTTTTCTCTTTCAGAGTCATAAGATTTCATATGCTCAACATCCTTCAGTTTCATAGTCAGTACTTATGAGTCACTGAAGATACAGTCCAAATTTTTCTGGAATTATTGTTCATATTAATTCCACAAATGCTTAGTAAGTGCCTATTAGGTATAGCATACTATGTTAAATGGTAGAAAAATTGGTTCAAAGTTAGATAAGACACAGCTGTATCCTCATGAAACTTACACACCAATGTGGAAATAATGGACAATGGCAACTATAATACACGATATTATATATAGGACAAACACATTACAAACTGCATTACAAAGTCTATGTGAGAATCAAAGGAGAGGTCTTTGCTAACCAAGAAGATCAGGAAAAGCTTCATGGAAGTGGCGGTATCTGAGCTGGGCTTGAAAAGAAGCATAAGAATTCAAGAAGGGAAGAGAGAGAGGGACGATATATTCTCAGCACACTGAATACTATGAGCAAAGGTCCAGAGGTAGGATAATGTGGGTCAGGTTCAGGGGGCAAGAGAACAGACAGACCAGTACAAACAGAATCCAGATACATGAGGAAATTAAGGACAGAAAGTGGGACAGCAGAAGATTGTTAAGTAGTGAACAGAGTATATGTCATCATTTACATCTGTTAATTAATTGATTTATCGATTTATCTAAATCAACCAACTAGTGGATAGTATAATTTTTTTTAAAGAATTCAAGCCATTCTTGATAGTCTCAGTCAATGTCTATCAATGCTTAGAGATAATCTTGCCATTTTTTTTTAGTTCCTTGGTAACAGGTAATAGAAGTAAGTCCTCAGTTAAACACAGTTGAAAGCTACCCAAGATCCACAGAGTTTTGGTGCTTGATAAAAATGATTTGCACATTGGTAACTACCCTTTCCTTTTTCTATCTGTTAAAATATAATCAATTTCATTTGGTGCGTTTCAGTTTGCAGATGATCTAAAAACTGATTTTTAGCAGCTTCTGCCCTATATTATGTTCCTCTGTCTCTATAACTGCAGAAGCACATTTTTACGATAGACATTTTTCTTTGTTTCACGGCTTGCCATTGCCAAATAATTCATCATCATCCCCCCCTACACCAGATATGGTATTTTCTTTATGCAAAGTGCTGAGTGATCATTTCCACAATCGATTTTTCCCTGCCTATATGACAGGTCATCATTGCAGCATGGTAGAGCTGGAATTTAGGGCCCCCTCTGTTGAGTGAACCAATACAATCCTTCTAAGGCTCTTAGAAAATTCTATGACTAATTATCAGTCTAGCCCTAGAAAGAAGTAGGAGATAAGCACCCCCTGATAATTTACCATGTAGCCATTACTGAGATACCGAAGAATACCTGTTAACAACCTATATTGTGAGGTTTGGTAAAATCCTATTTGACAAATTATTGGAGCTCTCTGAAAGAAAAATTCAGTATAGGAAAAAAACACAACACTATTAGAATTATTATAACACATTAGGTATTGGGACCATTCATTGAAAAACATTAATAGCATTTTGTGTTAACATTATGTCATAAGTCTCTTTATAGACCATAGGCAAAAGAAGAGATGGAGTGTATTTTAAGCTACTGAATTATTTTATTCCAGCATTGCCTTAAAATATTACAGGAAAAAAAGACATTAAAGTATTTGGAAGGAGAGCCACTCACATGCCTCAATCCAAACTTTTTTGAGATCAGATCCACCCTTCTGAATTATGCAAATAATAGAGGTTTTTTGTTTTAGTGGTCCAAATAATTCAAGTACTTCTAAAAGGTATACTTTTGTCTGAAGTAGCAGGGTTAATGAAGTAATCTGTACTTTTCCATTACTTGGGCAGCAAGATACAGTAGAAAAGAATACTGGAGATAGAACTGGGAGACCTGGGTTTGAATTCAAGCTCTGGACAAGTCACAACCAATTGCACCTGTTTTCTCATCTATACAATTGATATAATACTTGTATTGTTGTGAAGAAAGTGGGTTGTATACCTTAAGGCATTAAATTAATATTAGTAATTATTTCAACATGAAGAATCAAGTTAAACAAATAAGTACTCTTGGATATATTAACATTGCATGAAGAGAAAAAGGCAACCTACTTGTTTAGGAGATGAAACTTCAGTATCCCATTCTTTTTCCTCTGCAAAACGAAACTGTGAGAAGGAGTCACCTGCAGACAAAACAAAGAATACAATTCCAATTAAGAAAGCCAAAGAAACACTTCTAATTCAGCAAGGTGCTTTTTTCTTCCTAAAGCAAAACTTATATTTCCAAAAAGTGGAATTCAATTCAATTCAATTCAATTCAAATATATGGCTCATTACCAAAATTCAAATTCCATAGCACTTGTTTGAACTACTGGAGAAACATTTGTGAGCATATAAAATGAAAATAAACAATGCAAGCATATCATTAAAATAACTGAGTTAGTTGGGGCAAAGGATAAAAATAACAAAAGAACAGAAATGGAGAACTAGAAGGGGGCAAGGAACAACAGGTCTAAGAGAAGACCGAGGAGTAGGCTCAATACGAATTAAGAGAGCTGGAAAGACAGGAGATTACGAACAAGGAAGGAAATTTCAGAATTCAAGGTGTTGGAAGAGGTGATTTCAAAGGATAGTGATTTTTAAGATGTAACTCAAGTAGGACACAGTCAAAGATTTATAGTGACTGAGAAACCATGAGGTAAGAGTGTTGGAATAATCAACAAGAAGAATTTTAAAGTCACTGAATAGCAGAGGACAAAGTAGAAATGAAGACTTGTGAGCCAGGTGCTAAAGTCACTAGAAAGGATATCCTAGAAGTCAACAAATGACTACAAGAATGGAAAGCAACTGGTGGAATAATCACTCTGAAGAACTGCAAAGAAGTTTCTTTGAAGAATGGTGACAGAAAAAACAGTCTAGAAATAGAAAGCAAAAAATATGTTATCTTCTCTCTTGACCACATGTAGGAGATGGAAAGATAATGATTGGAGTCATACATTATCACCAGGAGGGAAGCCAAGTTTCAGTTCATTTGAAGAGGAAAAAAAATCCAACATACAAATATTTATTTTTACAGTGAAATGAGGATAGCCAAAGGGAACTCCAGGCCTGACTCCCAGTCTTCTGCTATTTTCAATACACCATGTTGTCTTTTCCACTTCTTTAGTGCTCCCCAATAGCGTCTAGCACAGTGTCTCTGCCCAGCAGAGAGAGCTCAACACACTCCAAGTACTCAGTAACAATTCGCTGACTGATCCACCACAAAATAAAACCTTATCATGGAAGTGACCACGGATTCTTGAAAGCTATGCCAATGAACTACAAAAGATCTCTACAAGAGTTGTGTGATAACGGAAAAGGTCTTGAGTCACTTTCAGCAAAGACTGGCCCTATTGTCCAAGGACAAGCCTAGCTAATTAAAGAAAGATTCACCACCAACATGCTGGCCACAAAGTGATAAAATTTCAAAATCACTCTCAGTTTGTGCAAATCACAGTAATTAAAGCAGAGTAGTGGGAAAAGGGACAGGATCCTAAGAATCACAGTTTTTGGAATGTCTACAACCATTAAATATTCATGCTCTAAATGTAAAATCCTTCTCTCTGAGTGAACACATTACTAGATGAACTGAATTATATAAATACTGATACTCACTATACATGTGACCAAAAGGTATAAGAAGTTGCAGGTAAATGAAAAAATGATTTATAGGTTCTGTTGAAATCTAGAGTTTAGGGGTACGGGGATCCCAAAAATCACAACACACAGGTCCTACCATAAAGAATTTGACCCAAGTCTTCCTTCAATCAAAGACAAGGCTTATTAAAGATGAGACATATAAGCTAGATTCTTAAGGAATCTGAATATCTGTGATGCTCCTAAGGAGAAGAGGGCATGAGGAAGTAAGTCTCAAGCCTATATGTACAGAAAGACTATGGGAGGGATCTAGGAGTGGCCAAGTAGTTTGGGGTGATCAGAAGAGGGGCTGGAAGAAGGAGTGTCTTGATAGGAGTGGCCAGGGGAGGAGTTTAGGGAGGATCTTGAAGCTGGGGTGACTGGGGGAGGGACCTGGGAGAATCTCATTGGGAGTGCCTGGGAGGTTGAATGGGCCATCTGAGAATAGACAATGGAAGACTAAGCTTAACAAAGGGTTAACAAAGAATTGGGAGACTGGGTCCAGGCATGAAAAGGCCAGTTGAGTGGCCTTTTACAGCCTCAGGCAACAGCTTGAGACTTCCTTGACCAAGTAAGTGGATTCAAGGAAAGTTCAAGGGTTTTCCAGGGTCTGTAGAAAAATGGGACCCAAATTCTTTTTAAAGTGAGGGGCAAAGGTCTCAGCTTGGGCCCATACCCCATCAGTTCACTTTAAAAAGGCAAATAAGAGAGTTGGCAGAGTTGATTTGAGTGCCCCAAACCAAGAAAAACGGGACATGGGGTCATCTCATTTTGCAATGTCATAAGTATAAGCAGAACTACCATGATAATTTTTGCTTATATGTCAACATCTGATACGGATCTGAATGGACAATCTATAAACCTAGTAATATGTTCATACACCTTAGATAGATAAATGAGCCCAAAACTGAATAAGATAAAGCAGACCAAATTGCACTGAAAAAATAAAGTCACACATAGAATTTTCAATCACTCTGAGCTTCTCAGTGAAACAAAAATTTGCCTTTTTAACATTGATATTCTTCTAGTGATGCTTTATGGGTACAAATTGAGTGCCACAGCCTTCAAGGAATCAAACTCAAGATTCAGTGGAAGGGCAAATGAGCAATGCATAGTGAAAATGGCTGCAGCTTATTACCGAGAAACTGCACACAAAAGCATAAAAGATACCAAAATGATATATGACTAGAAAAAGAGGGGAGTCTGTCATCCAGGAAGAGGCAGTGACAAAGACAGCCTACATGTTGTCCTGTTATCCAAGTCATGTTAAGAAAGTCCCCGGCATATTGCGTGGACCTTTTGTGGTGTAATTATAGTCAGACATGCACTGGAATTATACCACATGAAAAAGCATGGGTGGGTTGTAATCTGTACCACTGATGGGAGGACTCATTTCCATGAGATTATAGATCTGTGTAAGTTTGGACTGAGATGAAAATTCAAACTTGCAAAGTAGATAAACAAGAAAAGCATTATTTGCAACTAAAGTTTCTGTTAAAAAAAAAAAAAGGTTCAGTATGGTGTTCCATTAAACAGCTCCAATAAAATGATTTAACTTATACAAACGTTAGGAATATATATCTACTTCATAAAGTGAGAAATGCAATCATCAGCATTAAGTATAAGCCAGGATTCCTATTCCACCATTCTCGGAAAAGACTCTTATAATAGCCTTCACACACACTCTAACCCTGGTTAAAATCTATGGCTCCACACTGCCAGATCCTTTTTACACAGCAACTCTGCTTCCAGAATGGAAAACATATGAAAATTAAGTCACAGATCTGGGATGAGTGTAAAAATTTATACCCATCCTTTGTATTTTAGCAAGAAAAATCTAATTGCTGCCCAGTACAGCCACCTTTGTGAGTGAACGAACTGACAAGGGTCAATTTTCAATGAAAGAACCATAAAAACAGCATTAAGGAAGAAATAACTTTCACTTTGGTAGAGGGAGTGTTGTATAAGTATCTCATTCAACTTCAATCTTAGGTGCACCTGGACAACAGAAGAGAAAAACTAAGTTCAGGCTGCCTGGTCCACCTACCCACTTTGAACTTAGCACTGGACATTGCCAATAGTTTGATTACAGTAGGCCTGGTCAACCCTGGTTATCTAAAGGTATTTCTCATAATACGAGTTCTAGCTCCTTAATCTGACACCCAATGCAAAAAGACTACCATAAGAATGACAAAAATCCCCATTATGCTCCGAGCTGATTACTCAGTCTAATTACAGTTAATGACTCATTAATAAGTTCCATTTTTACAATTCACCTTTATTATAGTCAGTATCCATCTTCCTCAAAGTCTCTGAAATCTGTTCTTGACCATGAAAAGAACTTTGCTTGAACTGGAGGCCAAACAAAGATAGGGCTGGGTTTTGATGGAGTTCTCCACTGTCTCCATGGGACAAAGAGGGGTATGCAGCACTGCTCCAACTGTCACCCCAATGGCTACTGGATAAAAGGAATTTCTCCATCTCTCTCTGGACCCATTCATAATGGATGCCATGATTTAAGGAGAGAGAAGTCAAGATAGATGGCAAGTCCACTTGTCTTGCAACAAGGTCAAGGTAGATCCAGAGGGTATCCACAGTTCAATCTGCTAGATGCCAAAATGCCTCCATACTACAAAACTCTAAGTTTTGCAAAAGGAATGCTTGTGGAATCACTGTGGAATCAAGGACCAAAAGAAAAGGACTCTTTTCCTTTTTAGATACAAACAGCACCTAGTTAGACATTTATCCTAAAACAAAGCATTGCCAACATCTAGTGATGCTTTAGCACCCTTTTGGTTGTGCGTAGGGCTGTATAACTCACTAACTTGATAAAATAAGACTTGACTGAACCCAAAGATGATGTAAACACAAAAATAGGAAAACCAATCTTCCTGCTCAGTAAGAATCCCACCAGGTGTGATGCCTCAAAGTTTCCAAAACATCAGATTTCCACATCAAGCACAGCACAATAGCAGGTACCCATCTTCCCAAAGCACCACATGGATGTGATGGAAGAAATCAAAGAACTACACCCATGGACTTAGACTGGCTACTGAACTAAAAACTGTATTCATAAGAATTTTCTATGCTTTATGAGAGAATAATAACACTGCCATTCCAGAATTTGGAACTTCATCCATTTCTCCCAAAGCTGTTAATGAAAACTTAAGTGTTAAAAACCTGACAATGCAGTAAATTATTTCAGTCTACTTGTTCTCAGGATAAGACTAGTACAAAATTCTTCCAGAAAGTTCAAACCTGAAAACAAGAACTGATTAAGCAAAGGAGATCATGGACAAATTTGCCTGTGAACACAGCAGAACAGTCCAAGGATGGAAACGGAAGCAGTCAAGTAAAAACGCAGACCTGATTGGCACATCAGGAAGTTACTAGAAGATCCTGAGGAAAGGACTGGCATCAACGCAAAGTGACCAACCACATGCAGTTAGCATACATTAAAGGTTAGTAAACATTTAATAAACACAGAGGACAGTGATTCTCCATTCCCACTGTAGCCCAGGTTATTGCAAATTATTTCAAAGGCCTGTCACCAAATTATTTTAAAATTCTAAAGGCAAAATTGATTTGTATTATTTTTTAAAACATGTCATTCAGCACTAAATTGAGAGAGCAGAAGAAGGAAAAGTAATAAGTCAAACCATCAAAACAATGACAGTGGATTAGGGATAGCCACCCAGATTAACTCTCCAAACATTCTCCTCTAAACAACTTTAAAATAACACTTCAAATCAAATTTTGGAGTAGCAGAGCCAACAAAAAGTCAAGGTTGAGACATTTTTCTGGCCTAAGAAAACTTAAAGGGGTCAACAGAAGTCTGTGGCACCAGGATAAAGGCCTGTCTGGAGCCTACATATGCAGCAACACCAACAGCAGCTTTTGGGAGCTCTCAGCCCAGAGATGGTAAGGGGGTCAGACAACTAGTAAAAAAGAGATTATAGGGGAGCCTTCGCTGGCACTGGGTACAGCTGGTGATGACTGGCAACTTTACTGAGCATACACAGTTCTAGATCACAGTTCCAGGGTGGAGAAAAGTGTTAATGGTTGGTCACAAGGGCACAAGGGCCCTGATCACTGGGATAAGTACAAGCACTTGTGGCTGCAGGAAACCAGGGACCCTTCCTGAGTAAAGACCACAGCACAGACCAGAATGGCAGTGACCATATTTCTCCCAGGTTCACACCACCTTGGAAGCACCAAAAACTTGCAGACCTGGATAACGACTCTGAAAATAGCAGCACAAAAGAGCCTGAAGCTTGAGATAGTGCCTTCCCACATCAGGTGAGCAGAGACCAACTTTAACACAAAGTTCAAAGTCAAAAAACAGGCTAGAAAAATGAGCAAACAACAACAAAAAAGAACTTGACAGAAAGCTAAGGCCCCGAGAGAACTGACTTGTCCAAAGTCACACAGGAAATAAGTCAAGATCTGAATCTTAGATCATAGATCATAGGTTTAGAGATTAAAAAAAGCTTAGAGATAATTTAGTCCAATGCCTTCATTTTACAACTGATAAAAATAAGGTCCAAATAAGTGAACTGACCAAACTGGAGTCTAACTCCCAATCCAGTCCTCCTTCCATTGTCCCACACTACCTCTAGCTCCTTTCACTTCAAATCAACAATGTCTATAGTAAATTCCTAAGCTAGGACGGAAAGTCCTCACAAAAGGACAAATTCTCTTTTTTCACATAGGTTTTTCTTCTTTTTCTTTTATCATAGGGATGTCTGAAAAACAAAATTTTGTTTCACTGATTCGTTAGTGTTAAGTCAGTACCTTTATTTGCTGTCTGGAACCTAATGGCCCAGGTTTAAAAACTATGGACCACCACCACCAACAACAAAAACACCAGCAATAAAAATAATAATAAAAGTTAGCTGTTATTTATCACTTTAAGGTATACAAAGTACTTTACAAATATTATCTCATACGAGTTTTACAAGAACCCTATAAAGTAAATGGTATTACAGATCAATTTGACAAATGAGGAAACTGAGGTACAAAGAGATTAAATGACTTGCCCAAGACTGTGCAGTGTCTAAAGCAAAATCTGAACTTAGGTCTTCAAGATTCCAAGTCCAATTTTCCAATCACTATACCACCTCAACTTACATTTTTATAGCAATTTATGGTTATAAAACATTTTAACGTACTTCACTGCAATTCTTTTTAACAGTCCTCTGAGGCAAGCAGTGAAGAGCTGGGATTCAAAGCTGATTTTTTTTGAGGAAAAAACTAATACTCAGAGAGATTAAAAGGATTTTCCATATCCAATACTTTTCAATTTTATCATGCAATGATGTGGACTGTGAACAGTAATGCTCCAGTCCTAACCCAGGATCATTTTTCGTATGTAATAAAGAGAGAAAAAAGGGAGGGATGTCTATCTCAGGAGATGTGAGATTCCTGAAAAAAAATAAAAATAAAAACTGTCAGACAGAAATGGGTCTAGAGTTCACCAGTCAGTGCCAGCTACCATTCTGCCTGGGACTCTTTCCAGATAGTTTCAGTTGTTCCTATATAATTTACTCAGCCTGAATGTCAATGGTTTGGCATATGATCTCTTCTGAAAGTTGGTAAATTTTCCTATTTTGGTTACTCAAACAAATTCTGCAACATTTCTATCAGGCCTCAATACCATTCTCTTAGCAAATCCTGAAATAATCACATCTCTACAGTTTAATACCAAGTTGCTCGTTTTATTTCTCACTGTGAAGCCATGAGAATTAAAGCTACATAGGTTATTTCTGACTTGGTCACCTCTGGTTTGCTTCTGACATTTAAGGAAGCAACATGGGAAATGGCTAGCTATACCACAAGTAGACTCGATCAGCCATTAGTTAGAATTGCTGGCAATTAACTTCTTGTCTGGGGCAGCTAGGTGGCGCAGTGGATAGAGCCCTGGCTTTGGAGTCAAGAGGATGTGAGTTCAAATCCAGTCTCAGACACAAGATACTAGCTGTGTGACCCTGGGCAAGTCACTTAACGCCAATTGCCTCACCAAAAAAAAAAGCAAAAAAAAAAATTAACTTTCTTGTCTAACAAATTAAAACAATTAGACTTTGTAAAACCACAATAACTTAAATTTGCTCTAGACTCCATAAATGAATGAAAAGCTTTCATTCGGTATTTACCATGTGCAAAGTACATGGTAAGGGCTGGGGATACAAAAGGAAAAGTAAGGCATTTATTGCTCTCAAAAAGCTCACATTCTAATGGAAGAGACCATGCAATTGAGGGGTTTCCACTGCAAAGCGGTAAGAAAGCCCCATGGTTCTTATGGTAAAGCAGCAAAAAAGATAATAATATATCTTTTTAATGTCATTTTCAATGATAAAAAGCATATTCATACTCTGTCAGGAACTCTGAGAGTGAGAACTTTCTTTTCCAGGTCTTCAGTAGCTAAGCTGCTGAGAAGGCAAGGGGCTGAAATAGCCATCAGGATAATGACTGTTGGAGCTGGGCTGGAAGCAGAGCAAGTGTAGGTGGGGAGGGAAGGTACTGTCAGTGGCATTTGGTGAAACAATGGCATTGGCAAGGATGTTGGATTCCTTCTCCCCTGCTAGATAGTATAACAGCTACAACACTGGACCAGGAGTCAAAAGACTGAGCTCAAATTTGGCCTCAGACACTTCCTGGCTTCGTGACTCTGGGCAACTCACTTAACCTCTATTTGCATTGGTTACCCGATTGTAAAATGGGGATAATAACAGTATCGACTTTCCAGGCTTGCTGTGAGGATGTCTGTAAAGTGCTGAGCACAATGCCTGACACATGGTAAGCACTTATCAAATGCCTGCTTGTTTTCTTCCTCCCCCCTGATAATGGTGTGAGAGATGAACTCTCAGAGGTGAAGCCTCCTCAAAAGGTCAATAATATTTGATTATTATTTTCAAAATCCTCCCCCACTCAGATCCTGTTTTTAAGCACGTAACAGAAAGAATAAGTCCTGGCCCACCCCCAACCTGAGCGTTTGCCCTTGGCTTCCCAACTCTTTCCTTGTCTTTAAATTTTGGGCCCGGAATGTAAGCCCCACCTCCCAGTTAAGGGGATAGGAAGAAACTTTTCGAGCTTAAAATGTAAGCCCACCCCCAGTTAGGGGGTAAGGGATAGTGGTAGGTGAAGACTTCGCATGGTGGAGATTTGCTTTTATAAGGTGGCCCCTGTTATTCTCTCTCTCTCTCTCTCTCTCTCTCTCTCTCTCTCTCTCTCTCTCTCTCTCTCTCTCTCTCTCTCTCTCTCTCTCTCCATATGTATCCAAGGAGCAGACAGCCATCTCCCCAGATTGTAATAAAGGTAACCTTTGCTTTCCCCCTTGAGAAGTCTCTGAGTTTAATTTGGGTTAGGGTTGCTGTCCCACACAATGGCTATGGGTAGGGCTAGAAGCAGGGCCAGTGGTCTGGGAGTTGCCACTATTCCCAGAATCATGAGCTGCCTCCATCCGAGTCTGAGTGGAGATCTTGGTCATGACAGCAATGCTTTGCCACCCCTTGTCTACCTCCGGGTGCCCCATCAGTGGCAGCTGTTCCTCAATCAATGGGTGGGTATTACTGGCCTCTTCTCCACAGGATTTCCTTTCTATTTAACTGTCCCTCTGTCCTCCTCTGGGGGAAATTAGAAAGTGAATAAAAGGCAAGTGACATAGCAATTTACAAAGAATCCAAAGCTCAGCTGGAAATCTGTGGAACTCCCAGTAGAAATTATCCACAGTTGCATGTGTACGCATACAAACATCAAACCAATACAATACTCATCTACTACAGAAAATGATGCCTCATACTAAGACATTTTTATCTTAGGGGTCCCTTAAGAATCCAGAGAGAGCTTTGTTCTCAGAATGTTTGTTATGGGAATTTTTTATTTCCTTTTATTCCTCCTTTACCTCTTGGTTCATATTAACCTCACCTCACCTCAACTGACCTGACCAAAACCTGTCCCATGGGATGTGAAAATTTACTTAAGAGCCTTAAGCATTCCTTAGATAAGAAGCCAAAAATATCAACAATTCTGTAAATGTAGTTTAATCTATAAACTTACTTAGCTTACATACAGAATTTGTTTGACAGGCTTGTTTCCTTAGGGGATGTATGAGATTATGACTGTTTAAATAAGTTTGTTCAACTTTTATGACATTGAAGGAAGTATGAGATTAAAAATCTATCTTTTAATTTTTATGGCCTAAGAGGAATGTAAAAGATTACAACATATAAGTGAATTATTTCTCTGCCATTCTGACATAATTTTTCCTCTAAGAGGCCTTGTCAGAATCCTACTAATTGTTCAAGTTTTCTCTAAGGCCTGAACCTATGCTTGAGAATAATAACAAAACCTCCACAATTTCTGCATTGTAGTAAATAGCTGTTTGGTAGCATTTATTTGCCACATGACCTCAGAAAGGAGATATTTCTCCCTATAACAGCAACTTAATGCCTTTTTTTTTTCTTAATGATAGAGGATATCACTGGGTAATTTCAAGTGCTTCTCAAATTCAAATGAAAGCCTCTTTGGTATGATTTGGAAATATGTGGAATATCTACAGATGAAAAACTATTTAACAGAATTGACAGGAATTTCTCCCCAAACAGCCTGAGAAAAGGTTTTGTTTTATAGACTTCTGCTTGCTGAAGTTTTTGTGTGCCAAATTAAATTAACTGAAAATTAAGTCTGCCAAAAAGGTTATAATTTGCATTTATATTGCCTTTCAAGGCTACTTTGTTTAACATCAAGAATGCTAACCATGCTTACTAGCAGTGTGACCCTGGGCAAGTCACTTAACCCCAACTGCCTAAAAAAAAAATTGCTAAATGATGGTGTTGGGATCTGGGACCCAGAAAGGAAAAACCCTGGACTTTCCCACAAGGCCAAATCTCTGGCATTTGCCTGAAGCTATAATCCCATCAACTGGCCTTTCATTGTGGCTACACCCAATCTCCCCTCCATTGTCTTCCCTATGGTCCCTGGCCATTTTCCACCCTTAATCCTAACTAGGCTCCATTCTCCCTAGGCCATTAGGTCCAGGTCCCAGGAGTTCTGTTCACCCCAGTTTACTGACCATTCCTAGGTTGCTCCCATGGGCTTTCTGTATATAAGGTCTATCTTGTCTCCATTAAGATGCTTAGATTCTTAAAATCTAGCCACTGCTCAGATTCCTAAAATCTAGCTCCGGCTGGGATTCTTATAATCTAGCCAATAAACCAATAGCTTACTAATGCTCAGACTCCTTAAGAGCCTGCCCAGTATGATGGAGGTTCTAATAAACCTTGTCTTTGGCTGAAAGAAGGCTTGTATCAAATTCTTTTAGGCAAGACCCCTGTGTTATGATTTTGGGGTCCCAAGACCTCTAAACCCCTAAACCACATCACTTTTGTGGCCCGTATGGGGAAACTGCCTAACCCCAAATTCTTCTCCAGAAAGACTGGAAGGAGTGTAAGCCTTCCCCCTCCCCCACCTCCTTTCTTGCTCTGCAGTTAGGGTCGCTCTCCAAGCACCAAGGCTTGGAGGTGGTTTTCAGGCAGACAGTTATGAGACTGTGTCTCACTGGGCCTGATGCTCTCAGACTCTCCACTGGGTCGGTTCAAGGCTAAGGACCTGGGTACACCTTCCACAGCATAGAGGACAAGGATGGATGCCCTGTCTGGAAGTGTATGTTCAATTCTGTTAATTCCCTCAACGCTAGGGAATTGGGGAAAACTGCAGTTGCTTTTTGGTTCCCTGAAGTTCATTTACTCCCTTCCCTCTTCACCTCTGAATCCTCCTTCATGGAGGTTATAGGGGAAAGTTAAACTCTAAAAATATCTTGGCATATTCTGGAGGTTTTGTGACTGATCATTAAGGAGTTTTGAAACACCTGTACAACCTAGTCACTCCCTTCCCTTGAGTTAAGAATGTATCTGTTAATCCCTGTCATAGGAGAAGAGAGTTTCACCTTTGATTTCCCCCTCCCCCACCTGGGAAAGGAAGGCGGGGCACCAAACTTGGGTAAGCACATTCTTTTACAGCTGTAGTTTTAACTGTTAATGATGAGATATTGATTCTCTGTGTAAAGTAATTTGGAAGTGCATTTAATAAAACTGAAGTCACCTAATTGGTAATGGGTTTATTTCAAGTTTCAAATTGGTGAACTTGTATCAGTTATGTCATGCAACTTTTCATAATTTGGTTACCACTAAAATAATTTGGTTCTTGTTGGTTATTGTTTTAATGTGCAAACTAGCTGAAAAGCTTGTTTGGGTTATGGCTTGCTAAGAATTTGCAATTACACTGAAATCAACAACGACTGGCTTTTTATACCAGGACAAATTTAAATTTGAGATGTAAATCCTGGAAAAGTTTTTCCTAAGCTGTGATTAGTGAAACTTGCTATTTGAGGTAAAAGCTCCTAGGATTTTATTTTGAGTTGTCTGACAGATCATAATCCATCGATAATCAATAATCTGAGCATTAGGAAAAGCTGAGAGGACAGTTTTAGCCTCAGTCTAAGATGGGATCCTTGAGGCTCAGTTTCCCCATTATGTTCCTGTGAAAAGGAATGTTACCCACCTGGCTATTCCTAAGTCTGGCCATGAGGTGGATTTGATACTGCATGGTTGGAAAACTGAGTTTTCCAAACAGAGCTAAGGATGTTTTATCCTCTCAAAGTTGGGCCCTAAATCTAGTCCCTGCTTTATATCTGGGCCCTGCAGTCTTTTCTGTCAGATTTGTGTCTTCCAGACTACAGGCCATTCACCTACAGGTGCTAGCAAACAGCAAGTACCAGCCAATATCCCCCCATCGTTCCCTGGAAGCAGCCTGTGCTCCTGTTCCAGTCAACCTCCTCTTTGGGATCCCCTCAAGGCAGGGACAGTTCTATGCCCTTTGCCAGCAGGAAGCAGTTTCAGAAGCCAAGATCTTTGCCCCTTACCTCAAAAGAATTTGGGTCCCATTTGTTTGAGGGGGGGAATGATGAGGACGGGAGCTAAATCCCAAAAAGGAAAAACCCTGGACTTCCTCACATGGCCAAATCGCTGGCTTTTGCCTGAGGCTATAATCCCATCAACTGGCCTTTCTTTGTGGCTACACCCAATCTCCCAATTCTATTCCCTTTAACCTAGCCTATCCCTCCATATACCCCTGGCCATTTCCCACACTGAATCCTAGCTAGGCTCCATTGTCCAGGTCCCAGGAGTCCTGTTCACCCCAGTTTACTGGCCACTCCCATTCAGATCTTCCTTAGACTCCTCCTCCAAACACTCAACTCTTTCCTCCTATCAAAGATCACTCAGTAACCTATCTGACAGCATGAGTAAAAGCCTTACATACATTTCCTGGGTTTTCATTAATCTTTTTTCCACCCAGGTCTCACTTTTTTCACTCAAGAAAAAATGTTTTTACTATATAACTCAGGTGCTATTTTGAAAGCCAGTCTCTACCCAGCCCAGTTTTGCTTAATAAAATCTTTTGCATCTGCTATTTCCTAATTCAATCAGGTGGTACTTTTTAATTTTTTTTTTATTTTTGCCCAATTACATGTTAAAACAAATTTTTAAACTTTTTTTAAGTTTTGAATTCCAAATCCTATCTCCCCCGCCCATTCCCTGAGATGGTAAGCAATTAGATGTAGGTTATACATGTGCAATCACGTAAAACGGTTCCGTGTTAGTCATTTCATACAGAAGACTTGAATAAAAGAAAAAGAATGAAAGAAAAAGTGACAAATAGCATGCTTCAGTTTGTATTCAACTATATCAGTTCTTTCTCTGGAGGCAGATAGTATGCTTCATTATTAGTCTTTTTTTTTTTAATTCTTTACAAGGAAGGGAGAGAGAGAGGAATCCAGACACTGCAATCCTACATCAAAAAGATAGACAAAACTACATTCTTATATCATGTTCTACATAGTGTGACTGGGAAAGTGTAAGAGTATTGTCCTTTATCCAGAGCCCATGGAAGCATGTCATCACGAAACTGGCACACGACACTGAGGAACTTCTCCAGGCAACCATATTTTGCCATGATGTTCCACAAGCCCTCACAACTGGCAGCATCAAAGGCATTGGGTCAGGTTGATGATGTTGTATACAGCCTTCTGTTCTACTCCAGGCATTTCTCCTGGAGTTGTTGGGCAACAAACACCATGTCAATCATTCCTTGGGCCTTTCTGAAGCCACACTGGCTCTTAGGTAGATGACTATCTTCCAGGTGAAGGATTAGCCTATTAAGGCAAGATTAAGAATCTTGCCAACAATGACTAAGAGATCCCGCCACAGGATGGTCTGTTTCCTTTTTCCTTTATAGAGATGGACAATGGAGGCATCTTTGAACTCTGGAAGGAGAACCTGCTCTTGCCATGTAACCCAGAAGGTTTCAATCAGCCTCTGTATGAGCAGTGGACCCCCTACCTCGTAGATCTCTACTGGGATGGAATCAGCCCCAGGCACTTTGCCACAGAAAAGGAGCCTAATGGCTTTCAATACCTCTTCTTCTTTAGTTGGAAGTTGTGCTAGAGAGACATTGACTTCAGCATGAGGTATAAAGTCAAATGGCTTGAGCACTGGTTGATGATGGTCTGTTGAGAACACTACATAAATGTTTAGCCCACCTCTTGGATCAGTGTGGCTCAGTGCTGAGCAGTTGAGAAGCACCAGAGGTCTGTGACCCATAAATAGCCTTCAGAGCATCATAAATATACATTCACCTAAAAGACTATTTTACTGAGAACTCACACAAGCCAAGCACTCACAGGGAGGTCAGAAGAAGCAGTACAAGGACACTCTCAAAGTCTCTCCAAAGAACTTTAGTATTGATTGTGAGATGCTGGCCTAGGACCCACATCAAGGAGGGCACTATGTTCTATGAGCAGAGCAGAACCGTAGTAGCACAAAGGAAATGTGAGATGTGCAGATCTAGAGACATTTCCATAGCAAATGCTCAAATGGACATTTATGCCCAACCTGTGGTAAAGCCTTCTAAGCTCAAGCTTATATTGGATTGATGAGCCAACAGTCAAATATACTGTTCCTCGACCCCAAAACTGTGATGCTATTTGGTTTTCAAGTATGAAGGACAAAAAGAAGTCTATATAGTGTGCCAGTAGAGATGTTTGTGGCCTCTTTCTGAAAACTGTCGAGAATATGCATTACCTTAAAGATTCCATCTTTGCTGTTTAAAGTCATGGTTAAAACTTGCAAATTTTGTTGTTTGCCTGGGTCTGTTATTTCCTGGTTATTGGGGATTCCCAGTATGGAAATGCCCTCCACCACTGTTGATCAACAATCTGTAACTTATAGTCAGAGAGAGTTAACCTGGGGCAGACAGAAGTTGAGTTTTTATCCTTAGTTACATAGTCTATGCCAATGGCAAGGCTCAAATCCAAATCCTACTATCCACAAGGCTATTAAGCCATACTGTAGCCTTAGAGGATTTGTAAATTTGTTTTTTTGCAACACTTCTGATCATTTCCTTCATGACATACCTTGGCTATTCTTTCAGATCTTTTAGTGATAGCAGTTTCCTTTTTCCTTAATATTAAATCCATATTTATATCAACACCTTCAACTACAGACAGCTTGTCTTTCAGCTTTTATTCATTTGGTTCCCTAAAGCCTTTTTTTTTTAAATGACAGAGTTTTTAATAGAATCCTCTGCTTGTAAATAGAATGGTCTCTATTACACCTCCCTCTGGGTAGCTTGGCTCTCAATAACTAAGCCAAAAAGAATTAATCCATTAGTCAATAAGCTCTTACTGGAGTGAACTCCAGAAAACATCACAGAGCCTGTGGAAATTAGTTTTGATTAATTTTTTTTTATATAGCTTCGGTCTTTCAACTTTCATATATATATTTTACCTTATGTGATAGGACCAGTGATTTCCTGACAGCTTCCCTGACACTACTTCTTCCCCATACCTAACCTGATTGATCTCAGCTTCCCTGATGCAACTTTCTGGTCTGGAAGCACAAAAGGTCTCTGCTTTCATAGGTTGGGGGGGAGGGGGTGTGAGGGAGGGAGCTGCTTCATCCAGAGAAGAAGCTAAATGTCACTTTCATATTCTTGCTGTTCTGAGGCAAAATCAATCTCCTTTGTTAAATATTTAAATGACTTGAGAATGCCTAATTTTGTCCTGATATTGAACCCAAAATGATAGAACCACTGGCTTTAGAGCTATGTCTACAACAGTATTCCTAAGTATATAAGAAACAAGTATTCTTGAAAAGAGAATGGAAGAGGATCACCAACATGGAGCAATTAGAAGAACGCTGAAGAGCCAAAGAATTTCCCTTTCTCCATCAAAAAGAGAAGCAATAAGACCCCTTAAAAGACCAACCTGAAGCCCATCCCACTAATTCTAGAGTGAACAGCTCACATGCTCCTAATATATCCCTTCTTATTATGTTTAATCCTCAGTTCCTCCCTCACAAAGTTTGGGGGCAATACCTTAATGTCTTCATTCTAAGCTTGTTAACTTAGGCTCACAGGAACAAAGAACAAGAAGGGTGGAAAGGACCTCAGACAGGTCATCTAGTCCACCACTTTTTAAACTGTGGGTCACAACCCCACATGAGGGTCACGAGTAGAAAAAGTTTAAGAAGGCCTGAATTCCAACCCACTCATTTTACAAATGAAGAAACTGGGGGTTAATTTTCCCAAGGTTTATGCCAGACCTGAAAATCCCTGTCCCTCCTCTTAATCTCCACTTCCCCCAGCCATCCTACAAATTGTTGCCAGATTAATCTTCTCTTCAGATCTTCAAAAATATACTTCCTTTGTGACATTCAAGGCTCTTTACTATGTAGTACCAGCCTAATTTTCCCAGTCTTATCTCTCACTACTCCTCTACAAAATCCTATACTCCAATCAAAACCCACTAATCACTGTTCCTGAAACATGCCTATTTCCTGCTCCTGAGTCCTGCCTCATGCTTTTTCCTTGGACTGAACAGTTACCACTTTACATCTCTACCTATCACAACCATACTGATCATTCAAGGCCCAGTTCAAATGTCATCACCTTTATGAAGCCTTCCCAAGGCATCCTAAATGTGTGATTTTTCTTTATTCCCCTATAACATTATTTCCTGTTGCACATTTTTACTTGAATGTCCCTAAAGTACCTCAAAATCAAAACAAAAAAAAGAAGGTAGAATCTTTTGCGAATAACTAATTCTTCCTTCTGACTTCCCTTTTTCAGTCAACTATGCTAGACACTAAGGTAGAAACATTCTATTCGAATGAAAAAGCTTGAGCTTTGAAGTCAAAACACCCAGGTTCAAATCCTAGTTATGCACCTTATTACCATTGTGTAACCTTGGGCAAGCTACAATCTCTGTCTCATTTTCCTCATCTGTAAAATGGAGGGTAGAGAAATTGGACTAAATGACCCCCAAGATGCCTTCTGGCTCTAAAACCTTGGAGCATGATCCAAAGATAATTAGGACATGTCCTGCCTTCAGGAAACTTATACTCTATTGGGGAAAAGGTACCTATATGCACACATACACACACACACACACACACACACACACACACACACACACACACACACACACACACACACACACATATATATATTTATGAAAGCACCTTGTTTTCCCATTTATCATATATTAGATCTGAGATCAAAAGGCCTAGGTTTAAGTCCCAGCTCTAGCACTTAACATGTGACCATGGGCAAATTACCTATTTGAACCTCAATTTCATTTATAAAATAAGGATACTCATTGTTCTCACTTTGTACCTCACGTGATTATTGCAAGGAATAAAATAATATATGTGAAAAACATTTCATAATAATGAAATATTATGCAAACATAGGTTTTTATTATAAGAAGACAAGTATTATATAAAAAGAACAATAAACAAAGTCAGAATACCTGAATTCTAGTTCTGGCTGTCACTTATTAGCTATGTGAACCTGGGCACATAATTATACCAAACTGAATTTGTTTCCTTCTCTATAAAATGGGGTAATAATACCTGTTACACTTACTTCCCAGGGATACTATAAACTGTAAAGTACCATACAAATGCTAATTATAATTATTCAAATGTAGGACCACAATTATAATTTACAACTACCATATTCTAAAATAACAAATCCAAAAGATAAGTGATACAGGCTTTTCCTTATATCAAAGAGGGCAGTCATGCTGAGGCCCATGCATGAATAACTGCTAGGCACAGTGTCCTTGGGCTGGGGAGTGGTTGTCAGAGACAGTGTTTCTGAGACTAGGGAGAAATTGGGGCACAAGTACAAGCACAAGCACCCAAGCACCCCATTATTATGGGTCAGAGATCACACAAACCAGACCAGGTGTCCTGGTCTCTGGTATAAACGTAATTATCTAAAGCAATTATATTGTAAGCTTTCTTATCCATTTGCGCTGGAGGTATGGGCTGTGCTAAGCTATGCAAGAGTACATTTCACTATTGTTTAGATTTAGGAGGAAAGAGGTCTGGGGCAAGATTAAGCGGCAACTTCTGCCTTCCATGGCCCAAAGGGAGCTACTACCCAAATGGTAAAATAATGTTCTGCATTACAACAGGAGGTCCAATATGTATATGCATGAATACAGTTATTACACATTTTCACTCAAACTTGCATTTATTTAAAGAAAAGTGTACTACCACTGAACATCCTTGAATTTATAACTACTGATTTTTGAAGGCTACATTCAGGGTTGCTGTATTGTTATCAACCTAAGCCCTTTTCAGATCCTATTCAAAACTTCCCTATTCAAAAATCAGTCAATAAACATTTTTAAAGCACATTTTTTAAGAGCTAGGAGTTGTGTTAAGTGTTAAGAATACAAAGAAAGGCAAAACAATCCCTGCCCAAGGGCACCTTAATTAAATGGAGGAGGGAGCATACAAACTATGTACAAAAAAGCTATATATGGAATAGATAAGAAATAATCAACAGAGGGAAGATACCAGAATTAAAAGCATTTGAGAAAGGCTTCCTGTAGAAGATGGAATTTTAGCTGGGACTTGAAGGAAGCTAGGGAAGCTAGGAGGGGGGAAAAGAGAAGGGAGAGCATTCCATATATGAGGGACAGCTGGTGAAAATGCCTGGAGTTGAGAGATGATCCCTTAGCGACCTAATTCATCTCTACAAATGTCCTCCATTCTTTAATCCCTTGTCCCTTATCATTTTGTAGATTATGCCCTGCCAAGCCTCGATCTTGGATCACTCCCACCATTCACCTCCTTCCCTCTTATACATGTGCTGCTGAATGAAGAAATGCTGAATGGAGAAAATCACATAATCATTCTGAGTCTACTACAGATTTATGTTATACAACCACAACTGGGCCCTCACTGCTGCTAGGCAATCCTTCCATACCTTATGAATTTTTACACTTGGTCAACTCATTATCCCACTCTCCACAGCAGCTCTTTGAAGCCTTTTCACCCTTCTTCAAACTTCCCATGGCTCCTTCTCCCTCAACCCTGTCAGATGAGAACCTTTCCTCATATTTTACAAGAAAAAAAAAAGAGGCCATTTTCAGTGAGCTCCCTCTTCTCCCATTCTTCCCCATTTCCTATCACTCAGATGCCTTTTGCCACCCCCTCCTCCTTTGTCCCTTTCTCATATGATGAGGTGACCTTACTTCTCACCAAAGCTAACCCTTCTACCTGTTCAAGTGATCCCATTCCATCACCTCTCCTCCAACAGACTGCCCCTCTGTCATGCCCAGTCTATCATTTATTTTCCATTTTTTCCTTTCCACTGGCAGCTTCCTTACTGCCTACAAACATACCCATGTCTTCCTCATCCTGAAAACACCCTCACTTGATCTTTCAAACACCCTTGATAACTATAATCTTTTATCTTTTTTGCCCTTTTTGTCTAAACTCCTCAAAAAGGCCACCTATCATAGGTCCCTACACTTCTTCTCCTCTTTCTTGTTTCTTAACCCCTTACAATCCAGTCTCCAAACTTATCATTCTATCAAAACTGCTGTCTCCAAAGTTAATGATATCTTAGTTGCCAAATGGTCTTTTCCCAATTCTCATTCTCCTTGATCTCTGCAGCTATAGATAAGCTCTTTGATCAATTTGACATTGTCAGTCACCCCCTTCTCTTTAACATGCTTTTCTCTCAAGGTTTTCTGGATACCACTCTCTCCTAGTTTTCCTCCTATCTGACCATTTCTTTGTTTGATCCTCATCCAGATCACTCCCCCTAACCATAGGTTTCCCTCAAGGTTCTATCCTGAACCTACTCTCCTCCCTCTTGATGATTTTATTAGCTCCCATGGATTTAATTACCATCTCTTTGCTGATGATTCTCAAATGTCCCTAAACTCTAGGCTGACCTCCAGTCTCAAATCTCCACTGCCTTTTAAACCTCTCAAGCTGGATGTCTAGTAGACATTTTAAGTTAAATATGTCCTAAACAGAATTCATTATCTTTTCCCCCACAAGTCTTTCTCCCCTTCCTGTTCCCCTTTTCCTATTACTGTGGAGGGCAACACCACCCTGTCCATCCTTCAGGCTTGCAAGCCAAGAATCATCCTTGACTCTTCACTATCTCTTACTCCCCCCAACCCCACTCCCCATCTTCAATCTATTACGAAGGTCTGTCAATTTCACCTTTGCAACATCTCCTGAATATGTCTTCTTCTCTCCTTAGACACTGCCACCACTCCAGTGCAGGCTGTCATTAAATCCTCACATCGGACTACTTACTGATGAATCCGCCTGTCTCAAGTTTCTTCCCACTCCAATCCATCCTCTCTGCAGCCACCAGAGTAATTTTCCTGAAGTGCAGGTCTGTCATCCTCCTACTCAATAAATTCCAATGGTTCCTTATCACCTCCAGGATCAAATATGAAATCCTTTGTTTGGTATTCAAAGCCCTTCATAACCTAAGCCCCTTCTACGTTTCCAGTCTTCTTACTTCTTACTCCCTGCCATGTACTCTTCAATACAGTGACAGTGGCCTCCTGGCTGTTTCCCAAATAAGACATTTCCATCTCTTGCTCTGGGCATTTTCTCTGGCTTTCCCCCATGCCTAAAAAACTCCTCAACTCCACCTACTGACTTCCCAGGCTTCCTTTTAAATCCCTACTAAAATCCCATCTTTTATAGAAGGACTTTTCCCAACCCTTCTTAATTCTAACACCTTCCCTGTTATTTGCTATCTATAGATGCTTTGTATACATTTGTTTGCATGTTCTTTCCCCCATAGGATTGTGAGCCCCTTGAGGGCATGACTGTGTTTAGCCTTTTTTTGCATACCCAGTACTCAGCACAGTACCTCTCATATACTAGGTACTTACTAAATAAATGTTTACTGATTGATAGAGATGGGAGTATCTTGTTTAAGGAATAGCAAAGAGATCAGCGACACTGGATCAAAGGAATAGATAGTATGAAGGACAAGAAGACTGGAAAGGTAAGAGGACTTAAATTTTTTTTTAAGTTCTGTTGCTATTACAGATATAAATGATGGGTGATTTAAGATGCTATTTATTTCCTAAAATTTCACAGCAAATAAATAGGCTTGGGATCTTCATTCATGGCCTCATTTTCCTTTTTACTCTATTTTGGCTTACATGGATAAATTCTGGAATTACACATTCCAACCAATACATATTTAAAATTGAATTTGGGAATTCTGTTCATTATCTTCAGTTATTCTTCTTTGGTTGAAAAGCATTGTATTTGGTGCAAATCAACAATAAAACCAAAATGGGACAAAAATTGGAGGTATGAGGTCATGCAATTATATTCCCTTGGCAGCTGAATTTAGATCAATAGGATCTTTTTGCAACATTAAAAGGACACGAAATAGCTGAAGTTGTATGTCAAAAATAAGGTCTGCAAAAGAAAGTGTCAGAGGCCCCACTGGCACTGAGGTGTACAGCGGAGATATCATATGCAAACATATGTTTTAAAAATGATGAGGAAATTGAGAAGCTGATAAACCAAAAATGACAACTCCACAGGGTTTACCAGCAGAATAGTTTATCCATCTCTAAGAAGGCAGCATTTAACTCCATCAAAAGTAAAGTGCGAGCCAAGATTAGAGAGATGCAGGATTCTTGGCTCAGTAAAAAGGCAGATGAGATTCAGTTTTACACTGACAGTAACAATCCAAAGCACTTTTATGATGCTCTGAAGTCTATTTATGGGCCACAGACCTCTGGTGCTTCTCAACTGCTCAGCACTGAGCCACACTGATCCAAGAGGTGGGCTAAACATTTATGTAGTGTTCTCAACAGACCATCATCAACCAGTGCTCAAGCCATTTGACTTTATACCTCATGCTGAAGTCAATGTCTCTCTAGCACAACTTCCAACTAAAGAAGAAGAGGTATTGAAAGCCATTAGGCTCCTTTTCTGTGGCAAAGTGCCTGGGGCTGATTCCATCCCAGTAGAGATCTACGAGGTAGGGGGTCCACTGCTCATACAGAGGCTGATTGAAACCTTCTGGGTTACATGGCAAGAGCAGGTTCTCCCTCCAGAGTTCAAAGATGCCTCCATTGTCATCTCTATAAAGGAAAAAGGAAACAGACCATCCTGTGGCGGGATCTCTTAGTCATTGTTGGCAAGATTCTTAATCTTGCCTTAATAGGCTAATCCTTCACCTGGAAGATAGTCATCTACCTAAGAGCCAGTGTGGCTTCAGAAAGGCCCAAGGAATGATTGACATGGTGTTTGTTGCCCAACAACTCCAGGAGAAATGCCTGGAGTAGAACAGAAGGCTGTATACAACATTCATCAACCTGACCCAATGCCTTTGATGCTGCCAGTTGTGAGGGCTTGTGGAACATCATGGCAAAATATGGTTGCCTGGAGAATTCATTAATAGTGTGCATTAGTTTGATGACAATAGGCTTGCCTGGGTTCTACATAACGGACGACGCTTTCTCACTTTCCCAGTCACTAGTGGAGTGAAGCAAGGCTGTACGCTTGCTCTCATACTTTTTAGCATGATGTTTTCAGCATTGCTGTTAGACACCTTCAACAAGGACCACACTGACAGTAAACTATTTAACTTGAAAAGGCTAAAAGCTAAGACTAAAGTGGAGGGAGAGTTGATGTTAGACTTTTTCTTCATAGATGATTGTGCACTCAATGCAGCCTCTGAAGCTAAGACGCAACAAAGTATGAATAGATTACCTGCTGGTTTTACTAATTTTGGACTACTAATTAACACCAAAAATACAGAGATTCTCTACCAGTCAGCACCATACCACCATGCAAGGAACCATCAGTTTCAACAAATGGAGAAATTTTGAATACTGTGGATAAGTTCATTTACCTGGGCAGCTTACTTTCCAGGGATGTCCACATAGATGATAAGGTTGACACACACTGCCATAGCTTGCTCAGTGTTTGAGAGGCTCTGAAGGATAGTGTGGTACAGAAGAGGTATTAGATCAACTACCAAACTGAAGGTCTACAGAGCTGTTGTGTTGACCTCATTGTTGTATGTTTGTAAAACCTATCTACCAGCGCCACGCCAGGAAACTGAATCACTTCTATATGAATTGTCTTAAGAAGATTCTGAAGATCTTCTGGCAACATAAGGTACCAGACACTGCCAAGCATTCAAACTCTACGGCAGAGAGCACAATTCTAACTAGCCACGTTATTCAAATGCTAAACGTACATTTGCCTAAAATACTATTTTATGGAGAACTTACACGAGGCAGATACCCACATGCTGGTCAGAAGAAGTGATACAAGGACACTCTCAGGGTCTCTCTGAAGACCTCTGGAATTGTGTGACATGGGAGATACTGGTAAAGAACTGCCCCAGCATGGCATGCCCACCTCAAAGAAAGCTCTGTGCTTAGAGTGAAGCGGAATTGCAGGAGCTCAAAAGATACATGATATGCACAAATTTAGAGACATCTCCAAATGCAACCTGTGGCAGGGCCCTCATATCGGTCTGTCCAATCAACCACAGTCAGACACACTATACCTTGACTCCAACATGGTGATGTCATTTTGGTCCTCTCTGAAAACAAAGCACAACAACCAACCATATGTAAATATAGGAAGGCAATATGGGAGGCATGAATTTTTGAAAGAAGGCAGGCAGGGATAGAAGGAAGGATAGAGGAAGGAAGGAAGGAAGGAAGGAAATAGGTAGGAAGGAAGGGAGGAAATCTAGCCCATAATTTATATTCAATGTTAGTTCCTTCAATCTGGTTTGCTAGTCAAATATAAGGCATATGTCATTGGCTTGAATACATGGGTTATGTCATAACCCAGAGGTTTAAACAAGGTCTTTTCAAGGCTTAAAAGCTGAGACACAATTTTACCTCACAGATATTATATCTCACTTGAGCCCCACAAAAAACACCTGTGCAGTGGATACTACAGCTATGGTCCTCATTTTACAAATTCTGGTCAGAGAGCCAAGACATAGAAAAATGAAAGTATGTAAAATAAGAGTATAATTAATGTTCTTATTAATAATGTGGTAAAAATTAATAATAGTTCTGTGATACAAATAGTAAATGTTAGAGGAAGTGGAGATGGCTAGGGAAGGCTGGGTTCCATAGAGGAATTAGGGTTTGGGGCGGGTCTTAAAGGATGTCGTGGTAGGTTTTGGATAGGCAGGAGGAAAAATGAGAGTATTCTAGGTTGTGAGAACATGAGTAAAGGCATGGAAGCAGAAATGAGTGTCATGAGTTTGTGGGACCATGAAGAAAAAGGCCTGACCTATTATAGGAAAAATTTATAATCTCATAGAATTATAAGATCACAGATCTAGAGCTAGAAGAAACCTTTAACCATCAGTCCAATCCACAAATGAGGCCCAGGATTTTCAGAGGAAGTGGTAATAGAGGCAGGATCTGAACCTAGTTCCTGACTCCAAAGCCAGCACATTTTCCACTGTCAACAAATGGAAGAGTTTGAACACCCTCTTGGAGTTTTCAGTTGTGAAATATTATTTGCAATGTTAAAAAAAAAAAAGACTTTTTTTTTAAAGAGAAGGGAATGTTGAAGTCATTTAGTCCCAAGGCTTTTTAAGAGCCTTCAATTCTGTGGGAAATGTGAATATCATCCACTTATCAAGTCTGTTGTGGAGGACATGTTTTTGAGTCTAGTTGAACCAGATGCCAAAGAGGAGTTCACTTCCACCCCTAAAATTCTGTGAAATGAAGATACTGAGCCTCCCAGAGACTGAGTAACTTGCCTATGCTCACACAGCTAATAAGTGCCAGAATCAGAATGTGAATACTTGTGTTCTATCCATTGTCATACCTCCTCAGTAAGCTGTCCAGAAATATGCAAAAAGATAGTAGGTAGGGGTTAAATAATGCTTGTCTGGTAAAATACACAGTTAAGTTAGTTTTAGAGGAACTTGAAAAACCTGATGCAAGGTGCTACGTGAAGGGCTACATTCGAGAATTTTGAACTAATACAGCAATACTCCATACTGATATCTCACCAATATAAGTCCTCCCTCTTAACAATGCCTGCCCGTTCTGTATGACTGTTAGGCATGTATTTCCATAAGCCTAAAACAGAGAGACTACCTAACATCTCCAAAGCCTTCTTACTCTCATGACATTGCAAGGATACCAATAGGGCATTCACTCTCTATGGGTCTATGGGTCATCCCTCATTCTTATGTTACCAGTCTACTTTTTTTTTTCTGGCTACACATTTATACTATAGCTCTAATAGGGCTTCAGAATTATCTATGGTAGAAAGAAAAAAATGTACCACATCATTAAAAAAATTGGATAGAGTGGGGAGAAGAAGACTTCTAAAAGGTGCCCAGGTATCCTTAAATGGGGCAGGTGCCCCACATGTGGTTATAGTTCTGTACAATCCCTACCTGAAAATGTAGTGGAGAGAGCACATTCAAATTTGGCCTCAGGCACTACCTGTGTAACCCTGGGCAAGTCTCTTAACCTCTGTTTGCCTCAGTTTCTTCCTCTGTAAAATGGGCATAATAACACTTTCCTTCCAGAGTAATAACTGTAAAGCACTAAGCACAATGCCTCACCTGTAGCAAGCACTACATAAATGTTAGTTATTATTATTATTTTTTTAATTATTCATAACATAGTAGAGTGCTAAACTTAGAGTCACCTGGGACCTGGGCTCAAATTCTATCTTTAGAATTTATTGTGTGACTATGTGACCATGGACAAGGCACTTAATCTATGGAAGCCTTGGTTCCCTCATTTATAAAATGGTGTAATAACACCTAAAGTTCCTACCACACAGGTTTGTCATAATGATGACCTCTTATTCTAGGTAATTGATACGTTCCTAAAAACTATGAAGAAATCAAACTTTGGGAAATAGAGACAATTTTAAATGTAATAGTGAACCTCCATATAAAATGCTTATATTTAATACAAAGAAAATGTTAATATTTAATATACTTTTTCATATTGTAATATATAAGTGGTGCTGAACATAAGAACTCTGTAGTGAATCGTTTAGTAAAGCAAATTAAGCATCCTTTAAATTATGTTTTGTGAAACTACTTTTTTTGTATTTTTTTCTTTAAAATACCTCTCTGTTAGCACTCTAAATAGCATGGGGATCCCAGATTTAATTAGAGACAAAACTTAGAAGTTCAAGCACCCATTAAGCAGACTGCAGAGATGAAGAGG
Source organism: Phascolarctos cinereus (assembly GCF_003287225.1). Lineage (NCBI taxonomy): Eukaryota > Metazoa > Chordata > Mammalia > Diprotodontia > Phascolarctidae > Phascolarctos > Phascolarctos cinereus. The sequence continues at coordinate 176,229,784 of NW_027555736.1, read as the reverse complement.
GGAGGGAGACTTCTGTTGCTGTTGACATCCCCACACGGTTCCACTAAATCAGCAGACATCTTTTTTTGCCTTTCCTCTAATAGCAGCCCATTACATTTTCATAGAAAATATAGTGCCAATAAGAGTCACAGCTAAAGCATGTTCATGAATAATAAATAAAGCTTTAGGTCCAAAAATATCTGAATAGCTGTGTCTTCTGGACAGAATTTCTATGTGACTCAATTGAAAAAATGCAGTCAAGTAGATAAAAAGATAAAAAGAGCAAAACCATATATGGAACAATCAGGTTAGAGGGAAAGTCACGAAAATAGGTGTCTCAAATCTAGGATCACCAAACTTTTCCAAACAACTTCACTTCTTATCAATGATTCCCTCAAGTCTTAGGGACTTTCCTTTCAAACTTAAAAAGAGATCCCAGAATCCACTTCATTACTGCCTCCATTTTCTTCCTGACATGCCCATATTTTGAAGATCTAGAGGTATTAGAGAAGGTCTAAAAGATCTTTGTAGCACCGTTCCTTAATTGCATGCCAAATTTTGGTGTACCAGAGCCAAAGAAAAATAGGACAGTATACTTTTCCAGCACTGGGGATTGGCAAAGGAATAGAACGTAATGTTTCTTGAGGGTAAGGATGTGCACGTAGTAAATACTTAATACTTGCTGAAACAAAATAAGAGAGGCCTGGGCTTTCACAAAATACCTAACTCTGCTATGACCATTCTGGCTTAGAGAGTATCAATGTGCTATATAACATTAATTTGTTTCCAAAGAAGGATAAAAATGTTTAAAAAAAAGGAAAGTGACCTCTCAGTAGAAAGCTGGAAGTTGAGAGTGGCATTTAGCACAATTCAAGTGTAAATATCCCACTATAAAGCTGGCATCCATTAGGATTAAACCCAAAATGGTACTCAGGATCTGGAATAATGTTTTCCCTATGAGCACTGCCAAGCCATGCTTAGGGTTCACAGTAATTATGACTAGTCTAGAGCACAACTCCAAGACCTTCTACTGATACTAGAAACAATTCAAATTGAAGAATGTGAACCTATGTCACAGGACATAAAGAATAAATACAGCAAAATGGAACAAGACTAGTTTTTATGATTCATATGTTTTGGGAAAATTATTAAATGTTATTTTGAATGAAGGCAAAGGTTAAGACTGAAATCTCACCAAAGCACTCATTATCTCATATGACCCATAGTAATTTTAATGAGTTTATAACTTAAAATTAAGAGTAGGAATGACGGGAGAAGTCAGCACACTATTGAATTCTAATGACTTGAAGGATTCCAATAAGAGTTTCAGCTTGATGCTAAATATTACAATAATTTCCTTCAGAGAAATCAATATTTTTTTTCTTTATCTCAGACACAAAGAAAAACATCTGAATGTTAAACAGTGTACCTATTTTATTTCTCCAATTAAAATAAGTTAATTATTAGGTCTAAATTAAATTATGCAACTAGCTGTAAAACATCTCAGTGAGGGCTATTCTGTGCTAAGTGCCATTCTGAATTACAAAATCAAATAGTAAGTACTTAGTAATTTTGTTTCATTCATTTATTCTTTCATCTAGTCATAAAAATCTTTGAATAAAAAGGAACCTCAGAGAGTTATCAAGTACAACTTCCTACCCAATATAAAAACCTTACAGTCTTTCTTATATTGAATGGACATCTACCTCCCTGTAATGTCTATCCACTTCTCCTAGCTTCGTAGCTCAGTAAAATAAAAATTCATCTTTCAGTAAAAAGTATTTTTCAATAACGCAATCAATTTCATTTCCACACTGCTCGTTCTTTAGTCTCATTGTTTCAGTTAAGCTTTATCAGTATTAAAATTCACTTGCTACCATCTTTTAAAAAATAATCAGGCCTGAAAACCTACATTTAATACAATTACCAAAATGGAACAAGATATTAAAATGCTATACTTTACACCCAGGTCATTTTTATAAATTTAGACAACCAAATTGAATGCTGAAAGTTGCCATCCAATCTTCTCCTAATGGGAGACTAGACTTCTTTACCACAGAGTATTTTTTAACCTTTGTGAAAAGTTGTCGTTTTCAACTAGCTCTTCCTAAATATGATATCAAAGTATCAACCTATTGCCAAGAGGAAGCATTAAATGTAGCCTCTACCTTTATAGATATTTTTAAAAAGAAAATAAAGAGAAGCTGTAAACTATTCCAATCTCCTTTGTTCTCAGTCCTAATAATCATCAAGGAAATCGATTTCACATTTGACTTCCAAAAGCTCATTTGAATTTCCAAGCTAAAAGCTGATCACATTTGATAAATGTCTGAGGGACTTAGATTTAGTTGGCAGAAAAATTCTGCGTTTAAAATAAAAGGCTTCTAGCTTCATGGAAGACTGAAAAGCCATCTGTTGCAATAGTTTTCATTTTTATATCCACATTTCTGCTCTAGTTTTGGTACACAATACAGGCACATTTGTGTAAGCCTGTTTAGTGTTATACAGGTAAATTAATATCTTTAAGGTAATGTTTAGTAATTCCTTTAGTGTTACCCAAGCAAAAGTATAGTAATTTAGATATTTGGGTATCTAAAGAATTTAATATATAAAAGTGAACTCTGTTTAGCTTAGGACAAGACACATAGAATTCTGCATATTTACATTCTATAGTACAAAATAAGTCCATTCCACTTTCAAATATGATTGGAGATGCTGAATTTACTAAATAAATCCCTTTGCTAAGTAGAATTTGGTAGCTTGTAAGGCTCCTCTTTCTCCCAAGGACGCTCTTAAATCTTACAGTAAACAGAAATCACGAGAAATTAGAACAAGAATGTTTCTCTTCAAAGACAATTACTTTTAGAAATGTTTATCTTTTCCAATTTTGATAAAAGCACAGTCATAATTTTTACAGATTAATCCAAGTAAAAAGACAGATTTTTTCCTACGCATTTTGAACCTTACAGTCAGTGTATTTAAGGCAGTCTATCTACTCTTTCTGATGACATTTATTTTGTACTAGTTTGAATTATCTTCTGCACCTGTTCTCAAAGCCTCTGAGTAATGAAAACATTTTTTTTCAAAACCTACTCTATTTACCCAAACATAAAAATAGGCATTTCATGGCCACTGCTATTCTTTAGCTACAATGATTTCAAATGATTCATGAATGTTCTTACAGTTAACTATGAGAGCAAGTTAACCAAATCATAACAGGCTTTTCATCTTGTTCAACATCCATTTGATAAACATTTCCTGCTTATTATATGCAATGTGCTAAAGGAGGGGAAATGCAAAAATGAATACAACTGTCTTAGTACCCTCAAGGTGGTTAGATCTAAGTCAATATCATTAAATCTATATGTCAGATGCCACTGTGATGTCATATTATTTTCTTTATTATGAGTTGTCAGTACTTTGTTCTTTGGAATTTCTGCAGTTAATCAAATGCTGAAGTGATTTATAGTTCGGGGTAATTCAAAGCAATTTTTAAAACAGCAAATAACTCATGTGAAAGCCTATCAGTCTGTTCCTTTTTTAACTGATATAACACAACACTTTTCCTACTCACACATATGAGAGTCTGTTAAAGCTGAATAAATGCAGGTGAGGTGACTTTGTAGCCCCTTTAAGCAACTCCATCCTCCCCTAAAACCTGCACAGATGTGATCAAAATGGAGGGCCAATCTGCCAGCTAGCTTCCTGGACTTCATCACCTGCACAGCTACTTCTCTTCTTCCTTGAAGAAAATTAAATACCAAAAAAAAAAAAAGCCTTCAAAGAGAGGAACTGTGTCCTAAGAGACTTGGCTCAACCAGCTAAAGGGATATATATTTTTTTAAGGGAAGTGAATCCATATTGATTCTGCAGGACCATTTCAGAGAAAGAACTTCATGATTGTAATAGACTCTTCAAAATGGCTCCAAGAATCACTAGCTTTTTATTAAGCTTCTTCTTAAACTAAATTCAACAAACATTTATTAAATACAATCTTTGCAAAGGGCTGTGTTGTTGCTAAGAAAAATACAAAGATGAATTCAACTACATTCCCACCTTCAGAAAGCTTATTTTTTTTCCACTTAATAGTATTTTTTCCAATTACATGTAATAATAGTTTTCAACATTCACTTTTATAAGATTGTGAGTTCCAAAGGTTTTCTCTCTTCCTTCTTCTCTTCCCTTCTCCCCAAGACAGCAAAGCTTATTTGTGTTGTGGTTTGTCCTTCCTTCTGGAAAAGGACCACAACTTCTGGGAGATGATGACTTATCCGCATTGAATTGGATTTGAGTGAGAGAGGGCCATTCAAAGTTACCAGGCTCACTTTCTCTCCAAGAGCCACCTGGGTCCGGTGGCCTGATATAGATCAGGATGACTAGAGATGGCCCAGCTTAGCACGCTGCATTTAGAATGAAAGACCTGGGCTGGAATCTCTGGTCAGCAACTATGAGGTAGGATTTGAACTCAGGCCTTCTGGTACTTACTACCTATCCATGTGAACCCTAGGCTAGTCCTTGCATTTTTCTGGGCCTCAGTTTTCTCCTTTGTAAAAACCAGGAGGGTGGACAAACACTAGGTGACCAGCTCTTTCTGATCACAATCATTCTTCTTTCCTCCACAAGGATGTATTAATAACAATAATTTTTTGTTTTGCTGTTGTTGTTTAGCTGTTTTCAGTAGTGTTCAGTCAGGTCAGTCTTCGTGACTTTTTGGGGTCTTTGTGGCAGGGATATTGGAGCAGCTTGCCATTTCCTTCTCCAGCTCATTTGACAGATGAGGAAACTGAGGCAAACAGAGTTAAGTGACCTGCCCAGAGTCACACAGCCAGTAAGTGTCCCAGGCTGGATCTGAACTCAGGAAGATGAGTCTTCCTGACTCCAGGCCCAGTACTCTATCCTCTGTGCTGCCACTAATAGTTCAAATTATTTAGTGCTTTAAGGTTTACAAAGCACTGCATATGTTAACTCATTTTATCCTGGGAGGTAGGTACTAGTATTATCCTCCCTTTATAGATGAGGAAACTGAGGTATTGATACAGTTTAAGGGTTTAGGGATGCTGAGACCCCAAAATCACAACATGCAGATCCTACCCAAAAGAATTCGACCCTTCTTTCAGCCAAAGGCAGGGTTTATCAGAATATCTGCCATATTAGGCAGACTCTTAAGGAGTCTGAACATTAGTTAACTATTGATTTATTGGCTAGATTATAGGACTCTAAACAGTGGCTAGATTTTAGGAATCTGAGCAGTGGCTAGTTTATAAGAATCCCAGCACCTTAATGGAGACAAGATGGACCTTATATACAGAAAGCCTGTGGGAGGGATCTAGAAGTGGCCAAGTAGTTTGGGGTGACGGGAGGAGGGGCCAAAGGAGGATCTGGATGGGAGTGGCCAGTAAAGTAGGGTGAACAGAACTCCTGCGACCTGGGCGGTGGAGCCTAGCTAGCATTAAGTGTGGGAAATGGCCAAGGGCCACAGGGAGGTAAAACAATGGAGGGGAGATTAGGTGTAGCCACAATGAAAGGCCAGTTGATGGGATTATAGCCTCAGGCGAACTCTAGAGATTTGGCCAAGTGGGAAAGTTCAGGGTTTTTCCTTTCTGGGGCCTAGATCCCATCCTCATCATTATAACCAGGTTAAAAGACTAACCCAAGGTCACCCAGCTAGGAAGTATAAAAGGCAAGCTTTGAACCCAGACTTTCCTCAATACAAGTCCTATACTTTAACCATTTCAACCTAATTGATTAAGAGATGGGGAAATGTTATGTAAACTCCAGCTAAATGGATAGACACTAACACTCTAGAGAATGAGTCAAGGTTTACAGGGCTAAAGGGTCCACATAACTAGCATTTTTTTTAACCTCCACTGAGCTCATTACAATCCACAAAGCCTTTTCACAGTCATTATCTCATGTGATCCTCACCACAACCTTTGGAGGGAGGTGTCCTAGGTATTATTATCCCCATTTTACAGATGAGGCTCAGAGAGTTTAAATGAGTCACTCAAGGTCTGATTTATAGCAAAGATTAAGCATGGACTAGGACCCAGGTTTTTGACCCTTAGTCTATTGTTTCTTGTTTCCATCAAACAATCAACCAATCAACAAGCACTTATTAAATGCCTACTATGTGCCAGGCAATCCCAAGCACTGGGTGACCCAAAGAGAGGCAAAAACAGTCCCTGCTCAGACACAGCTTATCTTCTAATGGGAGAAAGGATATGTAAATAGTTCAGCACATAAAAGATACCCATGGAGCTGGTGGAAGTTTATCTCAAAGGGGAAGGCACTGGAAGCTGGGGACAATGGATAAGACCATCTGCAGAAGTCTGTCTTGTAGCTGAGTCTTGAAAGATGCAAGAGATTCTAAGAGATGGAAGTGAGGATGAGTGTTTCAGGAATGGATGCCATGCTGGATATACTTGGGCTGAATGCAAATGAACATTTTACACTGCAAAGGAATTGCATAAAAGAGCCACAAAAGGCTCTGCAAAGTTGAAGAAAAGAGATCATTTCTGAGTGGGGAAAAATAAGAAACTTCATGGAAAAGTAGCATTTAAGCAGTAGTTTGAAAGAAGGTTAAGATTTCAAAAGGTTGCGATGAGAGGAAGAGCATGGCACAGCAAATTCCAAGGCATGGAAAAAAGCATGAACAAAAGCAAAAAGGTAAGAAATCAGAGCATGTATTCAAGAAACAGTGAGCTAGATAAGCACTGTTTTGGTGGTGGGTAAAGTACAAGGTGGGAATAAAAGTTCAGTACACAAACTAAGACAACTTTGACTTTTTTTAGGGCCAGGCAATACTGATTCACTGAAGGGTCCTTGAAGGGGTATGATCAAATAAATCTAATAGCAAGGTGAGCAATAAATGGAGTAGGGGTCAGAGGGTGAAAGGTGCCTACTATGTGCAAGGCATGACGCAAAACACTTTACAAATATTATCTCATCTGATCCCCGAAGAAACCCTGGAAAGTAGATGCTATTATTAACCCCATTTTATAGCTGAGGAAATTGAATCAGATAAAAGATTAAGTAGCTTTCTCAGGGTTACATAGCAACTAAGTGGTGGTGTCATATTTGAACCCAGATCTTCCCAACTCCAAACCCAACACTCTAGTTACTATGCCACCCAGCTGTCAAAGTCTGACTAAATGGTAGCTGTGGGAAGAGACCAGTTCATAGGTTATAAAGCTTAAAGGATCATTAGAACACAGATTTAAGGCAAGAAGGAAGCTTAGAGGCCATCAATTCAAAACTGATCAGTTTTACAAATGAAACTGAGACTCCAAAAAGGTTAAATGACACATCCAAGGTAATATATGTAGTAAACAGAGCCAGGGTTCCAACCTTGGTTCTCTGACTCCTACAGTGAATAAAACTTCAAGAAACAAAGTTACAGGTATTAAAAATCAATTTATTAACTAGGCTGGTCAATAATCAATAAACTTATGGTCAGTGATCTCTCTCAATGATCAAAAATGAAAAGGCAGCATCTCACGTCACTTTAAATCTCCATCTTTCCCTTCTGACAAGGACCTTTCCTGACAAGCAAATGGTAGCCATGGGGGCAGCTAAGTGGTGCAGTGGATAGAGCACTGGCCCTGGAGTCAGGAGGACCTGAGTTCAAATCCAGCCTCAGACTAAACACTTGACTCTTACTAGCTGTGTGACCCTGGGCAAGTCACTTAACCCCAACTGCCTAAAAGAAAAAAAAAGCAAATGGTAGCCATGATTGGTGGTTATTTAATGAGGAGGTAGGCTGAGAGTTCTCTGTCCATACCCATTACTTCACTGTTGGGAAGGAGATCTGAAGATAGAGGACTGATCATGAGATTTCAGCAGCCTCCAGCAATCCAGGCAAGGAAACCATGGCAGATAAAGACCTCTCTGGTGTGGTTTTGCCTTCACAGGCCAGGTTGCCCCAACTTTGGTGAAAGGAGCAAGGACAAAATTCATACGCCCTGAGGGAGGTTCTAACTCAAACTGGTCCTGTTTATAAAGTAAACAAAAGCCAAGGTTCCATTGGGGTGGGGTCCAGCTCAAGCTAGTTAAGGAGTAGATACCTTGAGAGGGACTGAAATATGATGATATTCCTTAACCAGAATGGGCTAAACCAGTATAAACTATGGCCTTTTAAGCTGAGAAGGGAAATTACAAATTATTATTAATAATTAAATGACACATCATTTAAAGTAATTTTCCTCATGCCAAATGCAGCACACTTTCAATTGTACCTTTCTAAGATCAAGGTTAAACTTTTTCATTTTATAGAATGGGACAATGAAGCCAAGGAAATGAAGATACTTGGCCAAGGTCATGAAGATAATAAGCAGCAAAAATGGGATTCTACCTCCTTGTTCAGGGCTCTTTCAACTGCATCATGACACAATGGCAAAAGGATTAACAGGATACAACAATTTATTAGATATGAAAGATAAGGGAGAAAGAGGCATCAAATATTAAGTTTTCAAACAGTACTATGAATGTCATTTGTAACACATGAATTGTCAAATTCTGATGTTAGTGTTTTTTTTCATTTTCATCTAAAAAAATTAATTATGAACTTATCAATAAATATGAACATATAATAAACATAAAAAGGAAAATAAAGGAATTTAATGAAATTGTGAACTAGTATGAGCACTTAAATTATTATTATTGTTATTATAAATCATATTAAATTTAACACAAGAAAAAAGCAAAACTGCCCCTGCCTTTCTGTATCCCTTCTGAATTTCTTTCTGTTCTTGTCTGTGTATTTTTTTTTTAAACTATGTTATTGGTACTCTTTTCTTTTGGGGGAGGACACCATCATCACTACCCTCCTATTCCTCTCCAACTCCCATACTCCACTCCTGCAAATTAAAGAATTTCCACATTATCACCATGAATATGAATATCACCAAGCAAAACAAATTCACACATTGGTTATGTCTGAAAATATATGCCTCATTTTAGCCTCTGTCTATCACCTCTCAGCCAAGAGGTAGGGACCGTGTTTCATCTTCATTTTTCTTGACTAGTAGTTGGTCACAGCCTTAATAAGAGTTCTTAATCCTTTCAAAGTTACTTTCCTATACAATATTGTTGCCATTAATATACACTGATCTTCTGGTTTTGCTCACTTTACTCTGCATCAGTTGACACAAGTCTTCCCAGGTTTCTCCTGGGAATCCATCTCTTTTTACTCCTCATGGCATAATCATATTCCATTATATTAATATAATTTGTTGAGCCATTCCTCAGTGATGGGAACCTACTTTGTTTGCAGTTCTTTACCACATAACACCAAAACACCAATAAACACATTAAAAAAAAACCTGATGTTATATGTAATATTCCATTCCAATGAATTTCCCTTATTCTTCTCCCCTCTCAGAGAGAAAGAGAAAGAGAAGGAGAGGGAGGCAGGGAGAGAGGAAGGGATACAGGGGAGGGTAGTATCTAATTCTTCTTTGAGACCAAGCTTTTTTCTTTATAATTTCACAACTGTTTCCTATTCTTTCCATTTATGTTGTAGACATTGTACATATTTTCTTTCTGATTCTGCTTATTTCACTCTGCTTCAGTTCATGTTAAAGCTTTCCATGCTTATTTGTATTCATCATGCTCATTGTTTCTTACAACACAGTAATATTTCATTACATTCATGCAGCACAATATGATTAGCCATTCCCCAAATTATGAGCATCTGCTTTGTCTCCAATTCTTTGCTTACCACAAAAAAAGTGCTGCTATAAATGTGAGTATTAGAGAGGGACTTTCTGTTTATCAGTGACTTTCTTGAAATATATACCTAACAATGGAATCTCCAGGTCAAAGTATAGAGATATTTCAGCCATTTGACTTGCATAATTCCAAATACCTTTAGAAAATGGTTGTGCTAACTCATAGCTCCACTATTAACGTATTACTGTGTCTATCTTTCCACAAATTCTCTAACACTGACCATTCTAATCTTATGTGATCTTTGACAATTTATTAGGCATAAGGTGAAATCTCAATGTTTTTCTTTTTTTTTATGTGCATTTTTCTTTGTAGTAACTTGGAACATGCTTTCATATAGTTCTTAATAGTTTATAATTCTTCATTTAAGAAAAGTATGTTCATATCTTTTGACCACATATCTATTGGGGAATGGCTTTTGGTCTTATGTATTTTTGCTAGTTGTATAAATATCTTGGATAACAAGCCCTCATGAGAGATATCAGATACAAATACGTTTCCCTTCAAATACTAGATTCATTAATTTTACTTCTCTAGATTTTGTATCTCGTGTAATTAAAATGATCTATTATATCTTTTGTAATTGCCTCTATCCCTTGTTTGCTTAAAAATCTATATCTTAACCAGAGTTGTTAAAGGTATATGATCTGCTTTTATTCTGATTTTGGTTATGGGAACTCCTATAGGGAGTCAATAGGGTAGGGATAAAAGAATTGCCTTGCTTCAACGAAGGCCTAGTCGAAGTCAGATAACACAAATGTGTAGTGTACTAGATTGAGTAATTTTCTCCAGCTCCTCTCAGCAGCATATGAGTAGAAGTGTGGATTGTGGCAAAAATCCAGGGTTAGGAACTGCCCAGGATCAACATAAACAAGACAGAGGGATATGGGAATCAAGAGTAGAAGATAGTGTAGAAATGATATGGACAACTACTAAACAAGTCAAGATTGGAAAAGGAGGAAAACATAGCCAAGAATAGAGCCTGCAAAAGTACTAAGGTATGGAGGATAAGAGGTCATGATGCAGGTGAAGAATAGGTTTCAGAAGGGTAAGATATAAAGAGATATAGAATGAAAGAAGATTATAATGCCAGTGGGAATGGAAGAGGAGGCAGATGTAAACAATCCTGAGGTAGAATCAACAGAATCCAGCGACTACTTGGAAAGGAAGGATAAGAGAAAAGGAAGAGTCAATGATGACAATAATGTTTCAAGCATGAATAGACTGGTGGTACCATCAACAAAAATAAGCAGGATGGGAGGAGAGACAAGTTTAAGGATCAGTGAGTTTAGTACTGAATATACTGGGTTTGATGGTATTGGTAGAACATCCAAAGATGCTCAGCAGGCAGTTGGAGATGATGGAATGAAGCTGAGGGAAGAGAATTAGGTTGGAAATACATACATACATACATACATACATACATACATATGTATGTATATGTATGCATGTATGTATTCATACGTCACCTACCAAGAGTTTGATCACTGAAATAATGGATATGGATGAAATCACCAAGAAAGAAGTACAGAGAGAAAAGAAAAGAAGCTAAGGCCCTCACATATGGATTGGAAAGAGAATGGACCAGTGAAGAACGTTTAAAAAGAACAGAGAGATAAAGAGCTACCCAGGAGGCAGCAGTATCATGGAAGTCAAAGAGAAGTATTAAGATACAGAGGATAGTCAACACTGTCAAAAGCTGAAGGAGGTCAAGAAATATAAGGATGGATAAAAGTCCATCCCACTTGACAATGAAAAAGTTACTAGTGAATTTCAAGGGAACTTTGAGTTGAACAGCAGTATTGGAAGCAACACTGTAGACAGTTGGAGAATGAGTGGATAAATGAAATAGAGACAGCAAAAACAGACTGCTCTTTCTGGAAGCTTAAAAATGAAAGGGAAGAGAAACAGAGAGTGCTATTTCAATGAGAAAATTGGTAAAAGTTGTGTGTCATTTATAACAGGAAAGATTTGAACACATAAAGCGTCAATAGAAACTGAAAATAAAGGCTGAGGAGGTGAGGAGAGAGAAGCCGGGTAGTGATCAATGAAGCAAGCTCCAGAAGAAATACAAGGGGATGACATCAAAGACACAAATGGAAAAGTTGGCTTTAGCCAGGAGGAGGGTTGCCGCACCCTGGACACAAAGGGATAGGTAGATAGAACAGGACAGAGAATTTCTGAGGTGTGAAGAAAAGGACATGGGCAAGAATATGATAAATGGAACCAATCTCAGTACAGTAAGAGATGAGACCATCTATTGAGGAGAAAGAAGAATGGAATAGAGTTGGAGACAGAATGAAACAGGAGAAGACTTGGAACAGTGCTTCTCTGGAATACTACAGGGAGTTAAAATTAGAATTGAACAAAAAGATTTCCTTCTATCAGTGAAGGCACAATTGAAATTTGATAGCAACAATTTATCACAGACTCAGTACAGTTTTGTGACTTTGGGATTGGAACAAATGGTGACAGGGAACCAGAGCTGGGAAAGAAGAGGGCAATAGAGTTTAAAAGAAAGCAAAGAATACAAAGGTAAAGAGCAGTGTTTTGTAGAAGTTCTATCAGAAATAAAATCAAAACTATTAAGGGAGAGAAACGTAAAGCTGGAATAAAGATAATGAACTAAGAAAAAGTAGGAGTGAGAGAGGAGCAAGTGGAGTCAATGAGTGTAGACTGCCCTTCTAAGGAGTCTGTCCTGAAAAATGGAAGAGAAATTATAAGACAATAATTTTCAGGGATAATAAGTTTTTTATTATTATTTTAAAATAACATTTTATTTTTTCTACAAATTACATGTTAAAAACAATTTTTAAACTTTTTTTTTAAGTTTTGAGTTCCAAATTCTATCCTTCCCTCCTTCCCTAAGATGGGAAGCAATCTGACACAGGTTATACATGTACAATCATGTAAAACAGATAAGAAGTTTTGGGGTTTTGGGGTTTTTGTTTTGTTTTGTTTTGTTTGTTTGTTTGTTTTTAGGCAATTGGGGTTAAGTGACTTGCCCAGGGTCACACAGCTAGTAAGTGTTTGGTCTGAGGCTGAACATCCCTTCTGACTTCAGGGATGCAGTTCTAAGAAAAAAAAAGAAAAGGAGGGATATGGAAATGTTTGTAGGCAGGCAAAAACGAAAGAAAAGACCATCTGAATTGCATAACAAAAATGACGAATAAAGCATAAGCCCTGATCTCTATGTGGAGAAAAGGAAAAAAGAAAAAGGGGGGAGAGGAGAGAGACAGAGAGAGGGAGAAAACTGAGATGAAGGGATTAGGGGAGAGAGAAAGGGCAGGGAGGAGAAAAGAGAAGAGAGGGGGAGACAGAAAAACAAACCAACCTGTTAACAAGTTACAGAAAAATCCTTCCCTGGAGAAACTTTAATTTATGGGCAGAAATTCACACAAACATTGACCTTGCCTTGTATTACAGAAGTAATATTTTTCCAAGGATTAGCTGTTCTTGAACTATTTTTTAACAGTGCATTATGATCAAATATAAATTCAGTTCCTTTTGTGTCCCACATTTTCTTTCCTGAATACAAATTGTGGTTACTGCTGCCAAGGAAAAAAGAAAACTACCCAGCACAATTTCAAAATAAATTACTAGAAGACAGCATGAGGGGTAAACTACATAGGATACCATACTGTGCCTAGACAATGCCACAAATCAGCTGGTGCCTATTCTCACAAAACATCCATGTAAATGAGAAGAACCAGTATGATCACAGTGCTCCATCAATGATAACAATATCTTTCTGAAGATAATGTTAACAGGTAAGCAAGGAAGGAAAGGGAGAAAGTCTTGATAATATCAATTGGAATAGCTCTTAACCCACTCTTGAAAATAGAGTGAGATATGAGGAAATAATAATCATTACTAACATGAATATGCTATTTTGCAATTTACAAAGTCTTTCACATATATTATCTGAGACCCCCATGATACCTCTTTTAAATACAGATATAATCTTTATATTACAAATAAGGATAATGAAGCTTAAAAAGGTCACAGAATTAATCAAAGAGCCAAGGCTCACCTGGAATTTACACCACCGGTAACCCTTCACCTTCTTCCCACCTGGAGACAGGAACTGTAGATCCCAGAGACCTGAAGCCACGTGCATTCAAAAAGCTAAGACATACCTAAAGAATACGCTTCCATCTAAAGAAAGTGTTTCCCTCCTTAGCCCCTCGTAATAGGGCTCCCAAACCCACTACTCTATGGAAACTGTATTTTCTAAGGTCATCAATGACCTCCTAGTCATAAAAATCCAATGATTTTTTTAAACTCTCATCCCATTTGCCTTTATTAAATCATTTGAAATTGTTGGGATATAACAAATTCAAAAGGCACTAGACCAGGTTTTGGGAGATATTTTGGCTCTACTAAGCACAAGTGATACAAGAAAAGGCAAAGAACAGCCCCTGCTCTCAAGGACCTTATAATCTAATGGTGGAGACAATATACAAACAACTATGCATAAACAATGTATGTACAAAATAAATTAGGAATCATCTCAAAGGGAAGGCACTAAAATCAAGGAGGATAGGGGTAAGATTCTTGCAAAAAGCAGGACTTCAGCCGAGACTTCAAGGAGGTAAGGAGGCAAAGATGAGGAGGGAGAGAGTTCTAGGCATGGGGGACAACCAGTGGAAAATGCCCAGAGTCAGGAGATGAGAACGTCTTTTGTGAAGAACAGGAAGGGACAAGCGTCACTGGAGCTCAGAGGCAGTGGGGTGAGGAAGAGAGTAGTGTAAGAAGAGTGGAATAGGAGGAAGGGACCAGATTATGAAGGACTGTAAAAGCCAAACAAGAATTGTATTTTATCCTGGAGACAATGAAGAGTCTTCGGAGAGTATTGAATATAGGGGTGACATGGTAAAATCTAAGCTTTAGGAAGATCAATTTGCAGAGTGGAGGATGGACTGGAGTGGGCAGACACTTGAGGCAGAGAGAACAGCCAGCAGACTATTTGAATAGTCCAGGCAAGAGGTGATAAGGGTTTGTATAAGAGGGGAGGCAGTATCTGGCCTCAGACACACGATACTTACTAGCTGTGTGACCCTGGGCAAGTCACTTAACCCCACTGCCTCACCAAAAAAAAAAAGAAAGAAAACAGAAAAAAGAGTAGAGGCAGTGTCAGAGAAGACACTGCAAAATGAAGGATCATCTTAGAAGTTCTTTACAATTTTTTTAATGTTCATTTTATTTTTTTAAATGTATTTATTATTAGTTTTCAACATTTACTTTTATAAGATTTTGAGTCCTAAATTTTTCCCCCTTCCTACCTTCTCCCCTCCCCAAGAAGGTATGCAATCTGATATAGCCTATAAATGTACAATCATATAAAACTTATTTCCACATTAATCATTTTGTGAAAGAAGAATTAGAACAAAAGGGAAAAACCACAAGAAAAAAAAACAAAACAGAAAAAAGAAAACAGAAAATAGTATGCTTCGATCTGCATTCAGATTCCATAAGTTCTTTCTCTAGATGTGGACAGCATTTTCCATCATGAGTCTTTTGAAATTATCTTAGATCATTGCATTGCTGAGAAGAGCTCTATCAAAGCTGGTCATCGCACAATGTTTCTGTTACTGTGTACAATGTTCTCCTGGTTCTGCTTACCTCACTCAGTATCATTTCATGCAAGTCTTTCCAGGTTTTTCTGAAATCTTCTTGCTCACCATTTCTTATAGCACAATAGTATTCCATTACTTTCATATACCACAACTTGTTCAGCCATTCTCGAATTGATGGGCATCCCCTCAATTTCCAATTCTTTGCTGCCACAAAAAGAGCTACTATAAATATTTTTTGTACATATGAATCCTTTTCCCTTTTTTATGATCTCTTTGAGATACAGAACCAGTAGTGGTATGGCTGGATCAAAGGGTATGCACAGTTTTATAGCCCTTTGGGCATAGTTCCAAAAATGGTTGGATCAGTTCACAACTCTTTCAATAATGCATTAATGTTCCAATTTTCCCACATCTTTTCCAACATTTATCATTTTCTTGTTTTGTCATGTTAGCCAATCTGATAGGTGTGATGTGGTACCTTACAGTTGTTTCAATTTGCATTTCTCTAATCAATAGTGATTTAGAGCATTTTTTCATATGACTATAGATAGCTTTAATTTCTTCATCCAAAAACTGCCTGTTCATATCCTTTGACTATTTATCAATTAGGGAAAGACTTGTATTCTGGTTTCTTACAATTCTGATATTACATTCTAAAGTTTCTTTCAGCTTTGATGATCTATGTTTCGTGCCCTAAAGTTCCTTCAATTTTACACAAACTATTATCTAAGGTGTCCTCTAACTCTAACACTTCATTTTTATGTAATATATTAAATCATATACATACCTACATGCATTAAGGGAAAAAAAAACAGTGGTAACCTAGAATCAGAAGACTTTAGTCAGAGATTCTTCAATTTTTTACTTATGGCCTATGTGGCCATATAATTAATTTATTTCACCTCTCTGGGCCTGTTTCCCTACCAGGAGTTGGGGAAGGGGAGGGGAAGGGAGGGGAAGAGGAGCTTTCTTGATTCCCTAGAACTCTCTGTGCTGGCATCTTATCTCCCTACTAGATTCTAAGCTCCTTCAGAAGATCAGAGCACATTTTATCAAAATATTGTATTTCCTCTAGTGTCTAGCACAGTGTTTTGTACAAAATAAATGCTTACCAAAGGGCCAAAAAGCCATGCATACCCTTTGACCTAGCAATACCACTACTGGGTCTGTATCTCAAAAGAGATAAGAAACAAAAAGGAAAAGGACTTATATGTATAAAAATATTTATAGCAGCTCTCTTCTTGGGGCAAAGAATTAGAAATTGAGGGGATGCCCATCAACTGGGTAATGGCTGAACAAGTTGTGGTGTGATTATTATGGAATGCCATCATACTATAAGAAAGGATGAGAAGGATACTCTCAGAAAAACCTGGAAAGACTTGCATGGACTGATTCAAAGCGAAAAGTACTGTGTAGGGGTGGAGCCAAGATGGCAGAGTAAAAGCAGGGCCTGATTTAAGCTCTCCCCAAACTTCTGCAAATACCTGTGAAAAATGATTCTAAGCAAATTCTAGAGCAGCCAAACCCACAAAAAAGACAGAGTGAAACAAATTTCCAGCCCAAGACAACCTGGATGGTCTACAGGAAAGGTTTGTTGTCCCAGGCTGGAAGAGGTGTACAGTTCAGCATGGGCCGTGCCTGCACAAATGGGCTCCCAGCAAACCCAAGGCAGGCCTCAGGTGACTGAATCACTGGCAGCAGTGATGGTTTCCAGACTTCTCAATTCACAAACACCAAAGAAAACTTAGAATGTGAGTGGGAAAGGTCTGTCGAACCTGGGTAAGAGAGGACCACAGTCCTGAAGGAGATTACAAGGATCTTTTGGCTGGCACTGAGGCAGGATTCTGTTGCTTTGCCCATACTTGGACCTAGGTCACCGTCTTGGGTGGCAGTTCCGGGATGAGAAGGAGCACTTGTCATAGCAGAATTGTGGCAGCAGTGAAGAGAAAACCCTCCTCACAGTTCCAGGGCAGAAAAGAGCGCTTATGGTCACTCACACACCAGAGCACAGGCCAGGAGAGGAGTATTTACTTTCTCCTTAGATCATACCACCTTGGAAGAACTGAAAACGTACAGGTCCCTAGAAGTATCTCTGAAAATAGTGGCACAAAACCCCTGAAGCTTGGGACAGGACATCCTCCACAATGGAAGCAAAGACCTACCTTAACAAAGAGTTAAAAAAGCCAAGTAACTGGCTGATAAAATTTGCAAACAGCACAAAAAACCTCAGACTATAGAATCTTACTCTGGTGACAAGGAAGATCAAAATGCACAATCAGAAGAAGACAAAAAAGTCAAAGCTCCTATATCCAAAGCCTCTAAGAAAATATGAATTGGTCTCAGGCCATGGAAGAGCTCAAAAAGGATTTTAAAAATCAAGTAAGAGAAGTAGAGGAAAAATGGAAGAGAAATAACTGATAATGATCCGACAACAAAAGATCAGAGTTCATGAACGTGGAAGTGTAACACTTGTGGGTGATGTAAAAACCATCCCAGTGTGTAGCTGAGGTACAGTAGGTCAGGAGTAAGGTGAGGAATCTGGGAAGCTAGCTTGTTTGAAGGAGTTTAAGCACATATGCTGAAATCCCTTTACATGAGGGCAAGAGCTGAGGAAGAGAGACTGTGAGCCTGGCACTGAACTCATTAAGGAAGAGTATCCTGGAGGTCAGTAGGCAACAGCCACCAGAATCTTGACTGTTTGATAAATATGTATTGAATAAACCTTAAAGGAGAAAAGGTTACAGAGTGATTGTGGTAGAGGGGAACCTGGAAGTGGCAATGGAGGCAAGCAATAATTCAACTCCCCCTCATAGTCCCTATCCTCAGACACCTTAAATCCAGTTTGGGGAAAATAATATATACTCAGAAAATTAAATACAAACTTTATGCACGGCCATTTTTGTGAGGAGAGCACTAATAACTAGGTTGATCAAAAATAGGTTTCTTATAGGTGGTGGCTCTTGAGATTATTTTTGGAGCAAGCTAGTGATTTGAAGAGGCAGAGGTGAGGAACTCGTGCATTTCAGGCACCAGACACAGATGGATGCCAAGGCATTGAACTGAGAGATTGAATACTGGGAACAAGAAAGGGATGCAGCACAAAGTGTATGAAAGATAGCGACAGATCTTTTCATTGATTAATCTAGCATAGGAAATGCAGAAAAATGTCTTAATGAGTACTGTAATATATATGAAGAATTGTTAAATGGACATGGATCATTTGTTCTTTCTCATCCAAGAGATTTAAATGGGCTTATAAATTGCACTAAGTAAGATTATTTAGGAAAGAACTTAGTAAAGATCCAAGGAAGAACTTAAATTGTCAAGATCGTTTAAAGACTATAACAGCCTACCAATAGGGTTCTGAAATATTAATTTTCAGAGGTTTTGGTTTTTTTTTAAATAGTAATTGGAAAACAATTGTTTGATTGAGGTAGATGATTATCTACACTGCTCCAAGAAGTTAAACTGAATATCTTGTTGAGATCTCTTCTGGTAAGATGTAAGAACCCTTTCCACTAAGATACTATCTTCTCCAATAGTCATGACACTGCTTTCTCTCATTCTTCCTCCAACCGGACTGTTCCTTCTCTATATTTTGTTGTACCATCATCCAGGCCTTACTCCCTAACCATAGGTATATACCAAGCACAAGATACAAAATTCCATCCCATCTTTTCTAGAAAATCAATCCAAGATCCACACTCTCTCACTCATCTTCAATCTCTCACTGTCTATTGGCTACTTACCTACTACCTACAAACATACCCATGTCCCACTCAATCTCAAAAGAAAAAAAAAATCCTCACTTGATCCACCTACCCCTGCTAGACATTCTCCTATATTTCTCCTCCCTTTCATCGCTGAACTCCTTGAGATGGCTGTCTTCAATTAGTTCTTCCACTTCCTTTCCCCTTACTCTCTTCTTAACTCTCTTCAGTTTGTTTTCCAAGCTCATTATTCGATTTAAGACTTAATAATGAAACCCTAAATAATAAGTGAGTCAAAGAACAAATGCTAGAAATAATTAATAACTATGTTAAAGTCAATGATAGTGATAAAGCAATATACTAAAATTATAGGGATGCAGCTAAAGCAGTCCTCAGGAGGAAAATTATATCCTAAAAACATACACTAACAAAATAAAGAAGATTAAGTAAATGAATTTATTTTTAAAAACTAAAATTCCAAAATATACCAAGCACAGAAAAAGATTACCTAATGAATATACACATTTGAATTACTGATGAGGGGACAAGAGGAAGAAGACTTGTGACTTCATTGGAGTTCACTGGAGTTCCCAGTAAAGAAACATGTACCATTAACAAATATTCTACAACCTGAAGGTTTAAGAAGTTGTCTAAAACACTCAAAAAAGTAAGAGGTTTGTCAAGAGTCACATAACCAATGGGTCAGGACTTAAAGCAGTCTGCCTCATCCAAAGGCCAGTTTTCTATCCATTATGTCATGCTGTCTTCCTTACTGATATTCTAATACTAATGATTCCAGTATTATAGTAAGTTTTTTAAATTAATAATATTCTAGTCATAGTAATCTCTGGTATGACTCTTAGACCTTTTTTTTTCTGCCACAATGTGTTCTAGTCAGTTTTCTCCCTTTTTATCTCTATAGTATGACATATATTCTTAACTTTTATGACTTCAACCTGGAATATCCCTCTGCAAAGCCCACCCCTTCTCCCACTGGTGAGTTCCTCCTGGGGCCTCCATTTTGTGGAGGAGACCAAGCCAGCCTTCCTTCATTCCTCTCATGTCCATGCACTAGGTACCTTCATGACCAATCTCTACCCCATTTCCCACTTTCAGCTCACTTTTGCTTGTGTATAGCTGTCTCTCATTAGGACATAAACTCTTTGAGGGCATGGACTATCTTTTCATTTGTTGGTATTTGTAACCACAGTGCTGGCACATAGTAAGCATTTAACAAATGCTTGTTTCCTTCTTTCCTTAAGGGTACTGACTTACACTACTCTACAAATTTTATCTTGTTTTTGATAGTTGTCTCAAACTCAAAAATCACTGTGAATTTTATTCCTATATTTAATGGGTTTATCTCTCAACTAAAATTTTAGTTCGACACTTCAGCATATAGGCATACTTCATTTTACTGCACTTTGCTTTACTGTGCAACACGATACTATGTTTTTTACAAATTGAAGGTTTGTGGCAACCCTGCATCCGCCAAGTCAATCAGAGCCATTTTTCCAACAGCATGTGCTCACATCATATCTTTGTATCATATTTTGGTAATTCTCACACTATTTCAAACTTTTTCATTATTATTACATCTATTACAGCGATCTGTAATCAGTAATCTTTGATGTTATCATTATAATTGTTTTGGGGCACCAGGAACCTCACCCATATAAGATGGTGAACTTCATCAATAAATGTGTGGTATGTACTGACTGTTCCACTGAACAGCCATTCCCCATCTCTCTCCCTTCTCCTCAGGCTTCCCTATTCCCTGAGACAACAATATTGAAATTAGGCCAATTAATAACCCCACAATGGCCTCTAAATGTTCAAATGAAAGGAAGAGTCTATTGATGTGGCAAAATTCATTGTTGTCTTATTTTAAGGAATTGCCACAGCCACCCCAACCATCAGCAACCACCACCTTGATCAGTCAGCAGTCATCAACATCAAGGCAAGACCCTCCATCAGCAATAAGATTACAATTCACTGAAGGCTCAGATGACGGTTAGTATTTTTTAGCAAGAAAGTATTTTTTAATTAAGGTGTATGTACGTTGTGGTTTTTTTTAGACATGATACTATTGCACACTTAATAGACTATAGTATAATATAAACATAACTTTTATATGCACTGAGAAGCCAAAAAATTCACATGACTCGCTTTATTACAATATTTGCTTTATTGTGGTGTCCTGCAATGAACCCACAGTATCTCCAAGATAAGCCTGTAGTATGAATGTAATTTTCTTGAAGGTTATGCCAATGAATGCAAACTCTGCTAGGTCCCACCCAAACTGAAATCAACTGAAAGTTGAGATTGTTTCTTTCTTTGTAACTGTATCCCCAGAGCCCAGCATAGTGCCTGGAATATAATAAGTGCTTAATAAATGCTTATTGGTTTATTTAATGATTGAAGTAAATTAAACTGGTACTATAAAATTTCCTCAACATCTGAGAGTCAGTACCGCCAGGTCTTCTAGGTTATAAATATAGATTGTTTCATTGTTTGATTATTTCTAATAGTGTCTTCCCCAATATCAAAATTAAGTGCAAAATGTTCAAAATATGTCTTTTACTTTTTCATATCAACTTAAGGTAAAAGATCAGATACACAACTTCTAGTGCAGCTTATGGAAATTTTACAAAAGGGGGACCTATACAAGTCATGGAATGGGAGACTGAGAAGCCTTACCCAGAATAATCCCTAGAGCTGGAAAGGCTTTAGGCCCTTATCAACCAATTAGCAAGTATTCATTTAACATCTATTATATACCAGGCACTGCACTAGAGTCTGGAGATACAAACACAAAAATGAAATAGTACTTGCTCTCAAGGAGCAGCCTTTCTACCCAACATGTACATATATAGCCATATCAAGGATAAATACAAAATTAATACAATGCAGTTAAATATGAGGTAGTTAGGAAGAGTGGGCATCATCAGCTGAGAACAGGAAAGGCAATGAATAGGACCTGTCAAACTCATGACCTAGGCAAAAGACCTTCAAAACCCTCAAGTATAGCCTAAACCAGATTAAAACATAACTAAGAAATGTTTAACAAAATGAATGAAAATATAACAAAATATGAATGATGTCAGTTTGTGGTTTTCTAAGTCAATGTGTGGCCTATAGGGATCCCATTTTATTTGAATTTGACATTACTGGCAATAGAGTTTTATACAAGCACAAAAAGATTCGACAGAATTAAGTTATTGAATTAACTTAGAACCCAAAGCATGTGATCTCTCTTAAAAATGCAAAATTAGAATCTATTTTAACTACTAAGTGAAAATTTATACACATGGGGAAAATCTACTAATATAACTAATTACATTTTACTAACTTTTTCAACTCTAGATCAAAATAACCCTCAACAAGTATAACTGAAATTTGTGCTGAGTCAGCCTGAGTGACCCCATTGTTTCCATTTCTTGTCTTGCTTGTCTTCCCCGCACATGCCAGGTAGTCTGTAGGGACAAATGGCATGAACTTTGAACCCATTCCCTTGTCCTTTGTAGCATCTACAATCTGCACATTGCTGCATAAGCTTTCATCCCATCTCACTCCCTATGAGGAGGCCCTAAGGCAGGAGCTGAGAGACTATTAGATCCCCTTTCAGAATTGTGCATCCATCAGGATAGTCTTTCCCTTCTCACAGAATGAAGATTAAATTTGGTGTCATGCTGCTACTCTCAATGCCTTGTGGCCTTGAGGTGCTTAATACACCCCTTTTAACTTTCTCTACCTGACTTTCCTTCATTACTGAGGACAAGGCCCAAACAAAGGTTTTCTTTTAACAATGTCAATTCAATTTTATTGCTAAAGATTAAGCGGCAGGTGATAAATGGGAAACACAGCATCACTAAATACACTATGAAGCTCATCATCTTAATCTTCACATTTGGAAGAAGGGAAAATATGACTCAACAAAAAGGTACATAAGGCATTAGAAACTATACTGGGTCTAAATCATTAGTATCTAATAACAGTCTAACGACAATCCAAGTATGAATTATAATCTACAGCTACTGCTAAAAGTAATCAACAAAAAGTCTATAGTCTTTATCCTTTTATTTTCTGTGGGAAAGTTTTCAGTGCTTTTCAGTCACCATTTTTAAACACTTTTACTAGTGAGCAGCCATTATTTACTGAATTTGTGCACTACCAACCATTAAAACTGCCTGTTTACTTCCCTGCCCCAACCCAAGCCACATCTACTTAAATTTTCCAGAATACATGAGCTGAAACTTAATGCTGTTTCTTACTTGCTCTTATGTGACCCTCAAATGGAGGTGCAGGGAAGCCCTTCATAGACTAATAGAAAAGTAGGAGACTCAGCTCTTGTTTCAGAGCTGATTAAAAGTTTCTCACCACTTCCACTTCTGGGAGCCAAGACGGCAGAGTAAAAAGGTAGGTGCTCTCACTCTCACCTATCAACCTCTGAAAACCCAGAAAATATCACTCCAGCAAAAAACCCTGAAACAACTTAACTAGAAGAAAGACGGGGACCAGCAGTGCAGCAGCCTGGCAAATGGGTCTCCCTGTGCCTCAACAAAAAATAAGGGAAGCAGCTCTATAAAGGGCCCCAAGCAGATAAGCACCCTGCAGCATTCATCTGAAAAGAGCTGAAGAAAGCAACCTAAAGTCTTCCTAAAGTCTCAGGCTTCCTGATTCCAACCCAACAGGTAAGCTCTCAGAACCCTACAGCCTCCAACTGTTAAGCAGGAAGATATTCTGAAGCCCACGTGGTAGAGCTGGTAAACATCAACACCTGGACCTCTGAGTGCCTCAGTGTGTGGGGGGGAGAGGGGAGGAGGGGAACAGACCGGTGGAAACCAACTCAGAAAACCACCAGGTGCCTTGGCACTCTACAGCAAAGGAATCTCCCAGTGCTTTAGCAGAAACAAGGGAGGCAGCACTGCAAGGGGCCCCAGGCAGATAAACACCCTGCAGCACCCATCTAAAAGGAGCTGAAGAAAGCTAAAGGAAAGGAAAAGCAGGCAACCTAGAATTGCCTAGAAGTTCCAGCCTCGCTGATTCCAGCCCAACAAGAGGTAAGCTGCCAGAACCCTACAGCCTCCAATTACCAACATAAGAGGATCCAGCACAAAAAGCCAGTGACCACGACCTAGGCTCTCAACACAAGAAGCTTGGGTCAGTACCCTCTGTTCCCCAGCAGGAGAGCTCAATCTCTTTAAAGGCCAGGGAATAAAGAAACACCATGAGTAAAAAGAAACGTACCACAGATTTATATTATGAGAAGAGTGAAGATCAGGACAGAAATTCTGAAGAGAAACAACATTGTCAACAAACCTACATCTGCAACATCAAATGGGAATATGAACTGGTCTGAAGCCCAAAAAGCCTTCTTACAAGAGCTCAAGAAGGATTTTAAAAGTCAAATGAGAGAGGTAGAAAAGTCCTTAAAAAATACAACTGGCTAACTGGAAAAAAAGTACACTGAAGAAAACATGTCCCTAAAAGACACAATTGGCCAATTGAAGAAGGAAGTACAAAAACTAACAGAAGAAAACAATCTGTTATAAACTAGAATTGGACAAATGGAAACACTAATGACTCTATTAGAGAGCAAGAATCAGTCAAACAGAAACAAAAAATGAAAAAATAGATGAAAATGTAAAATACCTCATCGGTAAAACAACTGACCTGGAAAATCGATTCAGAAGAGACAATTTAAAAATTATTGGACTACCTGAAAATCACAATGAAAAAGAGTCTGGAGAGTATCTTTCAGGAAATCATAAAGGAAAACTGCCCTGAAGTCCTAGAACCAGAAGGTAAAATAACCATAGAAAGAATACACTGCTCACCACCTGAATGAGATCCCAAATTGACAACACCAAGGAATTTAATAGCAAAATTCCAAAATTACCAGATGAAAAAGAAGGTGCTTCAAGCAGCCAGAAACAATTTAAATATCATAGAACCACAGTCAGGATTACACAGGACCTTGCAGCTTCTACATTAAAAGACCACAGGGAGTGGAATATGATATTCCGTAAGGCAAAGGAGCTTGGATTGTAGCCAAGGATCAACTACCCAGCAAAAATGAGAATGACTTTTCAAGGGAGGAGATGGATATTCAACGAAATAGGGGACTTCCAAACCCTACCTGATAAAAAGACCAGAGCTCAACAATAAATTTGATCTTCAATTACAGGACTCAAGAAGGACATAAAAAGGTAAATGGGACAGAAAGATACAATATGTTGTTAATAAGGGCAAACTGTTTACATCCCTACAAGGGAAGATGACACTTGCAACTCTTGAGAACTGTATTGTTATTACACCATGTTAAAGGAGTATACATAAACAGGGTGGATATTAGTTGACTTTGATGTAATGATAAAAAAAATCTAATCAAGTGGGTTAAATGGATCCAAATAAGTGGATTAATCTGATCTTAGAAAATGTACTGAGAAAGGAGGAGGCAGACAAGGGTAAATTACATTACAGGAAAAGAACAAAATCCTATTACAGCAGAGGGAAAGAAGGGAGGGGGTGAGCATTGTTTGAACCTTACTCTCATCAGATTTGGCTCAAGAAGGGAATAACATAATCAGTTAGGTATAGAAATCTAACTTGCCCTATAGGCAGTAGGAGGGAAAAGGGGAAAGAAAAGGGAGGGGGAAGAAGGGAGGGAAGAAGCAGTAAGGTAAAGGGGAAGAAAAGGGAAAGGGATAAAAAGGGAGGAGGGACTGAAGGAGTGGTGTCAAAAGCAAAACACTAGTGGGGGGAAGGAGAAAGGAGAAAGAAAAGCATAAAGGGGGGAAAAGGATGGAGAAAAAGACACAGATAGTAATCATAACTGTGAATGTGAATGGGATGAACTCTCCCATAAAATGGAAACAGATAGCAGAATGGATTAAAAACCATAATCCTACAATATGTTGTTTACAGGAAACACATTTGAAAAAGAGTGACACATACAGGGTAAAGGTAAAAGGCTGGAGCAGAATATATTATGCTTCAGCTGAAGTAAAAAAAGCAGGGGTAGCAATCCTGATCTCAGACAAAGCAAAAGCAAAAATAGATCTAATCAAAAGAGATAAGGAAGGAAACTACATCCTGCTAAAAGGCACCATAGACAATGAAGTAATATCATTACTAAACATATATGCACCAAATGGTATAGCATCCAGATTCTTAGAGGAGAAGTTCAGGGAGTTACAGGAAGAAATAGACAGCAAAACTATACTAGTGGGGGACCTCAATCTCCTCCTCTCTATACTAGATAATTCTAACCACAAAATAAACAAGAAAGAAGTTAAGGAGGTGAATAGAACATTAGAAAAGTTAGGTGATAGACCTCTGGAGAAAACTGAATGGGGATAGAAAGGAATATACTTTTTCTCGCAGTACATGGCACATACACAAAAATTGACCATGTACTAGGGCATAAAAACCTCACAATCCAATGCAGAAAGGCAAGAAATATTAAATGCATCCTTTTCAGATCATGATGCAATAAAAATTATATGTAATAAAGGGCCATGGAAAGATAGACTAAAAAATAATTGGAAACTAAATAATCTAATCCTAAAAATGATTGGTCAAACAACAAATCATAGAAATCAATAATTTCATTCAAGAGAATGACAATAATGAGACAACATACCAAAACTTATGGGATGCAGCGAAAGCAGTTCTTAGGGGAAGTTTTATATCTCTAAATGCTTATATAAATAAAATAGAAAAAGAGGAGATTAATGAATTGGGCATACAACTAAAAAAACTAGAAAAAGAACAAATCAAAAATCCTCTATTAAACACGAAATTAGAAATATTGAAAACCAAAGGAAAAATTAATAAAATTGAAATTAAGAAAACTATTGAACTAATAAATAAAACTAAGAGCTGGTTTTATGAAAAAACAATAAAATAGATAAACCTTTGGTTAATTTAATTAAAAAAAAGAAAAGAAAATTACTAGTATCAAGAATGAAAAGGGTGAAGCTACCACCAAGGAAGAGGAAATTAAAACAATAATTAGGAATTATTTTGCCCAACTATATGCCAACAAATCAATTTAGTGAAATGGATACATATTTACAAAAATATAAATTGCCCAGATTAACCAGAAGAGGAAGTAAAATACTTAAATAACCCCATCTCAGAAAAAGAAATTGGACAAGCCATTGATGAACTCCTAGGAAAAAATCTCCAGGGCCAGATGGATTTACATGCAAATTCTATCAAACATTTAAAGAACAATTAATTCCAATACTATATAGACTATTTGGGAAAATAGGTGAAGAAGGAGTCTTCCAAATTCTTTTTATGATACAAATATGGTGTTGATACCTAAACCAGGAAGAGTCAAAATAGAGAAAGAAAATTATAGACCAATTTCTCTAATGAATATAGATGCAAAAATTTTAAACAAAATACTAGCAAATAGATTGCAGCAACTTATCACAAGAATAATACACTATGACCAGGTAGGATTTATACCAGGAATGCAGGGTTGGTTCAATATTAGGAAAACTATCAGCATCATTGAGCATATCAACACCAAAACCAACAGAAACCACATGATCATCTCAATAGATGCAGAAAAAGCTTTTTGATAAAATACAACACCCATTCCTATTAAAAACACTAGAAAGCATAGGTATAAATGGAGTCTTCCTTAAAATAATAAATAGCATCTATCTAAAACCTTCAGCAAGCATTATATGTAATGGGGACAGGCTAGAAGCATTCCAATAAGATCAGGGGTGAAACAAGGATGTCCATTATCAGCACTGTTATTCAATATTGTGCTGGAACCATTAGCTTTAGCAATAAGAGAAGAAAAAGAAATTGAAGGTATTAGAATAGGCAAAGAAGAAACAAAGCTATCACTCTTTGCAGATGACATGATGATATACTTAGAGAATCCTAGAGAATCAAGTAAAAAACTACTTGAAATAATAAACAACTTTAGCAAAGTTGCAGGCTATAAAATAAACCCACATAAATCATCAGCATTTCTATATATTACCAACAAAGCCCAACAGCAAGAGATAGAAAGAGAAATCCATTTAAACTTACTGTAGACATTATAAAATATTTAGGAGTCTACCTCTATGAACACAATTACAAAACACTTTTCACACAAATAAAATCAGATCTAAATAATTGGAAAAACATCAGTTGCTCATGGGTAGGCCAAGCTAATATAATAAAAATGACAATCCTACCTAAGCTAATTTACTTATTCAGTGCCATACCAAAAACTACCAAAAAATTATTTTATAGAGTTAGAAAAAATAATAACAAGATTCATTTGGAAAAAAAAGGTCCAGAATATCAAAGGAACTAATGAAAAAAATGCAGGGGAAGGTGGCCTAGCAATTCCAGATCTTAAATTGTATTATAAAGCAGCAATCATCAAAACTGCTTGGTACTGGCTAAGAAATAGAGGTGGATCAGTGGAATAGGTTAAATATGCAAGACACAGTAGTCAATGACTATAGTAATCTATTATTTGATAAACCCAAAGACCCCAGCTTCTGGGATAAGAACCCACTCTTTGAAAAAAACTGCTGGGAAAACTGGAAAAGAGTATGGCAGAAACTAGGCATAGACCCAAATCTCACACCATATACCAAAATAAAGTCAAAATGGGTTCATGACTTAGATATAAAGGCTGATACATAAGTAAACTGGGAGAACAAGGAATAGTTTACCTATCAGATCTATGGAGAACAGAAGAATTCATGACCAAACAGGAGATAGAGAACATTATGAAAAGCAAAATGGATCATTTTGATTACATTAAATTGAAAAGTTTTTGCACAAACAAAGCCAATGCAACTAAGATTAGAAGGAAGGTAGAAAATTGGGAAAGAATTTTTACAACCAGTCTCTCTGATAAAGGCCTCATTTCTAAAATATATAGAGAATTAAGACAAATTTATAAGAATATAAGCCATTCCTTGACTGATAAGTGGTTAAAGGATATGAACAGAGAGTTCTCAGATGAAGAAATTAAAGCCATCTATAGTCATATGAAAAAATGCTCTAAATCATTATTGATTAGAGAAATGCAAATCAAAACAACTCTGAGGTACCACATCACACCTATCAGATTGGCCAACATGACAAAACAGGAAAATGATAAATGTTGGAGAAGATGTGGGAAAATTGGAACACTAATCATTGTTGGTGGAGTTGTGAAATGATCCAACCATTTTGGAGAACAATTTGGAACTATGCCCAAAGGGCTACAAAAATGTGCATACCCTTTGATCCAGCAATAGCACTTCTAGGGCTATATCCCAAAGAGATCACAAATGGGAAAAGGACCCATGTACAAAAATATTCATAGCAGCTCTTTTTGTGGTGGCAAAGAATTGGAAATTGAGAGGATGCCCATCAATTGGGGAATGGCTGAGCAAGTTGTGGTATATGAATGTAATGGAATACTATTGTGCTATAAGAAATGATGAACAGGCTGACTTCAGAAAAACCTGGAAAGACTTATGGTCTGATGCTGAGTGAAGTGAACAAAACCAAAAGAACTTTGTACACAGTAACAGCCATGTTGTGCGATGACTAATATTGATAAACTGAACCCTTCTCAGCATTACAAGGATCTAAGACATCTCCAGAGGCCTCATGATGGAAAATGCTATCCACATCCAAAGAAAGAACTATGGAAGTTGAATCTATCATTTTTTTCTTCTGTTGAGTTTTGTTTCCTCTTTCTGATGGTTCCTCCTGCTGGTTTTAATTTTTACTTACAACTTCCCTAATGTGAAAATATGTTTAATAGGAATGTAAATGTATAGCCTATATCAGATTGTGAACTGTCTTGGGGAGGGTGGGGGAGGAAGGGGAGAAAAAATTTAAACTCAAAAGCATATGGAAGTGATTGTTGATAAATCAAAATAAATTAAAAAATTTTTTTTATTTAAAAAAAAAGTTCTCACCAATAGACAAGAAATAGATAAGTATCTTGTTGTGCCCTGTGAAGGTTTAAAAAAAGATGAAGGATCATTAACCTTCAGATAGAGATGCTACCATGGCAGCTAGGTGGCAAAGTGGATAGAGTGCCAGGCCTGAAGTCAGGAAGACTCAACTCCCTGAGCTCAAATCTGTCCTCAGTCACTTACTAGCTGTGTGACCCTAGGCAAGTCATTTAACCCTGTTTGCCTCAGTTTCCTCATCTGTAAAATGATCTGGAGAAGGAAATGGCAAACCAATAGCAAACCTCTCTAGTATCTTTGCCAAGAAAACCCAAAATGGAGTAATGAAGAGTTGGATACCACTGAAACAAATGAACAACAACACGGATACTACCAAAGAGCCATATAAAATTATCATCCCATACCTTGAAGGAAAAGGGAGTGAAAAAGGCACAAGTTTTCAGAATACATTTAAAACAATTTCAGAAAATTCAATGAGTTTCACAAATATGTGTCAATCATAGATAAAAGCATATTATTGTAAGCAGTAGAATTCCGCAAAAACTGCTTAAATAGAAATTTTGATAGCTCTACACCTCACCTAAATTTTTAAAAAAATCTTATATGATCAAATGTGTCAGTATTAAATAAAATTAATTATATAATTCATACTAAAATTTCTTCATTCTCTATCATAGATACATTTATAGCAGAAAGTACTAGAGTACCAACTATCATACTAATAGTGTGTTATACAGAACCTTAAATGTATTGAAATTTTCCTTTAAGCTCATCATCACCTCCGTTAAATTTTCCAACTATAACTACTACATTCAGGAATTTAGCACTGGACAAAGCAAAACTTACCTTCTATATCAAAATGTGTGTGAGTTTTTAACATTGAAGAAGGGGAGAAACAGAATGACAGATGGAATGATGGAAGAGGAAGGAAGAAATTTATCCTCTGAGGCCACCACACTATTCACTTGTAAGGCTCTCATCAAGTCATAGTGTATGGAAGGTCTAAGTTCAGAAGGAATGAGTAGCAGCACCAATGGAGAGGGGAGAGGAAAAAGGGGAAAAGAGTAAGAAAGAAAGCTTTATTAAATGCACACCAAGAGCCAGACACTGGGCTAACTGCTTTACAAATTTATCCATTTGATCCTCACAATAACTCTAGGGAATAGGTGCTATTGTTATACCCATTTTACAGTTGAGGTAACTGTGGCAAACAGTAGTTAAGTGACTTACCTAGGGTCACATAGCCTCAATGTGCAGCTGAATTGGAAATTAGTTCTTCTTGGCTCTAGGCCCAGATCTTTATCCACTGAGCAATACAGCTGCCTAAAGGGTAGAACTGGCAGCTTTGAGTAGCCTCGCTAGGTTGCAGTGACCAAATTCATCAGAATATAATACAGTCACAGATTCAGCCAAAATAGCAGTGTGGCCAGTGGTGACTATAAAGAATCTTACGAAATCCAGTAAAAAATATCTGTTTAAAGGCCATTTCCAAATCAAAACCCATGTCACTATAAGAACATTCAAAGTTATAACATATAATTTCAATTCAATTATCCTAGCTATTTATTCATGCTGGAAGGCAATGCAGCATAGTGGGGAAAGTTCTAAACTTGGAATCCCAGGCCCAAAGTCTGTATCTGGGCTTTGCTGTTTGCTTGCTGCCTGGCTGACCTTGGGCAAGTGACTTCACATCTCTTAGCTTTAGCTTACTCATCTATGAAATGAGGTTAGAGATCCCGACCAGCCACATACAAATGTCCTACCATGCTCGAATAAAAGAAAATTTGTTATGTTTTTACTTATGTTCCTACTTTACTTACACTATAAATTCTTTGAAAACAAGATCTCTCATGTCTTCACTAGGCATTCCTTGTGTTCCCCCAATACCTAGTAGTACCTGCCCCTTTTGGAAAGTTTTAGTAGAAGACTTGAGAATCCTAAATGAAAATTAATACTACAAGGCTAATATGTTCCAGTAATTAAGCTTAAATATCTTAAATTATTTTTCAAAACATATCAGGATTAGAATGCATCAAAGTACCTTGAAGAACTGATTTAAAAATTGCCCTGGCTCTAAGATATGTCATTCCTCAATGACTCAAAATGTAGTTTTCTTATTTATCTCTTTTACATGTACATTCATTCATATTTATACTTACATCTGTATTACTGTAATTCATTGTCTGTGGTATTTTTTAGCAAAATGTAGTTTCCTTGTCAAATATCTTCCAAAACAGTAGGAAACACCTTTGGCAAGCACATGTTTTCCCATTTAACACCTTACCTCATTTTTATGATATCATATATCCAAAGAATCTTGAATAACTTTAATGTGTGAATGGAAAAAATATCCTGTAAAGCAACATTTTTCTCCCCCAAACCAAATGATCTTTCATAATAAACAAATAATCACAGTGTGATCTTGTATTTTCTTTATTTTCAGTCAGTCATAAAATAGTAAAAATATGGTCTATTGAGGAATATCAATACTTATTCCCTATTAATACCCTTATTTTAATGACTCTCATAAATAATTTTTTTATAAATGAAAGAGTAGGCATATTAAGTTAGTAGTTACTGATGTGAGAAGCCAAGATGACAGAGGGGTAAAGAAGCAGTGTCATAATGTCCCCTCCAAACAGATCTATGCATCAGACATTTATGCATTAGACATTTCCTAATGGAAAAATTACAGGGAAAATCACAGTGAGTCACTCATCCAGCCCAGCTCTGCATAAGAAGACAGACAGCAAGGTTTGTGGATAGGGCGGATGGAATAAGGCCACCATCCATGAACCCGTGGAAGCCCAGGCAAAAAGAGATCCCAGACCTTTACCATATTACATCTAGACCCAAATCAGAGCTTTGTGATAAGAGGCAGGTGCCAACTGACAACTTAGTCACCTACTACCCAGTTCCGGGTCACACAGATCCAGGGCAAACTAAGAAGGAGACTTGCACACAGGGGTGACATTCCAGAGTAAGGAGACCCTGGGTTGTATACCAAGAAAAGAGGAAGTCCAGAAGCCAACAACAATAACACCAGTGTGCCTCAGACCCCAGAAGCAGAGTAGGGCATCAGTTCAAACACCTAGCCCTGAGGCAGCTAGGTGGTATAGTAGATAGAGTGGTAGGTCTAGGGTGAGAAAGAATTTGAATTTGTGGGGCAGCTAGGTGGTGCAGTGGATAGAGCACTGACCCTGCATTCAGGAGGACCTGAGTTCAAATCCAGCCTCAGACACATAACACTTACTAGCTGTGTGACCCTGGGCAAGTCACTTAACCCCACTGCCTAGCCAAAAACAAAACCAAAAAAAAAAAGAATTTGAATTTGATCTCAGACATTTACTAGTTATATGACCATAGGCAAGTCACGTAACCCCTTTTTCCCTCCTTTTCCTCATATGTTAAAGGATAATAATAGCAACTATTCCCAGGGTTGTTGTGATGTTCAAATGAGATACCAATTGCATGTGCTATATAAATGTTGTTATTATTAAATGAAAAAATTATAAGGTGCTTAGCACAATGGCTGGCACATAGCAGGCTCTATAAAAATGTTAGCTGTTATTATAATTATCTATAATCAGGAGAGGAAACCCAGATCAAAGTGGTACCTGCAGTTCTACGCCTTAAAACAAGAGGAGTTTCCCAGCTAGCTGAGAGGACTGAATCCAACAGCAGTCAATAGCCACTCAACCCAAACCCAGAAGCTTGCAGAGCTCAGACCAAGGGGGCAGTGATCACACTGTATCTTACAGCAGACCATTCTGGCAACACCAAAAGCATGCAGGTTTCCAAACGGAACTGTATCTGCAATACTCTCAAAACACTCAATACCCCTAGAAAGTACCAAGAGGTCCAGCCAAGACCTAGCCTGCAGAAGTGTTACAGAGTTACTCCTAACATCAGGTCCAAAGTCAGGAAGTAGGCTGAAAGAATAAGGAAACAAAAACAGAAGCCCACCATAAAGAGGTGGGCTCAAGGTACAAACTCAGAAAAAAAAGAATGGTTCCAAAATATCTATGAGCAAATCTCAAAGAAAAATACACAAATTCAACCAGAATTCTGAGAAGAGATGAAGCAAGAGTTGAAAAAAAGAGTTTTAAAACGGTTTTTTTTTAAAGTGAGAGTACTAGTAAGGAAAAAATGGAAAACAAAGCTACGCAAGAAAGAATTAGAAAGGAAAGCAACAACTTGGTACAAGATGTACAAAACATTGCTTATGTAAACTCCCTGAAAATTAAAACGGACCAAATAGAAGCCAATGAATCCACAAAACAACAAGAAATATTAAAGTCAAAAGATTGAAAATATTTTTATATTTTTAAAATTTTATATCTATATTTAAAGGTAAAATGTCTCATGGGGGAAAAAACAACTGACATAGAAAACAGATTGAGGAGAAAAAAATTAAGAATTATCAGACTACCTAAAAGCTATGACCAAAACAAGTGCCTACACATCCTATTTCAAGAAATCTTAAAAGAAAACTGCCCAGAGATGTTAGAACTAAAGGAAGTAGAAAGAGGAATTAACTGGTCAGCTCCTGAAAGAAACCCTAAAATGAAAACTTCTAGAAACATCATAGTCAAAATTCAGAGTTTCCATATCTTGGGCGTGTGTGTGTGTGTGTGTGTGTGTGTGTGTGTGTTTGTGTAGAGAGTAAGCAGAAAGAAAGAATTCGAGTCCTGAGTTGCCAAATTCAAGATTACACATAATTTAACAGCCACTACTATAAAGGAGTGAAGAATTTGCCATAGAATATGCCAAAAGGCAGGGATATGAGTTTACAATCAACAATAAATTACCCCAGAAAACATAGTATAGAGGTAGAGGTAGCTAGGTGGTGCACAGGATAGAGCACCGGCCCTGGAGTCAGGAGGACCTGAGTTCAGATAGGCCTCAGACACTTACTAGCTATATGACCCTGGGGCAAGTCATTTAACCCCAACTACCTCCGAGAAAAGAAAACAGTGTATAATGCTATATGGGGGGAAATTTAGTGAAATAAAAGTCTTCTAAGCATTCCTACTGAAAAGACCAGAGCTACTCTGAAGTTTAAACACAGGAGTTAAGAGAAACATAAAACAGTAAACAACAATGAGAAAGAACTAAACAAGGATAAAAAAATATTTACAATCTAACATGCAGAGAGTAAACATGTGTCCCCTATGAAATCTATCATCATCAGGCATCTTAGAGGGGGTCTAATTAGACTGAAGGCTTGGGAAAGGTACTGTTCTATCTTGACGGTCTTATAAGAAGAATGGAAAGAGAGAGGAAGAGGAACAGAGAGGGAGGGAAAAGAAGGCTGGGGGAAATAATCTCACATAACCAAAGTGCTCAAGTTGACATCTATACCAACAAGGAGGAGGTGGGAGGAGCTACTGACACTTGAACCTAACTCATCTAAGTTACTCACACATAGGTGCAAAAGGACATTTCACTCAAGAAAGAAATAGGAAGGTGAAAGGAGGAATTAGACGGTGAGCAGATTATAGAAGGGATTAGTCCCAAGCAAAATAAACTATAAGGGAGTAAAAATAATTACATTTCTTTTTGAGGTAGCAAAGTATGGGAATCTGAGTGGGTGCCCATAAATTAAAGAATGGCTAAGGAAGTTATGGTATATGAATATGGTAGAATACTATTGTGCTATAAGAAATGCTGAAGAGGAAGGTTTCAGAAAAACCTGCAAAGACTTAGAGTCTGATCCAGAGTGAAATGAACAAAACCAGGAGAACAATCCATGCATAGACAGAAATATGGTCAAGACAAACAACTCTGAAAAAATGGGGAACCCATCAGTACAATAACCAGCCATAATTCCAAAGGACTAATAATGAAATATGCTATCCATCTGACAGAGAGGTGAAGGACTCATGGGTCACACGACAAACGGGAAAGTGTATGCAGTGGCAACCCACCTACCAAGTTACATGACGGGCACGACAGTGACAGTAGAAGAAGGGCATGGACAAAACGCTCATTACATCTTTAATTTCTTTTACATCCTCTACACTTTCCGCAGGCAGCCTTCAAAATCCTTTGGCAGGCCACAAGCAGCCCATGGGCCATACATTGAGCAGGCCTGGAGATAGGGAAGGAAAGAGAGAAGGTGGATTTCTCCTGATTGAAAATGTGTGTGTATACACCTGTATACAGGTGCAAAAGGTAGACATAAAGGTGAGAAAGGTACAACTAAAATAACACTACACTTTGAGACAGGAGGCTAAGAATCTACTCCTAGTCCAGTCATTAACTAGATTTTGACCTTGAGGAAGTTGCTTAACTTCTCTTGCCTTCAGAAAGGTAAAATGAAAGGGACTAGCCTAAATGATTTCTAAAATATTTTCCAGTTCAAAGAATCTATAATTACTATTACTAAATCTAAATTTGCTCTGTAATTTCTGTATTAAAAACCTTTTAAAATACTACAGGAGTGTCCTGTATCCTAGAAAACAGTATTCTTTTTTATGAAGTGCCACTTGAAAAATAACTTAAATATCATTTTCATAAACACTATACACCTTATATAAAATTTTCATAAATACTAAAGTCTGACAGTAATAACCAGGGTTTTCCCCAACCCCTTTCTTCTCTAGACAGATTTCATTGTTTAGGATGCATCTACATCTGCCACCCACTCCTTAGAAAGAAGAGGTGTTCTTACTTTCCTAGGAATACTGTCCTTTCAAAAGGCCTGTCAACAAGATTGACACAAATAATACATAATGAGTAAGTCAGTAGCTGGAATCTGAATCAGACCATGAATTCTAAATCACTTAGATGGAGCTCAAATATTAAAAATTTAAATATTTAATTTCATTTACAGGTCTATTAATAGAGATTTGTCAAACATTATTTTACTTAATGATTCACATAAACAAATTACGTACTAAAGTTTTCTTAGAGGAAGCTGTGCTGATTATTTCCAATATTAAGCTGATTAAAAACAAACATGGACACAGGAAAACCGCATACTTAATTTTAAAAATATTTTACTTCATTAATTTCCCCCAAAATAGAAAAGTTAGTCTGTGGTAGATCTGGTGTAGCTAGCTGCAGACCAGATTTAACTGTTAATATTCTTCTCTCATAGCAGGAGACAAAGCCAATTTGCAATAGATAAAAACAATTCTACCAGTCAGAATAATCCTCCTACAAAAGGAAAATCACAATGGGCAGAGAAAGAGTAACACTCAGGGGATTGCTGCACTCATATTTTATAGGCAAGTCTGAGGACCAAAGTGGTCACCATTCATACAGTAACACCAAAATTCTATTCAGTTAAATTAGACAGATAAAACATGTCCAGGTGTAAAAATCTAAGATTGGTGAGGGAAAGCATATGAGGTAATCATACATGATCATTAGTAAACAGTGACTGTGGACACAACTCAGGAAACAAGCTCTACTGTATCTCTAGGATGAGTTCCCTGATCCTTTCTGTGTAAGAACCAGTTAGGAACTTACATCTGATTTATTTAAAATATAGCCACAATGCCCAAAAGTATTGCCCGGAGGCAATTGGGCAGCACAGTAAATAGAGTGCTGGGCCTGGAGTCAGGAAGACCTGAGTTCAAATTCAGACTCAGATACCTTCTAGCTATATGTCCCTGGGCAAGTCACCACTGTTTGCCTCCATTTCCTCAATTGTAAAATTGGAATAATAATAGATCTACCTCATAGATTTAAAGTGAGGATCAAATGATATAATATTTCTAAAGTCCTTGATAATATTTGTAAATGGCCTGGCACAGAGTAGGGGTTTAAAATATTTGTTCCCTTTCCGCTAAAAGTTAGAGAAAACACCAACTGGATACCGCATTTCCACCAATGAATAAATATAAGGAAAGGATTTCAAATATTTGTGTTCTTAGTTACACCTGTACTTAAAAGAAGCTTCATCATAAGGAACTGAAGAGAATGACGAGGTTCAGGAGTCCCTTGTCTGGAAAGAATTCAAGAGGCAGATATTCTCCTAGTCCTTAGGGGCACCAGCAGCTTAGAAGACAGAGACTTGCTTTCACACACAAATCTTAGGCACTCAGCCAGGAGTAGGGTATGCTCCTACATAGGCAGTTAACCACAGGGGAGGGAAAGCAGGTGTGTTGGGTACTTTCAACCACAGGAAAGAGGAGGCAGAAAAAAGGGAAGCATGTGTGTCTTGTTAACAGGTAGACACACACACACACACACACACACACACACACACACACACACACACACACACACACACACACACACACACACACACACACACACACACACACACCACACACACCCCCAGTTCCTGAGCAGATTTATATTTAGGCAATGCTCTCATTGTTGCTGGGCAGAAGTCAGCCTCATCAGAACATTTTAGTTACACAGGAAAATTTGCATTTTTATATACTACAACATCTTTTTTAGGTGACTATAAAGGAATGACTTCAGTTTAAGAGGATAGGTTAAACTACAAACTACCAAAAATCTATATTCGAAAGGCATAAGTCAAACAGTTGACATCAAAGGAAATAAAGATGCCCTTAAGTATCTTCATGTATCATCAATTAGTACTTAAGGTAGTAGGAAACAGGAGAACAGTGTTCTAATTCTGATTCAGGCAGCTCCAACACCTCATTCTGGTTTCTCCTGGGGGTCAAATGTTGCACTCTCCCACACCTCAGTCCTACAAAAACTTGTCACCTACTCCATTGCTGGACAGAAAGTCTTACCCCACAAGATGAGTGCCCAGTCAGAGAGGTTTAGGGAAGTTTGACATGATCAGAGCTCCTATCCAGCTTAAATGAAGATACAGTTGATTCTTGTCATTCACAGTAGTTATATTCAATAAAGTCACTGCAAACACTGAATTAGTGAATATTGAATCATTGCTCCTAGGGGAAATATAGTTAGGTTCTTTAGCACTTTAGCACTTCAGGTAGAGATTGGCAAATTTCCTCTTCCTTTTTCTATATATATATATATATATATATATATACCTGTAAGTAAGGTGGATTTTTTGTCATTCTTTTTTAGATACTAGTTTCCAGGATCCATGGCCAAAACAATCTCTAGTTCCCAGGAGTTCACATTGTAAACAATTTCTACTTCGACTGAGCAGTGAGATATAGGGATTAGATAAGGTAAACATTTGAGTTTAGTTGTAAATAATCTAC
Organism: Phascolarctos cinereus; assembly: GCF_003287225.1. Classification (NCBI taxonomy): domain Eukaryota; kingdom Metazoa; phylum Chordata; class Mammalia; order Diprotodontia; family Phascolarctidae; genus Phascolarctos; species Phascolarctos cinereus. The sequence continues at coordinate 176,190,677 of NW_027555736.1, read as the reverse complement.
TGTACTTGCACTATGCTAAGTCATCAGGATATTGCTAAAGTTAAATGTAAACTTGTGAAGCTGTTGCTGGCAAGAGCCTTCTTTGTGTGCTCCCCTATAAATCAGGTGAACATTGGTCAGGGATTTGGGGACTGTGCCAGATAGGAACACTATCGTCCCCTGATCAAGGCTTGGGGGCATTGTGAATGTGCTTGCCTTAATTGGCCCCCATTGAGGCTTAGGGGAATGCACAAACTGGAATGCTGTGCTGCCTCAAATGGCTCCCATCGAGGCTTAGGGAAATAAGATAGGAGTTGTGCTCCTACCTAGGGGTTGTTGCCCCCTTTTCGCCAGCCTCTGTGAGAAGAGTAGTTAAGGGAAGCTGTAGGAGTTGGTGCTCCCATTATCAGCAACCCATCTGAGAACAATAAGAATAGAACAAATTATTATTTAACCCCTCATTGTCTCTGTTCCTGTCCTTCTGGCTGCCCAGGTCAAGAGTGAACCTGCTAGAGGCTGGAACCCAAAATCTCCAATGATGCCTATATCCCAACAATTGGCGTAGTCAGTGTTTCCTGTGTTACAGTACCATATTGTTGATTCTTTAACACTGAACTCATAGCCAATAGTAACAACTCATGCCTGAACAAAGTTTACCTAACACACATATTTTCTCTGTAAGGCACATCACAACCTTCTTGTGCTTAGGAACACTAGACAGCACTTCAACACCATGCTTGGGGGCTATTTTAAACAGTGAAATCACCAACAGAAAGCACAAAAATGAGGAAAATATGGTACTAAATAGACCACAAAAAGGACATATGTTAACAGTACAAGAGCTGAAACAAGGAGGCAGAGCATCGCCTTGTTCAACCTCAGTTGGAAACATGCAAATCAAATTTTTTGCTGCTCTCTGCATGTCTGGCAAGGACCACGGAAATGTTACAAGTATCAATTTGGGGGTTACAAATAAATTTTGTTTTTGTTGTTTGTCCTTCGTTCCCAAAGAGGACCATGACATCAGGGAGATGATGCCATGACATGCAAGTGAACTGGATTTAAGTGAGGGAGAACTGTGCAAAATCACCAGCCTTACTTTCTCTTTCAGAGCCATCTGGGTCCAGTGGCAAGACATAGATCAGGGTGACTGGAGATGGCCGTCACAAATAAATTGTAGTGAGTAGGGAAATATACAATACATAAAATCTGCAAATAAGAATCAAACGTATGTAGATCTTACGCTGATTGCCCAATGTGGTACCCTATAAGGCTCACTAATACCCATGCTGAGATTGTAGTATTTCTGACATCTCTGAGAACATAAAGAACCCCTTCCATAATGATATATATTTATATGTATGCATATATGTATACATAGTTACTGCCATTCATATAGCACTTTATCAACTTTACAATGCTTTCACTTTGTAATTTATTAAATCATTTGAGTCTCCCAACAACCCTACAAAATAGGTAGGGAAGGTATTACTATTCTTACTATACATATATGGAACCGAAGCTCTGAGAGATTAAGTGACTGATTATAGCCACAGACCTCATGAACATCAAAGGCAGGAGTATATGAAGCCAAATGTTCTTGACTCAATGGAAGTCCATCATTCATCACTCAGTGTTTTCTTTTTCTTTTTTCCTGCCTCTCCAAATCCCAGAGCTCTTCCTACCACACACTTTGGATGCTATTCATGTACATATACAATACTACCAGAGTAGCCACAGATAACTGTAGAGAAAATAACTATAGTTCAGCCATCATTCAAGAAAAGAAAGTCAATTTATTAAACTCTCAATGCCAAAGATCAAAATAACTATATGTCATATTAATTATGGCTGCCTCAAACCTGAATAATTTTCAGCAGAATTTAATCACTTTGAAAGAATAAAGACTGAAATCCCTCCAGTGGTACAAACTGATTAATCTGAATGAGTGATTTGTTTGTAAGTGACCCCCTTCTTCTCTTTACACCACAGCTGAGACATTGACAAAGAATCATTAACCTCATAACAGAATTTCTCTATTACTATACAGAACTTTAACAGACACTAAAATTTTGTGCAATCAAGATCTGAGAGTTTTTAGTGCCATTTAAAAAAAAAGAAAAATGAAGAATCAAAAAAAGAAGCATCATAAGTAACCATATAAAGAGTTAAAGTACCATGTCAGGTAAAAGGCACCTGGGAAAGGAGAATCTGAATTTTAGGAAGCTCCAATTTAATGTCTATGCCTCACTAATGAAAAGGAAAACAAATGGTATTGACAGATAATCTCAAATACCAAGAATCAGACCCCAAAGTGTATGAATCATAAGTATTTCTTCCATGTTAGGACACATGTAACTTTAAAAATAATCCCCCACAAGCCTGGTAAAGGTTCAAAAAATCTGAAAGTGAGAATAAAATAACTTCAGCCCAGTTCAAAAATACACTTGAAAAGAAAAAACACTTTAAAGAATCACAGAGGCTGTTAATAAGTAATTTCCAACTGCAGCTGAAGTCTGATCGTGAGCTTTTCTGACAAAATGTACCAAAGAAAGTCAATGATGTAGAACACTGATTCGGTACATCAAAAAGAAAGAAAAAAAGAAAAATCAATGCCAACAAAATGATAATTAGTGAATGGGGGGAATCTTCATTTTCAGTCCTTCTTAGACCCAAAGACCAATATAATAACTCAGAAGAGTTGCATAATTAAAGGCAGCTATTAATTTCTACATAAGAATAAAAATAACTGTTTTCACTCATCTCTCTGAAATGGTATTTCACCCGTGAATCTTCCTTTTGATTAAACCACTACTTCAGTACCAGTGTCACCATAGTAACTTAAAAAGAACCTAAAAATCCAAGCTTTTGGAACAAAAACTGATTATTTGACAAAAACTACTGGGAAAACTGGAAAACAGTATGGCAGAAACTAGGTATAGACCAACATCTCACACCATATAACAAGATAAGATCAAAATGGGTACATGATTTACACATAAAGGGTGATACCATAAGCAAATTAGGAGACCATAGAATAGTTTACCTGAGAGATCTATGAAAAAGGGGAAAATTTAGGACTGGAGAAAATATAGAGAGCATTACAAAATATAAAATAGAAAATTTTGATTATATATAAGTTTTAAAATTTTGCATAAAACCAATGCAACTAAAATTAAAAGAAAAGCAGAAAACTGAGGGAAATTCTTTGCAACAAGTATCTGTGATAAAGGCCTCATTTCTCAAATATATAGAGAATTCAGTCAAATTTATAAAAATACTAATCATTCCTCAATTGATTAATGGTCAAAGGATATAAATAAAAAATTTTCAGGCAAAGAAATCAAAGCTATCTATAGTCACATAAAAAAACCTCTAAATCACTATTAATCAGAGAAATGCAAATTAAAACAACTCTGAGGTACCACTTCACACTTATCAGAGTGGCTAATATGACAAAAAAGGAAAATGATAAATGATGGAGAAGATATGGAAAAGTAGGCCACCAATGCACTGTTGGTGGAGCTGTGAACTGAGTAAACCATTCTGGAGAGCAATTTGGAACTGTGCCCAAAGGACAATCAAACTGTGTATACCCTTTGATCCAGCAATACCACTGCTAGGTCTATAACCCAAAGACATAAAAAGGAGGGGGAGGGAAAGGATCTATTTGTACAAAAACATTTATGACAGCTCTTTTCATGGTGGCTAAGAACTGGAAATCTAAGGAACGCCCATCAATTGGGAGAATGGCTAAACAAGCTGTAGTATACAATTGTGATGGAATGTTATTATGCTATAAGAAATGACAAATAGGATGTAAAATCATCCTATGACTTCACAAAAAAATCTAGAAAGACTTACATGAACTGATGCAAAGTGAACTGAACAGCACCAGGACACCAACATACACAGTAACAGCAATATTGTGATGAAGAATTGTGGATGACTTAGCTATTCTCAGCAATACAATGATCTAAGACAATCCCAAAGGACTAATGATGAAGCATACTATCCACCTCCTGAGAAAGAACTGATAGTTTGAATACAGATTGAAGCATGTTATTTTTTACTTTCTTTCATTCTTTGTCTTTTATTCAAGTCTTCTTGTACAGAATGACTAATATAGAAATCTTTTACAAGACTGCACATGCATGATCTATATCTAATTGCTTACCATCTCACAGAGAAGGGAGGACAGGGAGGAGGAAGGAAAGGAGAGATAGAATTTGGAACTCAAAACTTAAAAAAAGAAAATGTTAAAAAATTGTTTTAACATGTAATTAGGGGGAAAATTAAATATATTAATTTTTTTAAAAAATAATTACTTCCTATTCTCACACGCCAACAAGCAGCTTAAGGACTTTCCTCTTCCCATTCCAGTCTTCACCGCACAGTTCCCACCAGGTGCTGGACAACCGCTCTTGCCAGACGCTGATCCTTATCTCTGCCTTAGCCCAGACCCTCACTCTTCTACAATCCCCAGGCCTACACTCCCTTCCCAAAACTCATTTGTCTGGGACTATTTATACTGCCATTATTCCCTAAGGTCTACCAGCCCTTATTATCTACCTTGCTGATTTACCCACCAGACCCTATGAACCACTTAGTGTTTCCATCTTCCCAGAGGCTGAATCCTCCATCCTATATGTGTTGTCTTCCCTAATTAGAATGTAAGTTCCCTGAAAGTGGGGCTGTATTATTTTTCTATTTATGTCCCCAGTCTTGAGTACAGTGCTTGGTATACATAGGAAAAGTTTAATAAATGTTTTTCCATTCCATTTATAAATGCCCCTAAACTTTTTTTCTGTCAACCAACTTTCCTCAATACTGCTTCAATGGCAGTTAATGGAAATGGAAGCCCATCACTGTATGGAGCTATGTGATAACTTGGTCCAATTTCCCTGGAATAAGTGTAGTAAAGGAGAAAGAACACTGGACTTGGAGTATGAAGATGGGGGTTTTAGCCCTAGCTCTTAAGTATATCTGACCCACATATCTCTGAACCTGTTTTTTCATTTATAAAATAGAAATAATAATAATAATAATTGCACTACTAATAGTAGTAATAATCCTACTTCATAGGAGCATTGTGAGGATTAAATGAGGTAATTTATAGCATTACATATGTGTATATATATGTATATGTACATACATATATATGTATATGTACATACATATATGTACATATACATATATATGTATATGTATATACATATATGTGTGTGTATATATATACACACGTATATGTATATACATATATGTGTGTGTGTATATATATACACACACACATATATAAAGCATTTTTTACAATTAAGTACTACATAAATTTGGGTTTAATGATTAGTATTTGATTAGTACTTTCTACTACACCCTCATAAAGAAAACTGAAAAGTACAACAAAAGTAAATAAATAAGAAAAAAATTTTTTCCATTTAATAGTATTTTATTTTTTCCAATTACATGTAAAAATAGTTTTCAACATTCACTTTTATAAGATTTTGAGTTCCTAATTTTTTTATCCTTTCCTCTCTAAGCTCCCCTCCACTCCAAGACAGTAAGTAATATGATATAGGTTATACATGTACAATCACATTAAACATATTTCCACATTAGTCATGGTGTGAAAGAAGAACCAGAACAAATAAGAAAAACCATGAGAAAGAAAAAATGAAAACCAAAAAAAGTGAAAATAGTATGCTTTGATCTGCATTCAAACTCCATAGTTCTTTCTCTGGATGTGGATAGCATTTTCCATCATAAGTCTTTTGGAATTATCTAAGATCATTGTATTGCTGAGAAGAGCTAAGTCTATCAAAGCTGATCATCCCACAATGTTGTTGTTACTGTGTACAATGTTCTTCTGGTTTGAAAAGATATTTATTAAGTGCTTACTATATACCAAGATGCTTTGTGTGAGAATCTATTGTAGAAGAAGACTTGGCTTGAGAGATGATATGTTTCCAAAGTACTTCTTTTCTCATTGTTTAGGTTCATTCTACTTCTCAGCAAAGGGACAAAATGAGATAGAAGCAATTAAAAATATCTTTAGGAGTCAAAGAGACACACTCAAGTATTTCTTCTGGAAAACTAAAGCATAGTTTGTTAAAGAAATGTCAGGGGAGAACTACATAATACTAAAGTAATAGCTTCTGCAAATGTGCTACTTGTAGTATTCCAGCTTGAAATGACTGTGGAGAGCTCCATCCAAGTCTACACAAAGATAGGGTAGCAAAAGGCATCAGCTTTCTTTGTTGGGTTGTCTCTGCAACAGAAATACCACCTTGCTAATGCCCAGCAGATAAATGATGAATATTGTTAACTCATTCAATTCTCAGATCAATCAACTGAGAAAGCAATTTGATAATATATCTTCTTAGTGGCACATCTTTTGAACATAACCTTGGTTATCTCAAACTTCAATAATTATGAGAAGTATCAGTTATCACAGAATTATATGATCTAAGACTATAGAATTCCTCAGAGGCTATCTAGTCCAGTGGTATCTAATTCAAATAGATTGTTGTTTGTCCTTGTTCTCAAAGAGGATCATGACATCAGGAAAGTGATGCCGTGACTTGCAAGTGAATTGGATGTAAGTGAGGGAGGGCTGTGCAAAGTCACCAGCCTCACTTTCTCCTCCAGAGCCATTTGGGCCCAGTGGCAAGATATAGATCAGAAAGACTGGAGATGGCCCCAGATGCCGTGGGAGGCTTTGGCCTTTTCAAGCTAAGGCCTTTAACAGGTCTCAGTTTGACTGAGGCAATGCCCATTCAGTGATTAAGGCTAGGTAAGAAATGAGGCAGAGAATGGCCTCTTTATCTAGTAAAGAAAAAAAAATCAATCTGGGAGGGGAAGATCCTGAGGGTTTCTGGGCAAAATAGAAACAGTTGCTATTTACATTCACTCTGAGCTATCAGTACCTAAATAATGACCAGGTGGGGCTTGAGCTGGGACCAAAGGTTGGCCAATTAATGAGAGCCAGAGTGATGTGGTGAAGGCCTGGTTCTTAAGAAAGAAATCTAGCATAAACCTCAAGATATCTTAGAAGGGTTCAGCAATCAAAATTTATCCTTTTTTGGGCACAGCACCTGCAGACAAAGGTATCATATGGGAAGGGCAAGGGAAAAGAGAGGAGGGAAGAAGACAGAAGAGGAGAGAAACTCAAATAGAAACGGATTCCTGAAGCCGCATATTGACTTAGAAAATCAAAATTAAGATATTATCTATGTTGTAGTATATTTTTCTTTATTTTTTTTAACTTTTCCCAATTGCATTTTAATCTAGATCTGGTCTCACTCTGGAAGTGGCTTAGAGTTTGACACCTCTGATCTAGTCTAACCCAATTCAAGAATCACTTCTACAACATCAAAACAGTCATCCAGTTTCTACTAAAAACTAGAAAAAGAACCCACTATCTTCTCAAGGCAGCACATACTACTTGGAATTAAATTGTAATCAAGTTTACCCCTGCACCAAACCTATCATTTGCCTGTGAAACTTCTATACTTGTCTTCTAGTTGTGTCCTCACAAACCAAGCAAAACAAATCTAATTACTCTTTTATATAAAACACTTTCAAATGTTGGAAAACTACTATCTTGTCTTCCTTAAGTTTTCTCTTTTCCAGGCTAACCATCTCTACTTCCTCCAATCAGTTCTTACAATTAATTCACTTAGTTACTTCTGTTACAGGATTACAGGTTTATGAGATGGGAATATATGTGAAAAGGAACTATTTAATTTCCCATTAGCCCTATAAAAATACTCAACAGTCCTCTCCAATACACAATTCTTTTAAAATAATTGTTTGTGTACAAATCTTTATTCCTGTTTTATTTTAGTTGTCTATAATGGTTTATTTGTTCAGTGGTGTCTGACTCTACATAACCCCATAAACTTGGTCCATGGGGTTTTCTTGGCAAAGATACTGGAGTGGTTTGCCATTTCTTCTCCAGTGTGTCCCCATTTTTGCTGATGAGAAACTCAGGCAAATAAGGGTTAAGTGACTTGCCCACGGTCACACAACTAGTAAGTATCTGAAGGCAAATTTGCACTCAGATCTTCCTGACTCCAGGTCCAGTGCTCAATTCACTGTACCACCTAGCTTTAATATTATTAACTTCATTATAATGGTTTATAATACTATGAAAATAGACTGATATCTATAAATGTCTTTTTTTTCTTTTTAAGTCTTGCTTTAATACAGTTTAGTAATATATCTGTGTTCATGGCATTTTTTTTCCATGAAAAAGAATCTTAGCAGCATCTATCTATAATGCATATTTGACAATTGATCAATCAACATTTATTAAGAACTACTAAGCACCAGGCACTGTGCTAAGCACAGGGGATACAAAAGACAAGGAGCTTACAATCTAATGGTGGAAACAGCATGCAAACAATTATATAGAAAGCAAACTACATGCAGATTAAAAGGGAAGTAGTTAACAGAGTGAAGACATTAGAATTAAGAGGGGTAGGGGAAGGCTTCTAGGAAAAAGAAGGGATCTTAGATGTGACTTAAAGGAAGCCAGAGAAGTCAGTAGGACTGCAGAGGAGGAAGAGCATTCCAGGCATGGAGACAGCCAGATAAAAGGCCAGGAGAAAAGAAATAGAGTGTTTTGTTCATGGAATGGTGAGGAGTCCTGTGTCACTGGATTGAAGAATATATGTCAGGAAGTAAGACATAAGAAGAATGAAAAGGTAGGAAGGGAGTTAGGTTATGAAGGGCTTTGAAAGCCCAAACAGAGCATTTTGTATTTGGTCCTGGAGGCAATGGGGAGCCAACAGAATCTGGGGGGGAAGGATAGAGTGGTTACACATGGTAGGACTTGCACTTGAGGAAAATCACTTTGGTGCTAAACTATTCTTGTCTTACCTTGCTTAACAACTCCTATCTTCCTTCTAATTTTCTCTCTCAAAAAGAATGACTTCCAAACTGAAAAGGGTAGAAAAAAATATGATTAAGGGAATTAAAGTTCAAGATAAATGAAGAGATAGATTAATGGTCTATTTACTTTACATGAGGAGTTTAGGTTTCCAGGTCCAGATGAACCACAGATATGGAGAGAATTTACCAATGCAATTGAAGAATTACTGTCAACAATGATGATAGAATCATAAAAAGAAAATGATGGAGATATAGCCATGAAATAAATGGACATCTGATATCTGATATATTGCTGTTGGGTTTTTTTTTTTAATGTTTTTCAGTTGTTTCATCTATGGAATGGTTCTTCCTGGATTATCAGTGTCTTGAAGAACTACATCTTCTGTTTGTTGTATTGACATAGGGAATGCATCTGTGGTTGCACTGGTATATGGAACTCCCAGGCCAGGAAACCCTGTGAGGTAAGTTCTATTATTATTTTCATTTCAAAGCTAAGGAAACTGAGACAAACAGAGGTTAAGTGCCTAGGATCACAAAGCTAGTAAATACGTGAGGCTGGATTTAAAATTCAGGTCAATTCCTGACATCAGGCTTAGGTTGTCCTGATCTATATCTGGCCACTGGACCCAGAAAAAATGAGGCTGGTGACTTCGCACAGCCCTCCCTCACTGAAATCCAATTCAACTGCAAGTCATGGCATCATCTTCCTGATGTCATAGTCCTCTTCGAGAACAAAGGACAAACCACAACCACAACCACAACCACTGCTGGCTTATAACTGCTCATTCATGTTTACCTTTTAGTATTTCTCTTAATTCTTGTGTTTGATCTTCAAAATTTCTATGCAGCTCTGGTCTTTTTATCATGAATGCTTGGAAGTCCTCTATTTCATTAAAGATACATTCTTCCCCCGGTTCGATTATGTTCAGTTTTTTTATACATACAGTATTCTTGACTGTAAACCTATATCTTTTGCTTTCAGGAATATCATATTCCAAGCTTTGTATTTCTTTATAGTGAAAGCTACTAAATGTGTGTGATCCTGACTGTGGCTCCACAGTGACGAATTCTTTCTTTTTGGCTTCTGGCTTCTATCATGTTCCTAGGAGTTTTCATTTGGGGGTTTCTTTCAGAAAGTTAACAATGGATTGTTTCTATGTGGTTTTAAGAGATGTGGGTAGTTTTAAGATTTCTTGAAATATGATGTACAGGCACTCGTTTTGGTCATAGCTTTTAGGTAGTGTGATAATTCTTAATTGTTTTTCTCCTCAATCTATTTTCTAAGTCAATTGTATTATTGCTATGAGATACCTAATGTTTTCTTCTATATTTTCAGTCTTCTAACTTTGTTTTAATATTTCTTCTTATTTCATGGAGGCATTGGCTTCTATTTGGCCCATTCTAATTTTCAGAGAGTGTGACACTTGGACAAGGTTTTGTACCTCTTATGCCAAGTTATTAATTCCCTTTTCTAATTCATTCTTCCATGGCTCTCATTTTTTCCCAAATTTTTTTCCTCTAGTACTCTCATTCCAATCATAAAAACACTTTTGACTCTTTTTTTTTAAAACTCTTGCTTCCTCTTTTCCCAGAATTCCAGTTGAAACTTTGCTCAAGTTGTGTTTTTCTTAGGCTTTGCTTGTACACATTTTGGAGTCGTTCTCATCTTCTGAATTTGTGCCGTGAGCATACCTGGAATCATAATATCTCTTTATGGTGGGATTCTACTTGGTTTGTTCATTCTTCCAGCCTACTTCCTGACTTCAGCCTTGATGTTAGGGCTGGACTCTGTGGCACTTTGGAAAGAAAGGTCTAGGCTGGTCCTGTTGTTGCTTTCTTGGAGGTACTAAAAATATCTCAGAGATAGTGTTTCAGGAAAAGCTTACGATGGGAACTTTTAAGATTGCAGTGCTACCAAAGTGGACTGATCCAAGGTAAACAATGATCACTTCCACCATGGTGTGAACTCTGCAAGTTCTAGACATGGTTCTGAACAATAGTAGACTGCTGCTGAGAAACTCTACTGGTTCTAAGGAACAGAACTGCAGGCTCCACTTTGGTCCTTGATTCCAAAGGATTATTCCTGATTATTCCTGATTATTCCTCTGATTATTCAGAGGATTATTCCTCTGCAGGCTTCATACTGGACTAGAAATTGGAATTGAGACTACACTCTGCTCCCAGAGTAAGAGCCACACTGCTGCTGCTTGCTTCTGAACATGTTCCTCTCTCAAAACACAGGCTAAGGCCTATGACTGATCCTCACCCAGGAATGCTACCCTGGGTGCAGGTCCCCCCCTCCCCCAATCTACCCTGAATCTCTGATCTTGAACCATGTAGAAAATGACAAAGCTGTTAGCTGGCACCAGTTTCTACCCACAGCATGAGATTATAATGCCCTAACATAGGTCTGGGACTTCATCTAGCCCTGGTGTCCAGCCTTTCCTTATACTAGAGTGATCTGCACCTGGCTAGCTTCTGTGTCCTCAGTATCCACAAAGCTGTCTATCTCTCTATGCCAGTCTGGGCTGGAAAAGTGACTCACTGTCACTTTTTCTTGAATTTCCCAATCAGGATTCAGTCTAGTACATTTTCTAGATCTATAAAGAGGAGTTTTATATTTTTTCCTTGGGAGGTGATAGGGAGGGGTGGAGCTTCCTTGTATTTCTTACTACTCCACCATCTTGGATCCCAACCCTTAGTTTCAAACTTTAAAAGGACATCTTACTGTCTATGCCTTGTCAGCTCAGCTGGCTGCAACACTCTGCTAAGAAAACTTAAAGTTTAGTGCTTTGTGGGTTGGTTAGCTTTGCTGTTTCATTGTTGAAAATCTCATGTCTAACCATGTTCAACCATTCCAGAAGAGTGTAGTAAAAAAGAAACATTGAACAAAAGTATTTAAATCAATGTAAATCTATCACCAATAGAAAAATAACTCAGAATGCTTTATATTACTCATAGTGGATCAGTTGGATCATCTTTATATACAAAAGATAGATATTTAGCATACTTGCAAAAAGTGTAATAACTAATAGTCAAAGCCTGTCAATTGCTCACAGGCTAATCATCTTTCTGTTAAATAACAAGATCTAGTTCCTGAGTCTGAATAATTCAGGATCAGCCTTGATCTGCAATTATTTATAAGATGAAGCTATTACTAATGGGGTATGGGCCCAAGACTAGACCTTTGCCCTTCATCCCAACAAGAATTTGGGTCTCACTTGTCTACAGGCCCCAGAAAATCCTTAAACTTTCTTTAACCTCATTCACTTACTTGGTTGCCAGAGGTTATGATACATTCAACTGGCCTTTCCTTATCTCTTATTCTTATTCTGATGGACTGGCTCTCCCTTCCCCTAGGCCTTATCTCCCTTTGATACCCTAATGAAGAAGCCTGGTATATTTCCCATCTTTGATCTTATCCAGACCCCATTCAACCTCTTCCTTCCCTATCTCCCAGTTCTTTGTTACCCTAATAAAGCTTATCCCTTCACGGTATATTCCTGGATAACCCCATCCAACTTCCCAGACACTCCCATTTCCCTAAACTCTTCCTCCAGTCAGCCCAGATTCTCCTCCCAGGTCCTCCGAACACCTCAAAATTACTTGGCTATATATTAGATTCATCCTGGCCCCCATCTAAACACTGAGATTTCTTCATGCCCTCTCGTCCTTATGGTCATCGCTAATGTTCAGATTCCTGTCTTTGGCTGAAAGAAGACTTGGGTTGAATTCATTCAAACAGGACCTGCACGCAGTGATTTTGGGGTCCCAGCACTCCTAGCATCTGCACCTTATCATCCCCACCCCAAAAGGCCAATCTGAATAGCCAGCCAGGATCCTTCCTAATTGTGCCTTAATTCCAATACTGGTTACAAAGAGCACAAAAGCAATGACTAAAATATGAGTATCAATGTAAAGAAACTACATCTTGCGGCATCTGAATTTATAGTGTATTTGGCTGTATAGAACAAGAATTGCCAGAGTCCCACACAATGCTACATTCTGGGTCTCTTAGCATTATGCATTCACACATGTGAACAGATGTTAAAAGCTAGAAAAAGACTTCACAGACAATTTGGAGAACACAGAAAATAATTTTACAAAATGAGAAGGCACTGGATGGATTATAATCTGCAGCCAGTTCACAGAACTAATGAAGTACCAAAGTATTATAACATATCATTTAAAGATCAATAACAGGATAATACTTAGTGAAATATAAATATAAGTATTCTCCTTCAATATCTGTAATCACAATCAGCATGCCATGTATGTACAGAGTGCTGCTTTGCAGACTTCACTGTATTTTAAATATTAATTCAATAGTGTATTGCTCCCACAAATGAGGAAGGGGACTTTTGAATGCATATTGCAAATCTGGCCACATGTCCTGAGAGGAAAAATAATTCCTATCACAACACATAAAATGATTCTTCTGAGACATTTTCATTACCTAAAAGGTAGTTTCATATTATTTAAGTCTAGCGTTCAAAGGCAGCATAATATAATAAAAAGTGAACTAGACTGTGAGCACCTGGGTTTGAAGCTTGGTCCTATCACTTATTAAGCTGTAAGACCTGTGCAAGCAAGCCATTTAAGCATAAAATGAATTCCTTAGATGATACTGGCCTATCTCATAGGGTTGTTGTAATGTTCAAATGATAACATTATGAGAATGTTATTTGTAATCTATAAAGCAATATGCAAGTATGATACTATTGCTATTATTTTCTCCAAGAAAAAGTATGCATATCCTGCTTTTTGTTTACTGAAAAGTTGTTACATAAATCTAATTTTTCTCAATAAAATCCAGTTGTAAATGAATTTTGGGGGAAAGGATTTAAACCTTTTTTGAACTTCATTTTTCACCAGGCATCAAGCCAAAACTCCCCATCAGGCCCCAGGGTGCGTGGCTCCCCTCCTCAACCTTTTTCAGTTTGCTTTGATGTGTTGTCTTCCTCCATTAGAATGTAAGCTCCTTTTAGCTTGTATTTGTATTCACAACGCTCAGCAAAGTGTCTGGAACATAATAAGGGGTTGATATATACTTGTTGACTGACTAGAAGTGAACCCACTGTATATGGTAAATAATTACTTGAATTTATCTGTTATATAAATTCATATTTTTCAGATATATATGGTTTTTTCTCCTTTTTTTGAGGGGGAAGTACTTGACTCAAAATTTTTTTTTTAGGAAACTCTAGGTATAGAATCTTTCTCCATAACTGCAACCTGTCAGTTAATGTACAGTCTTAAAGAGTTGACTCAGGAATTGATAAGTTAAATAACAGCTTTCATCACATCACATACAAGTAGTATGTGTCATAATAGATAGCGCTCTATCCACTATATCACATGGCTTCTTCTGGTTTTCTTAAAGCTATGCATAGCCCATCTAATAAACTATCTTACACAAAATACATAGTCATTCCATCAATCCTAAGAGCCTATTTCTTACTTATTTAGAATACCTAGAAAGAAATTTAATATATACACTTGGCTAAAGGGTATCAATCTCAATTACAAATTTTCTCAGCAATATCAGACTGTGTTCAAAATAAGTCAAAGGATACTTCTACTAATATCAAGAAACTCGGAGTAAAATCTAGGTTTAATCAGTGCAAGAAAGTTTTGAAACTAGACACACACATTGGGGTAAAAAGGAAGACAGTTGTTTTTTTCCCCTTCATTTCTGAAATATTATTCAGTAGAGAATTACAAAATAACTAAGTTTGTCCACAAACCATTCTGCTCACACTAATTCTGACTGATTCCTTCCAATTTTACTCTTACTCTCTATTACCCTTCATTATACTCTGCCTTGCCTCAACACTTTATCAAAACATAATCTACACTTCTCATATTGTCCAACTGCTGCTAGGTAGTAATTCACATGCCAACTACAAAAATATATCAGTTAGTAAGGATCTCAAAATGTTTTTAAATGCTTAGGGACCGAGACATCATTTTATTTGTTCTTATAAAAAAGTTTTAAGATTTAAAAATTATAGTAATTATCAACAATTTAATTAGACTTCATAGCTGACAGAGCACATGTTCATTTTAATGGATATACCACCTCATCTCCAAAACCAATTGCTCTTTCTAATTAAAATGGATATGGACTAAACAAAGGGGAGATACTAGTAATACGCACTTAAAAAATAATAATTCTGTACATGTTTTTCTAATAGTCTCCTAATTTCAAATGTGTTTGACAAATCCTACTTGGAACAAAAGCTTTAAGTGACTAGAAAATTAAGCATAAGAGCATCAAGGTAGAAATATGCTACTAGGAAGCAAACAATGGTTGCCAAGCAACTATCAGGAAATCATTTCTGAGATTCAAAAGTCACATAAGCACAAAGATGTTTAAACCAGGAAAAATAGAGTTTGTTTTATGTGTGCTAACCTTTATAACTCTTTTTTATCATAGGGAAACTAAATACCTGCATTCACAGAAGTTCTGAAATAGTCTCGTATTTTATCTGAGGAAGCAACCATTCGTTAAAAATGCATTAAAATTGAGGCATTAAAGCAAAGAGAAGCCACTTGATAACAAGTATTTGAGTTGCAGAAATGGAAGGGTAGCATGATGTTCTTTGAAGCAAATAACTCCTTTATAGAGTTTATGATATATTACTGGAGGGGAGGGAGCATTCTACCCACAGTTCACCTTATTCCCTAAAAGAATTCAATAAAATTTAAAAAAAAAAAGAATTCAATAAAATCAAAACTGTCATCATTTCACAGAATCACAGAACCTCAGAATGCCACCTAATACAACTCCTACTTCAACAAAGAGTGCCAGACACTGTGCTGACTGCTGGGGACACAAAGCAAGGGAAAAACTGTCCCTCCTCTCAAAAGGTTCACAATATAATGGAGGAAGTAACATGCAAAGAACTATGTATAAACAAATAAGATATGTCTTTCTACTATTTGGTGATATCAGCTTCCGTGGATTTAATTATCATCTTTATGTTGATGATTCTTAAATCTATCCAACCCTAACTTCTTTGCTGATCTCTAGTCTCACATCACCAACAGTCTAGTCGACATCTTGTACTGGATGTCACATAGACATCTTAAACTCAAAATGTCCAAAACTGAACTCATTATCTTTCTCCCCATATGCTCTCCCCTTCCATACTTCTCTATTGCTATCAAGGCACCACCATCCTCTCTCAGTCTTCCAAGCTCACAACCTACGAGTCCACACAGGCAGCTGGAAGGTGCAGTGGATAGAACACTGAGCCTACAGTTAGGAAGATTTGAATTCAAATCCAGTCTCAAATGCTTACTAACTATGTGACCCTAGTAGACCCTGTCTGTCTCAGTTTATCTATAAAACCGAGATAATGACAGTACCTACTTCCCAGGGTTGTTGTAAGGATTGTTGTGTGGTATGTGGTAGATAATAATTGTCTAAAAACATTTGGGACAGTTATCTACCACATACTACAAGTGCTATATAAGAGTTTATTATGATTATTATCATTTTCATTATTATCCTCAATTCCAGATATCTAATCTGTTCCCAAGGCCTATATATTTCACCTTTGCAACATCTCTCAAATATGCCCTTTTATTTCCTCTCTTACTACAACTACCCTGCTACAGGTTCTCATTTCCTTATGCCTGGACTGTTACAACAGCCTGCTAGTGGGTCTATCTACCTCAAATGTCTCCCCACTCCAGTTTATTCTCCATTCAGCTGCCAAGGTGATTTTCCTAAAAGGCAGGTCTACAAGTCATCACACTACTAAATAAACTCCAGTTGTTGCCTATGATCTCCAAATCAAATACAAATTCCTTTTTTTGGCCTTCAAAACCCTTGCTAACTACCCCTACCCTCCACCTCTTTCCAGTTTTCTTCCACCTTACATTGTTCAATCCAATGACCCTGGCCTCTTTGCTGTTCCTTGAACAAGGCCCTCAATTTTCTATTCCTGGCATTTTCACTGGCTGTCACCCAGGACTACAGCTCTTTGTCCCCTGGCTTCTTCCTTTGAGTCCCAGCTAAAATTCCATCTTCTACAGGAAACCATTCCCATTTTCTCTTAATTCTAGATCCTTCCCTCTGTTAATTATTTCCAATTTATCCTGCATATAGCTTGTTTTTATATAGTTGTTTGCAAGTTTTGTTCCCCATTAGATTGTAAATTCTTCAATGGCTCTGTCTTTTGCCTTTCGTATCTATTTTCTTCATAAGAGATAATGTAGAATTATGTTAAGTGATCATCTATAAAACAAGAAAAGAAAACACGTTCAACAAATTCTATGAATTAGTTTTAGTCTCTAGTAGCAGAGGCTAGAATCAGTCAATCACTAAATATTTATTAGGTACCTATTCCCTACCAAGCATAGTGCTAAGTACTAGACATACAAAGAAAAGTAAAAGACAGTTCTTGATCTCAAGGAACTCACAGTCTAATGATGACTTGATTCTAGATCATTTAATTTAATGATTCAATGATATCAATAGTGCATGAAAGAGATCATAGAAGTAAGTTTCCTCACATTTTCATCAGTACAATTAAGTAAATCCAAACATTTAAATAATTCCGACAAAGAAATTCTCTTGCTAAAATATACATGCTTATGTACACGTTATGCCATTTAAGCAGTGCCCATAAATTGGAGAATGCCTGAACAAATTAAAGTGCATGAACATTATAGAATATTACTGTGCTATAAGAAATGAAGGGAGCAGCAGAACCCACAAAAAGACAGAGTGAAACAAATTTCCAGCCCAAGACAACCTGGAAGGTCAGCAGCAAAGGACTGTTGTGCTGGGCTGGGAGAGGAGCTCAGTTCAGTGTGGACCACTCAGACAAAGACAGAACCAGAGAAAACCCAGAATAGGCCTCAGGGGACTGAATTATGGGCAGCTGTGGCAGTTTCCAGACTTCTCAACCCACAAACACCAAAGACAACTTAGAAGGTCAGTAGGAAAGGTTTGTGACCACAGTGAGAGAGGAGCTCAGTCCGGCCCAGGCCTGGCACAGTCCTGGGGCAGCAGCTGCTTCCAGAGCTCTTGGCCCACAGACAGTGGGGGGATCAAGCAGCTGATAAGAGGAGGATTGAAGGAATCTCTTGGCTAGTGCTGAGGCAAGATTCTCTTGTTTTGCCTGTGCTTGGATCTGCAACGCAGTCCTGGGTAGTGGTGCTGGGGCAAGAAGGAGTGCTGGCGTGGTGGAGCTCACGGTGGTAGTGAAGTAGGAATCCTCCTCACAGTTACAAGGCAGAAAAGAGTACTTGTGGTCACTCACAAACCAGATCACAGTCCAGGAAAGGAGTAAACACTTCGCCCTTGATCATACCACCTTGGAAGAACCAAAAATTTACAGGTCCCTAGAAGTATCTCTGAAAACAGTTGCACAATACCCCCGAGGTTTGGGACAGTACATTCTCCACACTGGAAGCAGACTCCTACCTTAACAAACAGTTTAAAACTCAAGTAATAGGCTGGGAACATGAGTAAACAGCACAAAAAAGTCAGACCACAGAATCTTACTTTGGTGACAAAAAAGATCAAAACATACAACCAGAAGAAGACAACAAAGTCAAAGCTCCTATCTCCAAAGACTCCAACAAAAATATCAATCAGTCCCAGGCCATGGAAGAGCTCAAAAAGGATTTTGAGAAGCAAGAGTAGTAGAGGAAAAACTGGGAAGAGAAATGAGAGCGATGCAAGAAAATCATGAAAAACAAGTCAACTGCTTGCTAACGGAGACCCAAGAGAATACTGAAGAAAATAACATCTTAAAAAATAGACTAACCCAAATGACAAAAGAGGTCCAAAGAGCCAATGAGGAGAAGAATGTCTTAAAAGGCAGAATTAGCCAAATGGAAAAGGAAATGCAAAAGCTCACTGAAGAAAATACTTCCTGGGAGCAGGTAACTGGCACAGTGGATAGAGCACCAACCCTGGAGTCAGGAGGACCTGAATTCAAATCCGGCCTCAAGCACATAACACTCACTTAGCTGTGGGCAAGTCACTTAACCTCAATTGCCTCACCAAAAAAAAAAACCTCCTTAAAAATTAGAATGGAGCAAGTGGAAGCTAATGACTTTTATGAGAAACCAAGAAATTTAAAACAAAATAAAAAGAATGAATAAATAGAAGACAACGTGAAATATCTCACTGGAAAAACATCTAACCTGGAAAACAGATCCAGGAGAGATAATTTAAAAATTAATGGACTAACTGAAAGCCATGATAAAAAACAAAAAAGAGCTAGACATCATCTTTCAAGAAATTATCAAAGAAAACTGCCCTGATATTCTAGAAGCAGAGGGTAAAATAGAAAGTAAAAGAATCCACCAATCACCTCCTGAAAAACATCCCCAAAGGAGAACTCCTAGGAATATTGTAGAAAAATTCCAGAGTTCCCAGGTCAAGGAGTAAATAAGCAGCCAGAAAGAAACAATTCAAATATTGTGGAAACAATCAGGATAACACAAGATTTAGCAACTTCTACATTAAGGGACTGGAGGGCTTGGAATATGATATTATGGAGGTCAAAAGAGACGGGATTAAAACCAAGACTCACCTACCCAGCTAAACTGAGTATAATCTTCAAGGGGAAAAATGGTCATTCAGTGAAAAAGAGGACTTTCAAGTATTCTTGATGAAAAGACCAGAGCTGAATAGAAAATTTGACTTTCAAATACAAGACTCAAGAGAAGCATGAAAAGGTAAACAGGAAAGAGAAATCATAAGGGACTTGTTTAAAGTTGAACTGTTTACATTCCTACATGGAAAGATGATATTGGTAACTCATGAGACCTTTCTCAGTATTAGGGTAGTTGGAGGGAAAAAAATATGGATAGATGGATAGAGAGATAGATAGATAGATAGATAGATAGATAGATAGATAGATAGAGGTCACAAAGTGAGTTGAAGATGAAGAGGTGATATCTAAAAAATAAGCAGTGAGAGAGGATTATACTGGGAAAAGGAGAAAGGGAGAGGTAGAATGAGGTAAATTATCTCACATAAAACAGACATGAAAAAGCTTTTACAGTGGAGGAGAAGTGGGGGAAGGCGAGAGGGAATCAGTGAATCTTACTCTCATCAGATTTGGCTTAAGGAAGGAATAACATACACACTTAATTGGGTATGGAAATCTATCTTACCCTAAGGAAAATAGGGGGGATGATAGAAGGGAGGGCAGATTAGGGGAGGAGGTAATCAGAAGCAAACACTTTTGAGAAGGGACAGGGTCAAAGGAGAGAATAGAATAAATGGGAGGTGGGACAGGATGAAGGGAAATATAGTTAGTTTTTCACAACATGACTATTATGGAAGTGTTTTGCATGACTATACATGTACAACCTGTATCGAGTTGCTTGCCTTCTCAATGAGGATGAGTGGGGAGAGAGGAAAGAAGAGAATCTGGAACCCACAGTTTTAAAACCAAATGTTAAAAATTGTTTTTACATGCAACTGGGAAATAAGATATACAGGCAATGGGGTATAGAAATCTATCCTGCCCTACAGAAAAACAGAAGGGAATGGGGGGGTAACAGAAGGGAGGGCAGATTAGGGGAAGAGGCATCTTGAGGTAGGGGGAGGGGAAAGATCTGGAGAAAATTTAGAATTCAAAATCTTGTGGAAGTGAATGTTGAAAACTAAAAATTACTAAAATTAATTAATTTTTAAAAAAAGAAAAGAAAAGAAATGAAGGTATAGTTTCAGAGAAACTTGAGAGGACTTCCATGACCTAATGTAGGACAAAATAAACAGAAATAGAATAATTTATACAGTAACAATACAATAAATACAAATAACTTTTAAATACTTAAGAACTCTCATCCATGCAATGACCTAACATGATTCCAGGGAACCAGTGAAATATATCATCCACATCTGGACAAAGATAATGGACTCAGAACACAGTCTGAGATCCACATTTTTGGACACAGTCAATGTGGTTAATTTGTTTCACTTGTTAGGCATATTAGGGCTTTATTTTCCTGTTTTTGTTTTCAATGGAAGGGAGAAAAAAATGCTTGTTACTTGAAAAATAGATATTTTTACAATTATGGCCCTAATGTAACAGTCCCAGTGCCCAAGGCCTTAAAAAATGATAGGTACTTGTTCTGCTTCTGTTCTCTAGGATTGATTTTGTTGTTTTTCAAGGAGCTATATAGGTTTAAGGGAAGGCTGGTGGCGATACTTGTGTTCTCTTACTCTAATAATAAGAACCCATCCTGAATCACTGCCTTGTCCTGGCAGAGGGGCTTCTGTAACTTAATGAAACTATGAGCTATGCCATGCAGAGTTACCCAAGGTGGAAAAGTCATAGTGGAGAGTCTGACAAAAGGTGATTCACTGGAGAAGGAAATGGCAAACCATTCCAATATCTTTGCCAAGAAAAACCCCATGGTCAATATGAAAATGATAAAAGATATGACACTGGAAGATAAGCCCCTCAGGTTGGAAGGTATCTAACATGTTACTGGGGGACAGTGGAGGTCACCTACAACTAGATCCAGTACTAATGAAGCTGCTGGGCCAAAGCTGAAAGGAAGCTCAGCTGTGGATGTGTCTGATTACACAAGGGAATTTCAATGTTTGTAAAGATCAGTATTGCATAGGAACCTAGAATGTAAGATCTATGAACCAAAGTAAGCTGGATATGGTCAAATAGGAAATGGAAAGATTAAACATTAACATCTTGGGTGTCAGTGAACTCAAATGGATGGGAATGGGTGAGTTTAAGGCAGGTGATCATTACATATATTACTGTGGGCAAGAATCCCTTAGAAGAAATGGAGTAGCTCTCATAGTCAATAAACAGATGAGAAAAGCAGTACTGGGGTACAATCTCAAAAATGGCAGAATGATAGCTGTTCAAATCCATACCCTTTGAGCCAGAGACTCCATTACTTACCTAAGGAAGCCATTGATACAAAGAAAGTCATCATACATACCATAATACTTATCATAATACTTTTTATGATTACAAAGAATTAGAAATAAAGTAGATACCCATCAACTAGTGAATAACTAAACAAATTGCAGTACCTGAACATAATGGAATTTTACTGTACTGTGAGGAATGACATGGTGCGTGATGAGTGAAAAGAAGCATGGAAAGATATATAGGAATTGATGCAAAGCCAAGAAAACAATATATGTAATGACTATAACAATGTAAATGGAAAGAACTACACACCAAAAAATCAAAAGTGAGTTGCAATTATAATGATCAAGCAGGATTCAAATGAAGAGATATAAGAAGATACCCTCAACTCACCCTTTCATGCAGGTGAGAAGTTCATAGGTGTTTTACATTGCACATGTTTTCAGATTTTTCAATACATTAATCACTTGTACTGACTTTTTTTTTCCTCTCTAAAAAATACTATTTGTTATATGGGATGGCATTCTTGGAGGGGAAAGGATACTTGGGGTAATTATGAAGATTTAAGAAAGAAACATTATCAAAAACTTATTTAAAATAAAATTTAAAAATAAAAGGAAAATACAAATGAGATAAAAAGCAAAGCATATGCCTTTAATTGCCATAGAAAATATACTAATTTATTTAACATTTATTGAGTACCTATAAAGTGCAAGACACTATAGTAAATAACATTTTACCCATGACACTAAAAGTTGTTCCCATCTTACAAAAAGAAGAGAAATAGGTATGTATTTTCTCTGAATTGGATGTGGTGGGGGAAGGGAAACAACAATGAATGATCCCAATATCACAGGGAAGCAAGTCAATTGTGTTCTATGGATGAAAGAACTGTAGATACTTTAATTTGCTGAGAATTTTTTGGTACAACTCCAAGGAAAACATTAGAAAAGGGTGGAAACATCATAAGAGGGTGAAAGAAAACAAAAATGACAAAAATGCAAAAGGGATCCATAAGCTAGGAAGTAGGCAATGACCTGGGAACATTAAGATTATGACCTCCATTGATTAAAACACTAAGATTCCCTTGAACTAATGTTTTTTATTCACAAATGTGACACAGGTATTGACAGCATTTGATGCCTGAAGCACTGGGGTAGTACAGGTAGCCCAAATCATTTTATGTACTTTCTTAAGTCCACAGGAAGGGCAGGGTGTCACTTTACTAATCATCCAAAGAGGCAGTGCAATATCTGAACTGTTCAACAGGTGGCACTATTACTCAACCACCAGACAAGTGATGTCCTCTGTTAACTCTGGCGCCAGCATGAACAGGCCTTCCTAAGGAAACTGCAGTATCATCACTGGCCACCAGAGGGTACTCAAACTACAACGGTTCAAACTATTCTCATTTCTTTCCTCACCAGGCCATTCTCAATCCACATTTAGAATCTCCTTTATCAGAACAAATAACTCTCTTCATTCATTGACACAGGCAATCAATATAAAGTGGACATGTGATTTAACAATGAATAAGCAAGAAAAAAATTATCTTATGTATGCCTATATGAGGCACGGTCTCCAGCCACACTTCCTAAACATCCTGGCTTTTCAAGATGCTGACATTCTTCCTCCTTTCTCCCTTAGACTGTTGGAAAGTTCAAGGAGAAAGGATGCATGTCTGGGAACTCATTTCAGGGTCAGGATTGTAAGCAAAGCAAAAAACAAAGGGAGAGGCAGTGAGGTGGATCTATCTCTCTGAACCTCCTCACTATTCTGGCAATAACATTAACGGCAGATCTAACCCACCTGATTCCAATAGCTGCTTGAGCCTCCAGACCAGTCTGAAATCACCTCCACAGAACTAGACACAGGTAGTTTCACTGCCAGCACATAGCTGCATCTGTCATCACAGATTCTATAAAAGGCCCCTAGCTGCCCACTCTGCATCACCATGACTGATGGAAAATAGTTCTAGCATGAAAGGAGTCTAATTTCCTGAATCAATGGCCACTCAAGTTGCATAGTAGGCAGAAAGCCTTAGCCTACCCACAGCAATTCTCCATTTTCTGCTACCATATCAGTAGCAGGAAGTCCTTCCTCAAGAGAACATGAAGAAGAAATAATGGAGGCAATGCTAGACATTTTTGCACACGCACTCAACTCTAGACACTTCCCAGTGTCCCACCAATCTGTTTGTTTCTATCAGAACTTTCAAGGTACCCTGACCTTGAGATAACAGATGAGACACACTGTAGATAACCACTCACTCCTTCACAAAGAGGGTTATCTGCCCTATGAAATGTTGCAGCAAAGGGCTTCCTGTTTCCTTAAAACCAACACCATTTTAAAATTTCTTAATCTTCATAATTAATCTAAAAGTCAGAGGCAGCTAATACATTTTAATGATTTTCTCTCAAGCCATAAGCCAAAAGAAACTATTTAAGTGCACACAGTTATATATTTTCAGATCACTAGCTTTTATCTTTGAAAAGAATGAGTCAACTTTTGGTGTTATATTTACATTTTAGCTTCTTTATTCTCATTTTTATGCAAATATCTTGTGAAGTATACTGGAAAAGAATAGTAGAATAACCCACCGTGACTCCAGAAGACCAAAGATGAAACAAGTTTCCCACTTCTTAATAAAGAGGAGTTAGACTAGAGAGGAAGAATGAGACATATTTTTTGGACATCAAGAGTACATGGATTTGTTATACTTAGCTATACTAATAATGAGAAGGCACTTTTGAGCAGGAGAGAATTGGGGGAATAATCAGAGTGCAGCAAGAAAACGAATATGATATGAGCATCAATAAAGCATTTTTATAAAGTACACAAAAAAGCAGGAGGCTCAGAGAGAAATAAACAAGCAGGATACCTTTATGACTAACGTGTTAAATGCAATATAAATCGTAAAAGAACAATTTATACACAATGGAGATTCATGGTTTCGTGTACAAAATAGAAGTAGGTACATGGAAATGCTCACATATTTTAAGTGTCTGTCAAGTTCAGAATAAACAAGGCTCACTTTGGGGTAAGAGGATCTGGGTTCAAATCCCAGCCCTGCCATTTAGTATTTTGTGACCTTAGGCAAATCATTTGACCTCTATTAAGTCTCAGTTTTGTCATCTGTAAAAGAGGGATAATAATACTTATTGTAACAGCATGACAAAACATAATACATTGGGGTAGTAGTGTAATGATAAATATTTTGCAACCAACTCTCCAAAACAAAGTTTAATTTGCATTATTAACATTTTCTCCATCACTTTTCAAAATCTATGCAATCAGCAAAACAATAAACTAAGTCCTGATCTGTAGCATATGTGGATTTCTAAGGTGTAAATACTCATGCTGAAAATTTAACAGAGAGCCAGTATGAACTCATTTCAGCACACATCTGGTTGTGGGCCACTGTTAGTTGCTAATTAGATTGAAGAATTTCTTTAATAACTTGAGAAGACTATATAATTTCAGGCATTGGAGAAAGAATATAACTTGAGCAAGTCACTTAACCCTGTTTGCCTCAGTTCCTCATCTGTAAAATGAGATGGAAAAGGAAATGCCAAGAAAATCCCAAATGGAGTCATGAAGAGTCAGACATGACACATGACTGAACAATGAAAGGGAAATATTGGAACACATGGAACTTCTAGCGATTGGCTGGGCAAACCAATTATACGCTTCATGACCTAAATAAAAGGAGTAAGCTGGCCCTACTGTACAAACAAGAAACAAGCAAAATAAGCAGGAAGAACTTTGGCTCTTGAGTTTGTTCTTTTCTTTTCTTCATTGTTGATCCTTTAGAATTTAGCAAGGGAGGAGGAAGAGATTTCTCTTTCCTTCCTCCTCCTCTCAGTAAACGGTATTCTGTAGCAAAAGCACATGTTAGTATTCAATAGAGCTGCAAAGTCCAGTGGGGCTGGCAGGAATCAAAAGTCTATCACCTGAATCTGACTTGCTGAATCTGAGAACTTGTTGAAGAGATGGATGAGTCCAGAGACAAGGTTCTGGTTGGTCCTTAGGTGTGAAATACTGTTTTTTCCCCAAAGTGCATTAAATTCGGCTGAGCCCAAAGCTGGAGACGATAATGCACTAGAAGCACATAATTAGGCCAGAAGCAGAACCAGGAGAACCAGCGGACATAACACAGACTACAAAGAGCTGATGAAGACATCACAAGAAAACACCAGAGAGGCCTATGTGTAGGTTGCCACAGTTGCATGTATTTCCCTACATGTGTGACTGCTCTATGTATATCCATGTCACTGATGCTGTGTATCTTTGAGACAGTGAACCCCAGGTTGATAGGGAAAATATTTTGTAGCTACTGTTCTTACTTTGCCATTACAGTGAAATGTCTTTGCTTTGACCTGTGCTCTCCGGTTGACCAGTGAAAAGTTAAATATGCTGCTAGTGGCGCATTAGGTTACTACAACTAGCTCTTACTTCAGAGGACTGTTGTGAGGATCAAGTGAGATAATCTATGTAAAGTGCTGGAAGTCTTAAAATACTATATAAATACCACTGATTATTTTGGCCAGCTTCTGTGCTTCTACCTACTCCAATATATTATTTACATTAACATTTCAAATCATTTTCTGACTGCTACTTTGACCATGTCATTCCACTAATCATACTCCAAGGATCCTACCATCTACAAAAATAAACTTGTAATGCCAGGGCTTTGAAAGTTCTCCACAGATAACAACACCTCTGTCATTTCCTATATGCTACCTCAACAGCAAGCATTCTGGGTTGTAGTCCTTTGTAGCTGTTGCCCTTAAGGAACAATGTTGTAGCTTGGTTTTCTTAACAGATCATACACAAGCATATTGCTGTAACTCCCTGCCATTTTGTTTCAAAATAGTTTCCTTACTTCTACTTTTCCCCCTCCCCTAATCTATTCTCCACACAGCTGTCAAAGCGATGTTCCCCAAAGTGTAGGTCTGATCATGTCACTCTACTTAACAAATGACAGTGGGCTCCCTATTGCCTCTAAGATCAAACAGAAACTCCTTTATTTGATATTTAAAGCGCTTTACAACCTGATTCTAATATACCTTTCCAACCTTATTCCACAATACACAAGACTGCCTATATACTATGGACCAGGTAAACCAGATTCATTACTATTCTTCATAAACAACACTCCATTTCCACTTCCATACCTTTGCATTGGCTGTCCCTCACACCTAAAATGCACTTTCCCCTCACTTCCATCTCTTAGACTTTTTGATTTCTTTCAAAGCTCAACTCAAGCACTATCTTCTACATGGAGCCTCTCCTGATTTCCTGTTACTAGGGTCTTTTCCCCAAAATTATCTTGTACTTATTTTGGAAATACCCACATACATGTTGTCTCCCCCCTTGGCCAGTCTATAATTGTCTCAAGAGTGGAAAAGATTTCACTTTTGTCTTTGTATTCCCAGTGCCTAGGACGAGAAGGAAAGGGTAAGAGAAAGGAGAGGACAGAACAAAGGAGAGAGGAAGAGAGGAAGAAGTAAAAGAAAAGTGAGAGAAGGAAAGGGGGCAAAGGCTCTTAATAAATGCTTGTCAACTGTCTGCTTGATTTGTATCCTATGCACATGGAAGAATTCCTCACATGTAAGTATAAGTTTAATAAACATTTACTAAAACCTCCTTCAGCCTCTAAGCATTTACCTAAACTGCTCCACGTGTGCATGAAGGAACCTCTCGTCTCCCACTTACCTCCTCTACACACAAACTATTTTTTAAGTAACTGTTAAATGTCCAACTCATTAAGTTTTCCTTGGTTAACCCACTCTCTGGCTAACCTATCCATTTTCTATGTATCCAAGAGAGCCCCAAACCCATTCCCGAGTCTTCAATTCATTTAATTACTGTACAGGTATCAGTATCTTGTGTATCTCTGTGTGTCTGTGTATATGTATATGTACATGTGTGGATGTATATACAGATACACACGAACATATATAATACACGTATGCATTTCTGCATATACTCACATTAAATACGCATATTTACTGTATCCCCTGACACATTTTAAGTTCTGTGAAGTAAAGAATATGGTTTAATTATCATTGTATCTCTTAGCAGCATTTTGCAGAGACTAAGGACTTAATAAATGAATATTCATGTTAATTTCACATGTCTATTTTGACACCTGTCTAGAGCTGACTAAAAAAATTTCTCAATATATAATTTATCTGTAGTGTTAAAAACATATACATACCTATGTGCACATAGTATTTCTTTCCAGTATCTTATGGTGCTATTTCTTTCCAATGTCTTACTAAAGGAAATCATTTTTTAAATATTCAACAAAATGATAAAAATTCTTGAATGGTCCTGAGGATTCCTGAGGGTGGAAGGAAGAAGGGCAGAAAATCCAAAAAAGGATATGATTCCATAATCTAATCAATCAAATTAGTAGAATTTTCAGTACCCTAAGAGTTGGAACTTTCTGTTCTTTATTAAGTACTCCCAGGTGGTTAATATAATGCCATGCCCACATGGGCACTTAAAACAAACTAATTCACTGAGCAAGGAATGTCTTGAATACAAATTTGAATGATACTGAGAAGGAGCAAAAGGTAGAAAAACTTTAAAGTGGAAGGCCATTTCACTTGAAAAACTTGTACCTAGATGCAGCTCGGCAGAAACTTGGTATAGACCAACATCTTACACTGTATACTCAACTAAACTCCAAATGGATACATGACAAACATAAAAAAAAAGATGACAAAGTAGAGAAGCAAGAAAGATCTATGGATAGAGTTTGTGACCAAACAAGTGATAAGAGAGGATCATGGAAGATAAAGAAGATAAAACGGACAGTCTTTATTACATGAAAAGTTTTTTTACGAAATGAATGCAATTAAAATTAGAAGGGAAATAGACAACTGGGGGGAAAAAAACTTCACAGCACATTTTTATAATAAAGATCACATACCCAAGATATATAAGGACTTGGTTCAAATTGGTAAAAACAAGAGCCATGGACCAATAGATGAATGGTCGAAGGATATAAACAGACAGTTTTCAAAGGAAAAAAAAATACAATCTATCAATAGCCATATTTTTTAAAAAATGGTCTAAATCACTAATTAGAGAAAGTATAAATACTAAAGAAGACAATTTGGTTTGGCTTTTCACAATGAAATTTATTATAAAAATAATCAATGGCCATTTGTACAATGTCTCTACGTACCAAGCACAAAGTACCTAAGATATTATCTTATACCCATCAGGCTGGCAAAGACAAAACCAGAAAATGATAACTGCTAGAGAAGCTATGGGAAGATAAGCCCATTGTTGGTGGCGCTATGAATTAGTCCAGCCACTTTGGAAAACAATTTGAAACTATGCCTGAGAAGTCACTAAATTATGTATACCTTTGCACCCATGGTCCAAAAAGATCAAAGAGGAAAGGGACTTATATATACAAAAATACTTATTGCAGCTTTTTGTGGTAGTCAAAATCTGGAAACTAAGGAGGTACTCAAATGCTGGGGACTGGCTAAATAAATTATGGTGTATGAATATGATTTTGCCATAAAAATGCTTAAATGGACAATTTCAAAGGAAACTGGGAAGACTTTCATAAAATGATGCAAAGTGAAGTAAAATGAGGTAGAATAGGAAAAAAATATAAAATGACAACACCATAAAGAAAAATGGCTCTCAAAAACTTAAAATTCTGATCAATGCAATGAAAAGCCATGTTCAGAGTACTCAAGCTGAAACATGCTACTCCTAGAGAGGTGATGGAATCAAAAGCACGAGACATATTTTTGAACATGGCCAATGCAGAAATGTGTTTTGCCAGCTTATATTTTGTTATTTTTCTGTTTTAAAAAATCGTTGTTCAATTGAGGAAGGAGCAGTGGGAGAGACAATAAATGCTTGTAAAAATAAATAATTTCTTAAAAGGAGAAAAAAAATTTTAATGTTCATGTCTGAAACTCAAACTCAAAGTCATCACTGTCAGATACTCGCAGCAGATAGGATAAAGTCAAATATGAACACCAAACACAAATTTCCTAAAATACCTGCCACACAAAAAAACACGATTGAAAGGGAGTATACAACATAGTACCTCTAGATCAGTCTGGATTTATGTGGCTGGAAATACAATGGGTGTATTTGTAATACTGAGTTTTAAATGTCTGGCCAGGCTTCAGAATTTGGCTAGGAAGATAACAAATGCTCATAGACGGTGGCAGGAGATTAATGTTATCTTCAATTAGTAAAGTAAATCACTCTGGTTTTCCTCAGCTGAAAAAGTACTCTAGGCTTCAGGGCTAAAGGTGGAGGAAGTACACAAAAGCAGACAGAGGAAAATATAAAAAATACATCTTATAACCTTTTAGCTTTGCTTTTCAAAAACCATTTCCAAATCAGAGTTTATATACATAGGTAGAAAGGACAGCAGACCAGGCCAGTTGCCAAGGTAATCCCCCTTAAAGAAATATATTTTTCTAAAAGTTACCATGAGATTTACAATGAAGGTAGAGAGAACCACAGAGTATCCAAAGGTGGCATATTCTAATGTATTCATTTTAACATGTAATCATAAGCATCTCTATAGGGTAAAGCTGAGGGAAGAAATAAGTTGGCATTATTAGAATATCAATACGTAACCTCTGACTTGGCAATCCCAAGCAGAATGATTTGGCTAAGGTAGGTACCTGACCCACAGAGAACTTTCCCACGTGAAAAAAAAAGACTTCAGAACAACTCAGTTGGTCTGGTTATTGTCAAAGTATTCTAAAATTTCCACAATTGGGCAGTGAAGGTAAAAACAAACATATTGTAATACCTTCTTACATAAAGGATACTAAACAAAATTCTAACTTTTTTTGATAACTTAGGGTGAATAAACAATTGGACTTGAAGTGTGATGACCCACTTTTGAAACAGCTCTGTCAGCTGCGTAATTTTGATCAAATCATTTAATCGGCCTGCACTCCAGTTTCTTCATTTGAAAAACATGGGGGATGGACAAGGTAACTTATGCATTCTCTTCCAGCTTTAAATCCATGGCTGTGAAGTTTTGATCCTTATGGAGATTACTTATCTTACTTTGTGGTTATACATGTCCAAAACAGAACTCATTAGCTAGTCCCCCAAAACAACCCCTCTTTCAAAATTATTTCTATTATATGTACCAACTCAACATCCTTCTGATTAACGAGGATGTCATCCCTGACTCTTCACTCTCACTCACCTCACACACCTAAGCAGTTGCAAAATCTAATGGTTTCTACTTCCACAGCATCCCTCACAGCTGTTCACTTCACTGCACTCACCCAATGACCACCCTAGTTTAGGCTCTCAGTGCCCCTCACCTAGATTACTGCAATAGCCTCCTAATTGGTCTCCCTATCTTAAGTGTCTCTTCACTCCAACCCATCTTCTACACGGCTGCCAAAGTGATTTTTCTGAAAGCACAGGTCTCACCATGTCACTCCTCTACTCATTAAATTTCAGTGGCTCTCTACTGATACTCCAGGATCAACTATTATTTCATCTTTAACTCATCCTTTTAAAATTTTTTAAGTTTTATAATGTACATAATTATTAGAACAGTAGTACATGTACATAACGCATAAACATACATATATTGTGGATACATGCACAACAGTTTTTATGGATAGAAGAAGACAATCAAAAAAAGTTGGAGACCACTGATCCAGGGCAGTGAGAGGTTTTGACTTATATGTGCAGAGGTAGGATCTGAGCACAAGCCTATCAACTATGCCTCTCAGCTGAGGTTGCTGAATAAGTAGTGATATTTTACCATAGTTGTCATGTGGCCAAGATATATTCCAAGCTCAACATGGATATAAAAGTCTGCTAACTCTGGATGAATGAAAGTCCTTTAGTCTAGTCGGTGTTTAGCAAACCCATTAAGGCCAATGAAAATTTAATCAAATATTGGGAAATTATGTTACAGTCTAAGCAGAATTCTGGTCACTAGAAACCACTATAATCAGTCATTTGCTTTTACAAATGTCCTCCCTTTCCACACCACAAATAAATATGCACTCACTAAAATAAAAGCAACAAATCAGATTAACTCCGCATGTTTAAAAGTGCAATGTTATTTTCTTCCTTCCTAAGTCTAACTACAGGAATTATGCACCTTTTTAACTGGTGAAGATCTAAAGGGCACACTTCAGTGTAAAGCAGCTTTGTTTGCTTTAAGACAAGGGTCTTTCCCTTGAGTTTCCTTAGAAATAAATCCAAATAACCTCGTATCTTGAAAAGGCATTTCAGAAAGTGAAAAGTGTTGTTTTTAGTATTGAGCTGAGAAAGTTAACTCTTAATGGGAAAGAAATTAAATCTACAGAAAGCAAGGTCATGGAAACTAATACTGTAATGAAATCTGACAGGCTCCAAATTCAAAAACTATTAAGTTTAACCAAGAAAGTAACAACATTTACATTTAAATGAAATTCAAAGACCCATCAAGAGGGAAGAAAAACCATTTTATGTTCTCTAGAATGTCACTGCAACATCATCAGCTATTAAAAGGATTGTATCTCAAAGAAAAGAATGCCTAGTGTTCACCACTCACAGTCTGATCATTCTCTTAGTAAAAAAGCAATTTTCACTACCCGCAAACTATGAAATCACATTTTTCTTTACATATGAAAATTAGCAAATTATCCTACTCAAAAGACAGCAGATTCCTTGTGAAAATTTTTATGAAGCTGATACTATAGAAGTCTAAGATCAAAGACTGGAATGGCTTCCAACTACTTTCACTGCGAGATTAAGAGGAAAACATCAGTGCTCAACATTTTACAACCTGTCAATTTTAGGTCATAAGTTCCCTAATATGTATTTTAATTAAAGAACTAAAAGATAACTAAATAAACATAGGAATAGCTTAAAAATAATAAAAATTTAGAGTTGGGAGGGACTTTAAAAATCATTTAAACTAACCCTCTAAATTCACAGATGAGAAAAATGAGGTCGAGAGAGATTACAGTTATGTACTGTGCTCAAACAGAGAACAAAAAACCCAGAAAGGAAGCGGAACAGCACTCACAGGTGAACCCCATATCACTTTTTGGAGACTGTCACTTTAATAGACTGGGATATTACTTAGTATTCCTTGGACCTCTTGACCTAAGCATCAAGGGGGATGGGGTGGAGGAGGAATCTTCATTTCTCCTAAGACAAAGATTGGTCTTTTAAAAAAAAAAGATTTTTAATAGCAAATGGGAGGGGGGAGTAAAATAAAATAAAATATGGAGTATAAAACTGATATGGTTACTTAAGAGTATAAAAATCTTACCCTAAAATATCTATAATGTGTCCAAAGATGGCTGGTGTGCCTTTTCAATGGGTTAACCGGCCCTTATCCCTTCCTAACTTTACTAACTCAACCCCTCATCCTTTCATTAAGGCTGTTAATCTTAAAGGAAAGTGAAGCAACTTTTACCTCATGCTCTAATTAGCTTTTAGATCTTGTTACAGCAATAAAGACTTTGTAAACAAGTCTAGGTCCCCTTTTCTCCACTCAGTAGCTACAGCCCTAGTTTAGACCCTCATCACTTCTGGCCTGGACTTTCACAATGGTTTTCTAAATGGTCTCTATGGGTCACTTCTTTCCCCTACTCCAATCCATCACAAAGGTTGCCATTCAATGAGCTCCAATAGCTCCCCATCAGGATCAAATATAAAGTCCTCTGTTTGCTATTTAAAGTTCCTCATAACTGGCCCCTTCATATCTTCCCAGACTTCCTATACCTAACTCCCTTCCATGCATGCTACAGTCTAGGCACACTGGCCTTCTTGCAGATTCTTAATCTCCCACCTCTGCCCTCTCACCTCTGCCTTTTAGTTTCCATAGCTTCATTCAAAACCCAAAGTTCACATTCTACAAGAGGCCTTTCTTGGCTCCCTAGCTATTAATCTCCCCATTTCAGATTATCTTCCATATACTCAGTATATATCTTGTACATACCTAATTATTTAAATATTGTCATTCATTGCAATATTATCATACATTAGAATGAATCCTCCTTGAAGACAGACTGGTTTGGGTTTTTTCATTTTTTGTTTTGCCTTTCTTGGTATCCCTAGGGTTTAGCACGGTGATTTGCACATAGTAAGATACTTGCTGACATTAAACAAAAAGTAGTGAACTTTTTCTAGCTCATGACAGAGAGGTAGAGACCCACACCACCTATCCACAGGTACTATCTTGCAGCTATGTAAATGATTCTTTAGGTAAAGACACAAAAGTTTAATTGATACACATCTGTCATCATTTGCACTCTTTTATTGATCTGAACCTTTCCTCTAAACACCATCCTCAAAAAGCATGTGTCCATATATATGGTATTTTGCTGGTACTATAGAAAGTTAATTCAAATTAAGTCTTGCTGCCCTCCAGCAGCTTATTGTCTAAGAATAAAAGGATATCACAAATATTTAGATATATACTACATAATCCAATTCAAAAGGGATTTATTAAGTGCCTACCATGTATTTTGCTATGTGTTTTGAGGATATACAAATAAATTTAACAGTCTCTGCTTTCAAGAGGAGATAAAGACACACAAATAACTATACTACAAAGGAAATGATAACTATCATATTAGAAATATAAGCAAAGTGCTAAGACACACAGAAGAGGAAGATGGTAAAAGTAATGGTTTGGTCAAAAGGTAGCACTTGCTGGAGATGAATCTTTTCAAAAGAAGGAGATAAAAGGAAGGAATTTTAGTCAGAGGGAACAGTTTGAGAAAAGTAAGCCACATATCTTGTAACATAAATAAAAATCAGAAATCTTTTGTTCTTTGGAAATTTGAGAAGAAAAAAAACCAATTCATTAGACAAATGTGATTTTTATGTCACTTGTGTGAGTATGTAGATGAATTTTAAACCTCTGAAAATTGCAGCTTATAATGGAACCACTGAAACAACCTTAACTACAGCAGTAAATGCTCTACCATAATCAAGTTGTTATGGCAACTAGGATACTTAGGCCAAAGAGACGATGATGACAATATGTGTATATGTGTAACTTTCTTGCCACTCCCTTTAGAAATATTACAAAAATGTCTCATTCATAACCTAAGAACTATCCTCATCTTCTAGGGCAAAAACTTATCAATTCTTTCATGGACAAAAATAAATCAAGCAGAACTGTTAAAATTGATGACTAAAACTATAATACAGCACAAAACACAAAGTAAATTAAGTCTAAGGTGCCATTGTTTTTCAATAATTACATGCTTTCTCTATGGGAATAACAGCAGAAATTTCTGCTAAAAATAATCTTTTATTACTTACCATGTTATATTTCCCTTAACAGTAAGTGGTACTGTACAATGATTTAGTTGAAGGTCATTCTAACAATAATTTATTAAGCAGTTCCTGTATGCAAGACACTGTGCTAAGTACTGGAAATTTTAAAAAAAAGGCAAAAATAGTCCTTACCTTTTAGGAGATAACATTATCATACAGAAGCCAACCTGCAAACAACTACATACATGGTAAACTGGAAATAATCTCAAAGGGAAGGTACTCATACTGGAAAGTGAGCTGAGCTGTAGTCTCAGTTCTGCAACTAACCAGCCATGTGACTACGCAAATAATTGATCATTTCTACACACCAGTTTACTAATTCAAAACATGAAGAGATTCAACTTTATTACCTCTAAGGTCACTCATTGCACTGTAATTCTCTAATCTATGATGGTCAATGAATAAGCAAAAAGAAACTCAAAGTGCATTAGCACTTATATGTGTAATACAAATTCTGAAAAGGTCTTAAGATAACATTTTAATCATTGCAATTTAATGCTATAAAAATTTCTTTTAGATTTTTCAAGTATTTGAGAACATAAGAATTATTCTGGTATTCTAAATTACTATTACTAACAGACTTGAAATTCCTGAAAGCTAGGGATTCTGTCATATTCACCTTTGTTATTCCCCACAGTATTTAGCACAGTACATTTCAAATGTTAAGTGTTCTAAAAACGGCTGAAAGGATGAATGAGAATGAATCAGTCAGATATATATCTCAACTACCCCAGTATTCTGTCTCTGAAAAATGATACCAAGGGATATGAAAAGGTCCTTGATGACGGCAAGGGATATCACCAAAATCTTTAGTTTCATTTAATTAACCATTATGAATGTCATTTATTAATACATTTCTTTAAGTCACTTATATTTTCTTCCTATACCACCTCTTATAGTTGTGTTCTGTAAGTTTTTTACATAATATAACATGATAGCATATATATGCTATATAACATAACAATTCCTTGTATTTATACTAAATTTATCTAATTCAATCCAATTCAAGGGTTATGTTCACCTTATTTCACAGCCTTCCTGATTTCATAGTCCAATGATAAACTTTTTCTCAATTTTTATCTTTATACCCTGAATGGACCTAATCTTTTTAAGTATAATTCATATGGAAGTCTTCTCATACCCTTGGTCATTTTAGTTGCATGTCTTTGGACCTTTTCTAGTTTCACTGGAAAGGCCACATGGTACAGTAGAAAATGTGCTGAATTTGGAGTCAGAGGATTCAGGCTCAATTACCAACTCTACCATTTACTGCCTGTGTGACCTTGGGCAAGTCACTGGACCTTTCTGGGCCTCAATCCTTCATTTGTAAAATGAAAGGACTAGACTAGATGGCCTTTTGAGGTCCCTTCCAGCTCTAGGGCTCTGATTTTGAGGTTCCACATTTTCAAAAATTCAGTTCAATAAGCATTTATTAAGTATCTACTGTGTGTAAAGCTCTAAGGTAGGTGCTAAGGATACAAAAACAGAAATTAAATGGCCAGTCTTCAATTACATGATGATAAAAAAAAAAGTAATATAATGCAGTTTCAGAGAGAATGCCCACTATCTAAGGGGTCTGGGAAAGGCACCTAATAGTAGTTGAAAATTCAACTGAATGTCTACCATATATATGCTCCACATGAAGCTAGGCACTGGAGATACAAAAAAAAAAAAGAAACAGTCCCCATTCTCACAAAGCATAAGTTCTACCAGGGGAAAACAATATTTAGCCCCCTGGTAGAACAAGTAAATGCAGAATAAATACACAATAATTTGAGGGGAAAGAGGGAGAGAGTCAAAAAAGACCTTCTGTAGGAAACAGACCCTTAGCAGTGTTTAATTTATTTTTTTAAATAATTTTTTTAATTTTAAACTTAAACACTTGATTTTCTTTTGTTCTCTTCTGCACTTTTAATTTTTTCCCTCTGTCCCCCTCCCCAAGAAGGCTACAAGCAAAATGTGTGCATGTGCATGTGTATGCATTTATTTTCACCTGTCATCTGTTTCTCTGAAGGTGGATAGCATCTTCCTTCATGGTTTTCTACATCAACCAGCCCATCATTCCCTACACTACAGCAGTATTCAAACTCACTCAATCAAATCTTATCTGAGAGATTTCAGCACTGCTTTAAAGTTACGTATTTGATGAGAGAGATGAAGAGGATGAGCATTCCAGGCACCGGGAACAGACTAGGCAAAGGCACAGATATGGGAAATGGGATGACATATTTGGGGAACAGTAAATAGGCCAATTTTGCTGAAAGGAAAAATGTATGGAGGTGTAATAATGGGAAGACTGCTAGGAGCCAGATGGTGAAATGTCCAAAAGATCTGAAAGGAAAGTAGAAAGAAGCCAGGGTATAGAAACTAAGGTAAAAAATCCAAAATCATATACATTGTAAAACACCTGTAGACCTCCCACTTCTAAGAAGGGGTAGGTTAGGAGTATTCTCTCACATCTGAAGCCAAACTCATTCTTTACAATTCTGCAACATTCCTTTTAGATTTTGAGTGCGTATGTGTGATTGTTCTTTCTTTTTACATTGTTTTAATCGATGTGTAAATTGGTTCTACTTACTCTACTCTGCACAAGTTCATATAAGATCTTTCCATACTTCTCTGTATTCATCACATTCATCATTTCTTACAAAACAGTAATATCCCATAACATTCATGTACCACAATTTGTTCAGATATACCCCAATCAAAGGACATTTACTTTGCTTCCAATTCTTTGCTTTCACAAAAAACACAGCTATCAATATTTTAGTCCATATGAGGATTCTTACCAATGGCTTCCTTAGAGTATTCCAGTAACAAAACGTCTGGGTCAAAGGGCATTTAGTCACTTTTCTGCATAATTCCAAAATGGTTATACCAATTCAGAGCTCCATCAAAAATGAATCAATATGCCTGTCTTCCCGTAACCCCTCCAACACTGACTACTGCCATTTTTGTCATCTCTGCCAGCTTGCAGAGTGTGAGGTAAAACCTCAAAGTTGTTTTGTTTTGAATTTCTCCCATTGTTAATGATGGGAAACATTCTTTCAGGTGGTTGTTAATCATTTGTACATCATCTTTTGAGAACTTTTGGTTCGTATCCTGCAACCACTTCTCTGTTGGGGAATGACTTGGTCTTATACACAAGTTTTCTTTCTAAAGAAGTACAGCAACGATTAGGGGTAATTTCTTCCATTAAAAAATAACGTCAACATGAGCTTTACTCTCACAGCAAGAAAATAACTAATATGATCTAGTACAGCAAAGTATCTGGGTGATTCAGATGTCACTACAGTTCAGTAGACTTTCTGCGTTTAAGATACTGATTCTTTTTTAGAAAACAATGCAGTTTACAAAATTCTAAAATGACTGAAGAAAACTGCCGTGTTCCTTCTTTATTTGTTTTAACTAAAAAATAATCACACTTATTTCAGACTTATAAATATCTTAGATGCTATATGAAGAAGTAGTTGTTAAATAATAAACACCACAACCACAGAGCTTATGTAGCCAAGATAGATTGTACATAATGAAATATTTTCTTCATCCTGGTAGCAATAATTCTCCAAAGATTTAAAGGAAAAGAAGCAATAGCATAAACTGTCAAGAGACTGCTAGCTAGTGATGAAAAGTTACATGGAGCAAGGTCCATGTAACTGCATTAATTTTTAAGTGTTAAAACCAAAGAATCTTCAGAAATTATTTAGAGAACTTATCAGGAATGGAAACACTGAAAATGAAAATGAAGGGGAAGGGATACTAAGAAAAAAAACATGTTGAGCCTTGTATAACTGAAGGGGGGTGGGGAGGAAGATACACATCATAACAGGCACCAAGAGGCAGTCTTGAAAATATTTTAGTCTCCAAGAATATCTGATATCTCTCACTAAATAAGAAGTAACATAACACCTAACTCTCAGTGTAGATGCAAGGAAGATACCATTCACACAAGCAAGGTATTTTTACTTCTATAAGGGAAAAATAACCTTTTAGGTAACCCTCCATCAATTTAAGTAAAGACAAAATCATTACATAAAAGTCTATGGCAGAGGTGGGGAACCTGCAGCCTCAAGGCCACATGTGGCCCCTAGGTCCTCAAGTGTGGCCTTCTGATTGAATCCAAACTACAAAGAACAAATCCCCTTAATAAAACTTGGACTTGGGGGGCAGAGCCAAGATGGTGGAGTAAAAGCAGTGACTTCCTTGAGCTCTCCCCCAAACCCCTCCAAATACCCATAAAAAATGGCTCTAAACAAATTCTAGAGCAGCAGAACCCGCAAAAAGACAGAGTGAAACAAATTTCCAGCCCATGACAACCTGGATGATTGATCAGAAAGGTATATCGCATAAGGCTAGGAGCAGAGCCATGAGCACAGGCAGCATTGAACCTGGAGCAGGCCTCAGAGGACTGAATCACAGGCAGCTGTGGCGGTTTCCAGACTCCTCAATCCACAAATGCCAAAGACAACTTAGAAGGTCAGTGGGAAAAGTCTATTTCTGCGGTGCTGAGAGAGGAACGTGGGGTCTCAGCTCCAGTTCCCCGAGGGTGCAGAGCGTGGGCCCTGGGGGGGCAGCTGTCTCCTGAGCTTCTGGCCCGCAGACGGGAAATCCAGTGGCTGATCACAGAGGGATTGCAGGGATCTCTTTGCCAGTGCTGAGGCAGGAATCTCTTGCTTTGCCTGTGTGTGGATCTGGGTCACAGTTCTAGGCAGCAGTCCTGGGGTGAGGAGGAGTGCTGGCATGGTGGAGCTTGTAGCGGCTGTGGAGAGGAAACCTTCCTCACAGTTACAGGACAAAAGGAGTACTTGTGGTCACTAAGACCGCAGCACAGGCCAGGAAAGGAGTAAACACCTTGCCCCTTATCATACCACCTTGGAAGAACTGAAAATTTACAAGTCCCTACAAGTATCTCTGAAAACAGCTGCATAAAACCCCTGAAGCTTGGGACAGTACATTCTCCACATTGGAAACAGACTCTTACAAAGAGTTTAAAACTCAAGTAATTGGCTGGGATCATAAGCAAGCAGCTCAAAAAGAGTCAGACTATATTATCTTACTTTGGTGACAAAGAAGATCAAAACATACAACCAGAAGACAACAAAGTCAAAGCTCCTACATCCAAAGCCTCCAAGAAAAATATGAATCCATCCCAGGCCTTGGAAGAGCTCAAAAGGGATTTGAGAAGCAAGTAAGAGAAGTAGAGGAAAAACTGGGAAGAGAAATGAGAGTGATGCAAGAAAATCATGAAAAACAAGTCAACAGCTTGCTAAAGGAGACCCAAAAAAATACTGAAGAAAATAACACCTTAAAAAATAGCCTAACCCAAACGGCAAAAGAGGGCAAAAAAGCCAATGAGGAGAAGAATGCCCTAAAAAGAAAAATTGGCCAAATGGAAAAGGAAGTCCAAAAGCTTACTGAAGAAAATACTTCCTTAAAAATTAGAATAGAGCAATTGGAAGCTAGTGACTTTATGAGAAATCAAGACACTGTAAAACAAATCCAAAAGAATGAAAAATTAGAAAACAATGTGAAATATCTCATTGGAAAAACAACTGACCTGGAAAATAGATCCAGGAGAGAGAATTTAAAAATTATTGGACTATCTGAAAGCCATGATCAAAAAAAGAGCCTAGACATCATCTTTCAAGAAATTATCAAGGAAAACTGCCCTGACATAGTAGAACCAAAGGGCAAAATAGAAATTGAAAGAATCCACAGATCTCCTCCTGAAAGAGATCCCCAAAGGAAAACTCCTAGGAATATTGTAGCCAAATTCCAGAGTTCCCAGGTCAAGGAGAAAATATTACAAGCTGCCAGAAGGAAACAATTCAAGTACTGTGGAAACACAATCAGGATAACACAAGATTTAGCAGCTTCTACATTAAGGGACCGCAGGGCATGGAATATAATATTCCGGAGGGCAAAGGAGATAGGATTACAACCAAGAATCACCTGCCCAGCAAAACTGAGTATAATCTTTCAGGGGAAAAAATGGTGATTCAGTGAAATAGAGCATTTTCAAGCATTCTTGATGAAAAGACCAGAGCTGAATAGAAATTTGACTTTCAAATACAAGACTCAAGTGGAACATGAAGAGGTAAACAAGAAAGAGAAATCATAAGAGACTTACTAAGGTTGAACTGTTTATATTCCTGCATGGAAAGATGATATTTATAACTCATGAGACCTTTGTCAGTATTAGGGTAGTTGGAGGAAAAAAATTATATGTATGTATGTATGGATGGATAGATGATAGATAGATAGATAGATAGATAGATAGATAGATAGATAGATAGGTAGATAGATAGATAGACAGACAGACAGACAGATGGCATAGGGTGAGTTGAAGACTAAGGGGTCATATCTGGAGAATAAAATTAAGGGATAAGAGAGGATTATACTAGGAGAAGAAGAAAGAGAGAGGTAAAATGAGGTAAGTTATCTCACACAAAAAAACAGAAAAGGAAAATCTCTTACAGTGGAGGGGAAACAGGGGAAGGTGAGAGAGAATGAGTGAATCTTATTCTCATAGGATTTGGCTTACAGAGGGAATAACATACACGTTCAATTGGGTATGAAAATCTGTCTTATCTTACAGGAAAATAGGGGGAGAAGGGGACAAGAGAGAGCAGGGTGATGCTAGAGAGGAGGGCAGATTGGGAAAGGAGGTAATCAGAAGCAAATACTTCTGAGGGACAGGGTCAAAAGAAAGAACAGAATAAATGGGAGGGCAGGATAGGATTAGGGGAAACAGAGTTAGCTTTTCACAACATGTCTACTATGGAAGTGTTTTGCATAACTGCACATGTATAACCTATATTGAGTTGCTTGCCTTTTCAATGAGGGTGGGTGGGGAGGGAGGAAGGGAGAAAATTTGAAACCTAAAGTTTTAAAAACATATGTTTTTTAAAAAAGTGTTTTCACATGCTACTGGGAAATAAGAAATACAGGAAATGGGGTACAGAAGTCTATCCTGCCCTATAGGAAAATAGAAGGGGAAGGGGATAAGAGAAGGTTGGGAGAGATAGAAGAGAGGGCAGACTAGGGGAAGGAATATTCAGAATGCATGCCATCTTGGGGTGGAGGGAGGGGTGAGATGGGGTGAAAATTTGGAATTCAAAATTTTGTGGAAGTATTGAAAACTAAAAATAAATAAACTTAAATTTAAAAAAAAAAGAAAAAGAAAAAGGGGGGAAATTAAATTAAATTAAAAATTAAAAAAAAAACCTGGACTCAATCAAGACTGCATCCAAAGACCTAGAAAGC
This sequence comes from Phascolarctos cinereus, assembly GCF_003287225.1. NCBI lineage: Eukaryota > Metazoa > Chordata > Mammalia > Diprotodontia > Phascolarctidae > Phascolarctos > Phascolarctos cinereus. The sequence continues at coordinate 176,148,339 of NW_027555736.1, read as the reverse complement.
TACATGTGGCCTCGAGGCTGCAGGTTCCCCACCTCTGGTCTATGGAATAAAAAGTTACTCACAAAATAGCAAAGAGGTCAAGCACGAAGACATCTGGTTTGGAATTTCATGATTAGCTGCTTGTGGCAAAATATACCATTATAAACTAAAATGCACTGCGCTACCTAGCAAGGTAAAACAAGGTAGAATCGAACATAAGACTCATTCCAAGTTCATTACTTGGCTTCCTACAAAACTCCTCTGTGCTGAGTCACCTGTACAAAGTTTGACTCTCCAAATTTAGAGCCTGTATTCATAGTTTGTAACAAAAAAAAAAAGAGGGAAAGAGGAAACACCTAGAGAAAAAAGAGAATGTGGAGAAAAGAAAACAAAGTTTTCCTTTTTAGTTTCCCCTTTTAATCCAACTTTCCCTCCCAAAAAATAGTTGGTTGCATAAAGTTACCAGCCACTCAGTATGTAGTACCAAATGGGTATGTGGTACCAAATGAACTATACACTCTGAGAAAGTCACACAAAATGTTAACATACACATTCCCCCTGGTCAAGGAACCTTGTAGAATATACAGTGGGAAACATGTCAAGGAATGGACTAATGCTTTTGTGCTCATATAATCCCAAAGTTACTGCCCTGAACCACTCCTCCTATAATCTCCATTTCCTAGTGGTCTATGAAGCACTCTTCTCCCCTTAAGTGCTCATGGATTCTATACAATAGCGATGTTATAATGCAAAAATGGCAGGAAACATAGCAAAGATGAGATGGGGTTAACAAGGTTTTAATAGATCTGTACGAAATGGGGAATATAAGTTGTAGTACAGGGCCCCTAACTTTGGGACTAGGAAAAGGACTGGATCCATGATTTCATTCATAAAGGGAATGCCCAGCTGAGCACACTCCCTCTACCAATGCAGACTGGCACCTTCTCTACAACTTATAGTCTTAAAGAGCTGCCTAGAGCACTGAAAGATTAAGCAACTTGCCTACCTTCACACAAACAGTATGGGCACAGCAAAGCATCAGGGCTACATCCCACTTTTTCCTACAATGCCCTACATATATGTCCCTGTCCTCAAACTTCAAGACAATTTGGAAGACAAAAGGACATGCAACCAGGGAGACCAAAAAGTCAAACATAGCACCTTAGAGAATGTCACTAAACTTCAATCATGGAATGACAAAAACTATGAAGGGAGCTAGCCAAATGCTCTCAATTTTAGGAGAGAGTGAGGTTGAAGATAAAGGAGAATTGAAATATTTAACATATAGAATATAGATTTCCTGATAAAGATGAAGTAAAATTATGTCATACCAGTCACTACAGTTTGTGATCAAAATGGCCCCATTTGATTGGTTTGTATTTGGTCTATAGGTGTGTCTTAAATCACTTCTAATATGCTGATTAAAGTTTTCTTTTTAAAAAATAATAATAGGTAGGAAAAGGGGGAGGGTTCTGGGAAAAAGGCAGAATAGGTCAGAAAATTCCAGGCTCTCCAAATTTCCTCCACAAACAGGATAGAACAAACATCACCTCAAAGTGAACTAATAAACACAAGTCATGGTAAAGCAGCTGTCCTCCTAAGACAACTTGAGAGGACCTCAGGAAAGAGTCACCTGCCCCTGCAAGTTTGGCCCAAGTGAAGCATAAATACCTTCAGGCCCACTCCACTGAACCAACAAACAACATGCCCTGGGGGCAGCTGAGTCGGGAAGCAGCCTCTGCCTCAGCAACTTTCACATTAGGGACAGTATGGGGGTCAGCGTGGTGAGTAGGGGAAGGCTGAAGAACTCTTCCCCGTCTCAGGATGCCAGGCACAGCTTTGCTAACCAGATAGACTACTGCAAGAAGAAGCAAGCACGTATGCAGTGAGTGCTGTAACACAGAGGCAGGAGCCCTGTTAGCTAAGGGCACTTGCAGGAGAGCAGAGTCCCTGATTTTGACTTCAGGGCAATGGGAGAGCTGAAGCTTGCAGCTACAAGAGAGACTACAGGGAGCAAGAGCATTTGTGAGACAACATGACTGAGGGGCCTTGACCATGGTTTAGGGATGGGAGGAGTGTCTAAGGTTAGGCCTTCCAGACAGAGTTCTGAAAATTAGAGTAAGAAGGACCTGAGGTCCAGGGCACCATTACCCACATCTCTCGATTAGAACTTGATTATAATAAGCTGCTAAAAAAAAATAAAAATTAGTAAGCATAGGAGAAAGAACCTGACCATAGACAGCTACTATGTGGATAGCGAAGTTCTGGGTTCATATTCAGAGGAAGATAGTGAAATATAAAAAAAGCCACTCCTACCCCAAGAGAAATATCAAATGGTCATAAGCCCAAAGGGTGTTCTTCAAAGAACTTAAAAAGGACTTTAAAAATAAAATAAAAGAGGTTAAGGGAAAAATAAGGGGGAAAAATAAGAGCATTCCAAGAAAATTTTTTAAAAAATTATGAAAAGAGAGCCAACCAATTAAAAAAGGAGATCCAAGAACTTAAGGAAGAAAATAACTCCTTGATAACCATAATTGGGCAAGGAGAAGCAAATGACGTTATAAGACACCAAAAAATAATAAAACAAAAATCAAAAGAATGAAAAAAAGAAGAAAATGTGAATTATCTCATCAGAAAAACAACTGATCTGGAGAACAAATTGAGGACAGTCAAAACAAGAACTGTTGGATTACCTAAAAGTTACAATCAAAAAAAGAATCTTGATACAATATTACAAGAAATGATTTAGGAAAATCACCCTGAAGTTCTAGAACAAAGGGTATAGTAGAAATAGAAAAAATCCACCAATAACCACGTGAAAAAGATCCCAGGATAAACACTTGCAGAAATATCATAACCAAGTTTCAGAGAGAAAATATTACAAGCAACAAGAAAAAAAAAATTTTAATACTGCAGAGCTACAATCAGGATTACATAAGACCTAGCAGCTTCTATACTAAAAGACCGTAGGTCTTAGAATATTATATTTTGAAAAGCAAAAGAGCTAGGGTTGCAATCAAAAATAACTTACCCACCAAAGTTGAGTATAATCCTGAATGAAAAAAAAATCTAACAAATTGAAAGACTTCAGGTATTTGTGACAAAAAGACCAGAATTCAATGGAAAACTAGACATATAAGATCCAGGAGACCAATTATAAGGGATTAAACATGGTCCAACTGTTTACTTCTTAAAAGTGAAAATGTTATCAGTGTTCTTAAGACTGCCATTACTTGGGTGGTTTGAAAGAAAGGTTGAGGCTCAACTGAGTATGATGAGGTGATTCTAAAAAACGAAACTGGGTAGGAAAAGGTAAAAAGGAGCAATTAACTCATACAAATGAGGCATAAAAGGAAGAAGTGATGCAGAGGAAGAAGGTGGGGGTGGAGGGCTGGTGGTGCTGGAATCTTACTTTCATTGGATCTGAATTAAAGAGGGAACAACATAGACATCTAGAAGGGTATAAGAGTCTTCTAAATTTATAAAGAAATAAGAGAGCAAGTAGACAGTAAAAGGGAGGAACTTTAAGAAGGACATGTAGATTAAGAGTGAGGAGGATGGAGGACAGATACTCTTAGAGGGATAGGTAGAGAATAAGGAACAGGAAGGCAAGGGGAGAGGATAAGGAAAGGATTCTTCAAAAGGGTATAAAGTAAACCAGACATGTGAGGAGGGACAGGGTAAAAAGAGAAGCTGAGAAGGACAATAGTGAGGAAAAATAGTATGAAGGGAGATACATAAATAGTAATTATAACTTTGAATGTGAATGGGAAGAATTCACCCATAAAACAGAAATGGATAGCAGAACGGATTAAAAATCAGAATCCAACAACACATTGTTTACAAGAAACACATTTAAAAATGAGAGATACATACAGAGTTAAAATAAAGGGCTGGAGTACAATTTATTATGCTTCAGATAATAAAAAAAAAGCAGGGGTAGCAATCATGATCTCAGACAAAGTTACAGCTAAAACAGGCATAGTTAAAAAGATAAATAGGGAAACTACGTTATGATAAAAGGTACCATAGACAATAAAGCAATATCAATACTAAAGCTATATGCACCACATACCATAGCATCTAAATTTTTAAAAGTTAAATGAATTATAAGTAGAAATAGAAATAGTACTGTAATGATGGGACCTTTAATCTTCCCCTCTCAGAACTAGATAAATCTAACAAAAAAAATGACAAAGAAGTCAAAGAAGTGAATAGAATTTTAGATAAGCTAGTAAGATAGATATCATAATGGGATAATTGAATAGGAGATAGAAAGATAATTGAATAGGAATAGAAAGGAATACATCTTCTCAGTGGTACGTGGTATCTTTTACAACGATTAACTATATATTAGGGCACAAAAAGTTTATATTTAAAAGTAGAAAAGCAAAAACAATAAATGAATCCTTTTCAAATGATATTTAATAAGGGACCATGGAAAGAGAATAAAAACTAACTGGAGACTAAACAACCTAATCTTAAAAACTGCATGGGTTAAAGAACAAAGAAAATATCAATAATTTCATTAAAGATAATGACAATAATGAGGCAATACATCAAAACCTATAAGATAAAGCAAAAGCAGTAATCACAGGAAAATTATTTCTAAATGCTTACATCAATAAAGTAGAGAAAAGAGCAGACCAAAGGACTAGGTTTGTAATTTTTTAAAACTAGCAAAAGAACAAACTAACAATTCCCAATTAAACACTAAATTTTAAAGCTTAAAAATTAAAGGTGAGATTAATAAAATTTAATATAAGAAAACCAATGAATTAAATAAAACTAAGAGCTGGTTTTATGAAAAAGCTAATAAAATTGATAAACTATTGGTTAATAGGATTAAAAAAGAGAAAAGAAAACCAAATCACTAGTATTAAAAATGAAAAGGATTAATATACCACTAACAAAGATGAAATCAAAGCAATTAAAAGGTACTACTCTGCACAATTATATGCCAATATATTTAACAATTTAAGTCAAATGGAAGAATATTTACAAAAATATAAATTGCCTAGATTAGCAGAAGAGAAAATAGAACATCTAAACAAAATATTTAAATTTGACTTATTTTAGGAAAAGAAATTGAACAGGCCATAAATGAGTATACTAAGAAAAAAGTACTAGGATCAGATGGATTTACAAGTGAATTCTAACAAACATTTAAAGATCAACTTATTCCCATATCAAATCAATTATTTGGAATAACAGGCAAAGAAGGGATCCTACTAAATTCCTTTTATGAAACAAATATGATTCTGATACTTAACCAGGAAGAGTAAAAGCAGAGAAAGAAAATTATAAACCTATTTCACTAATGAATGTGAATGCAAAAATCCTAAATAAAATACTAGCTAAAAGATTATAACAACATATTACAAAGATTATACATTATGACCAAATGGAATTTATGCCAGGAATGTAGAGATGCTTTAATATAAGGAAAACTATTAACAACTGATTATATCAATAACCAAAGTTTTAAAAAATCATATGATTCTATCAATAGGTGCAGAAAATGTTTTTGATAAAGTATAACATTCATTTCTATTTACAAAAAAAAAACCCACTTAAATATAGGTACAAATGGATTTTTCCTTAAACTGCATTTACCTAAAACCATCAGCAAGCATTATTTGTAATGGGGACAAGCCAAAAGCCTTCCCAGTAAGATCAGGTGTGAAACAAGGATGCTCACTGCCACTAATATTATTTAATATTGTATTGGAAATCATAGCAATAAGAGAAGAAAAAGAAACAGAGGAATCAGAATGGGCAATGAAGTAATAAAGCAATTTCTTTTTGCAGATGATATGATGACATTCTTAGAAAATCCTAAAGTCAACTAAAAAATTAGTTGAAACAATATTTTAGTAAAGTAGTAGGATATAAAGTAAATCCACATAAATCATCAGTATTCTTATATATTACGAACAAAACCCTGCAAGAAGAGATAGTAAGAGATACCCCATTTAAAATAACTCTAGTCATTATAAAATACCTGGGAATACACCTGCCAAAACAAACCCAGGAAGTATATGAACACAATCATTTAAAAAAAAACTTTTTATACAAATAAATTCAGATTTAAATATTTGGAGAAATATTGTTTATGAGTAGGCAGGGCCAATATAATAAAAGTGACAATTTTACCAGAATTAATGTATATATTCAATGTCATCCCAATTAAATTACCAAAAAGTTATTTTACCAAGTTAGAAAAAATAATAACAAAATCCATTTGGAAGAACAAAAGGTCAAGAATATTAAAGAAACTAATGAAGAATGCAAAGGAAGAAGGTTTAGCAGTACCAGGTCTTAAACTATGTTATAAGGCAGTAATTATCAAAACTATTTGGTACTAGCTAAGAAACAGAAAAGTAGATCAGTGGAACAGAATAGACATAAAATTTACAGCATCAAATGACTATGGTAACCTTGTGTTTGACAAATGTAAAGGCTTAAGTTTTGGGGATAAGAATTCATTATTTGGTAAAAAAAAAAGGTTGGGAAAGCTGGAAAGCAGTCTGACAAAAACTGGGCATAGACCATTACCCTACTCGATTTACCAAGATAAGGTCAAAGTGGATATATGATCTAGAGAGGTGTAAAATGGATGATTTTGATTACATAATATTAAAAGGTTTTTTTATACAAATAAAACCAATGTAGCCAAAATCAGAAGGAAAGCAGAAAGCTGGGGGGGGGGGGAAGGGACACATTTTATAGACAGTTTCTCAGATAAAGCTATCAAATCTCAAAAACATAAAGAAATTTGTCAAATCTATAAGAATATGCATCGTTCCCCAAATTATAACTGGTCAAAGAATATGAACAGACAGTTTTCTGATGAAGGAATCAAAACAATGTATAGTCATATAAAAATGCTCTAAATCATTGTTGATTAGATAAATGCAAATTAAAACAACCTTGAGGTATCATTTTGCATCTATCAGATTAGCTAAAATTATAGAAGGGGTAAGTGACAAATGTTGGAAGGGATGTGGAAAAACTGGGGCACTAATTCACTGTTGGTGGAACTGTGAATTGATCCAACCATTTTGGAGAGCAATCTGGAATTATGCCCAAAGAGTTTTAAACTGCCTATACTCTTTAACCCAGCAATACCACTACTAAGTCTGTTTCCCAAGATGATTAGGGAAAAAGGAAAAGAACCTATCTGTTCAAAAATACAGGGTGGTAAAGAACTAGAAATTTCAGGGATGTCCATCAATTGGGGAATGGATAAGCTAGTTGTGGTAAATGATAATGTTGGAATACTACTGCACTAGGAGAACCAATGAGCTTTCTACAAGAAAAACATGGAAAGACTTGCATAAAAAAAGAGCAAAATGAGCAGAACCAAGAGAACACTGTATACAGCAACAGCAATTCTGCTTTAAGAACAATTCTGAATGACTAGGTCATTTTGACTATTATAAATACCCAAAGTAACCACAAAAGACCTCTGAAGGGAGATGCTATCTGTGTACCAAAAAGAACTGATAAACAGAAATATGTATAGTATGGTTTTACATACACACACACACACACACATATATATATACATACACACACACACACACACACACAAACACATATTTGTGTCTAATGGTAGCCATCTCTAGGGCAAATGCAGAGGGCAGGGAGGGGAAAAAAGAAAGTTACATAACTTTATGTTTAAAAGGAAAAGCAAGTTGTACATACTAGATTTGCAGTTTCATGTACAATTTTCTTTTTTCTATTCTATTTTGCTATGGAAATATTTATTTCTTAAATTCAGAATAAAATTATATTAATAATAAAGTAAATTAAAGTTATAAACCCAACACCAATGTCCCCCAACCCAGATGATCCTTCTCACGTCCCAGAGGGAAGCAGATCAAAACACAGCTAAGCTCCCATCCCAAGAAGTTGGCAAAGGCCTCAGGCAAAAGCTTCTCTTAGCCAAAACCTCCGGATGGGTTAGTGTCCTAGTTCCATCAGTGGCCATCTCAGCTTCTCACTCCCTAGAATTTATCAAATGTGCCATATAGTTGTGTCACAGCCTTTCTTAGTTTGACACATGTGAAGGTTCTAAGTTGCAAACACTCAGCTCACATCAGACAATTTTAAAGCTAGTACACACAACAGCAAGGGTAATTGCTGGAGCTTGGTCACCATTATGTGCCTTCTCCCTTTCACCTTCAAAACTCTATGATACAACTCAAGTTCCACAGCCAACATCAATGGGAACACTCCCATTTAAATCTCCCAGGTGAGCAAATCCTACTGACACTGTCCCACCCCAGGTGAAGGTGTCAATGCTAGCCAAGACATGTCTGTTACCTATAAATATTGCATAAACATTCATGACTGCAATGCAGTGACTGCTTAAGCCATTTTTACACAAACAGGAGAAAAAAGAAGGCAATTGGCAGAGGTCATCTGCTTTGCTTGTTTTAAAAAAATCTTATTGATGTTCTTTTCAATACTGAAGCCATTTCCCAATGCCTCCACTTTTGCTTTTTCTCCTCCTCCACCCATCCGTAGAACTATTCCACATAACCAAAAAGAAATCATATCTTCAAAAAGTTTCTTAAGTTTTGTCAAATATAGAATATAGTCTAACTCTCACCTAAAAACAAAGTACAACTACACAGAATTTTAATCTAGGTTTGACCTGATAACCATGCTACAAAGCTCCCCTCAATAATGTAACACGGGAGCTCTAGAATGCATTTCATCACATTTGACTAGATTAAGAACCAGTCCTGCTATGGCTTGGAGTAACACTCTATGGGTTATGAATGCCTCTAGGCACTAAAAGACTTTGCATCTACAAACATGACTTCTGGGCTCAAAATGTTGGCATTCTTCACATCCCATATTATGAAATGCTTTTAATTCACATCTTTCAACAAAAATAAAATGTATTATATAAAAACATATCTATATGCATACACATGTTACTCCACTGTTTTTAAAGAATTTTAAAAACTTAATAAAAAATATTGAAGTATTTGAAAAGTTATCATATGAAAGAAAGATTGAACCCAGAGAGCCCAACTGGTAGTAATGGATGAAAGATGCAGAAGGGCAGATTTAGGCTTGATGTAAGGAAATTTTTCCTAATGACAGGAGGTATTGAATTCTCCCTCATTTGAGGTCTCTAAGCAACAGCTGAATTAACACTAGTCAAGTATGCTGTAGATTGGGAATTCTTATTCAGATATTAAGTTGGTCTATATAATCTCTTAAGTCTCCTCCAACTCTGAGATGCTGTAATTATGAAAACCCTAAATGGAAACACAGGCAAGCAATTACAGGGAATGCTCAAGCCCAACCACAGAATGATCTCCTTTGAGGCTTAAAGAAGAAACACATGTTTCCAAAAGGAAAGAAATAATTGTCTTAAGTCCTAATGGGATGTCCCTGAAACTGGTATAAGGGAAACAACATTAGTAATCCACAAAAATGAGCTATCCTTCCAAAACCAAAGTTAATATCCCCAAAGAAGCAATGGTTAGCCCCCCAAAAATCATATTCCTCTATTGTAATGCATGCTAAAAGAAGCACATATGAAGTATTTTTTAAAATACACATACAAAAGAAAACACAAAATTGCCATTAAGAGATGTCATAAAATAAAAAAATTTAATTTAATCCATTAGCAAGTTTTAGTGCATCTCTAAGCCAATGTTTACATCCTTAGAGTCACTTTATTATATACATGCACAATTCTAAATGACTATATGACTCATACTATTGTTATGTGTATAGGCAGGGGAAAAAATTAGTCCATATAATATGTAAGATCTATAATGGTACTTAAATGAGGAAGATAGACAAAGCTTATTTTATTTATGTGTGTATGTACACATATTCACACACATACATACACAGAAAGCCAGCAACTCATTCAAGAGACCATTAAAATGAAAACTGCGTTAAAAATGTATAGCAAAAAAATTACTAACTCAATGTCTCGGTCTAAAAGAAATGAACTCAACGTGTTTGGAACCTGGTATCTTTTTTCACAGAAAAGTAGTTACGACTGGGCGGGGGGGGAGTATTGCGAATTTTTTTTAAAACCTAGAGGCTTTTTACTTTCCCAGGAAAAAGACATGAAAAACAAAAGGCAAAATACATGATAAAAATACATGACAAGCCAAATCTCTGTGAATGGTCAATCTTAAAGGCCAAGAACAGAAATTTATCAACCAAAAGTCATAATGTAAGAAAAATATTTCTAAGAGCATTTTGAATCTTTTTTGATTCCAACTACTTATGAACGGAGCTTTTGTTCCTCCTCCAAATACATCACTTACTGTGTCAAAACAACTCCTGTCCGTTCTACCTGATCATACCCTAAAGCTGTAGTCTTTGTTTTCATTCATTTCTTGATGACAAGCTGTTCAAACAGAGAGCCCCTATCAAATCTAATATTATCATTTGCTCTTTTTCCCTCCTTTCAGCAGACACTGCTGTCCATCAGGAGAAGTAATTAATGGGTTTATTATGTAGGAAGCGTCATCCTGTCAGTTTGCTGCTTGGTTTGAATAGCTCATATCAGCTCGTCGTCGATGCCATGCATGTTCAATGTCCTGAGCTGTGACAAAATACTACACCCTTTGGGATTTTCACCCAACCTTTAAAAAACACTGTTTCATATCTGTGAATAACAGAAGCAACTGAAGGATAGAGGAACAGATACCCTCATCTTCTATTTTTAAAAAGCTGCTGGATTGAAAGTTGAGACAGGGAGCAAAACAAGGGGGAGGGGAAGAAAATGCTTGATTGAATAGCAAATACACAGGATTTATTTTTTAATTTTGAGAAAAAGAACATTCTGATTCCAGAAAAAGAACTTTTCTGGAGTAACATAATTCATTTATAGAATCAGCTAAGAATTTCTCCTTACTGAAGCATTCAATGAATTTTTAATAAGTTCTGAACACTCAAATCATCTGGGGTCAAATGAACTGCTCTAATCAGATGAAGAAAATCAAAGTTCATCTTTCAGTTGCTCTCATTTTATCATAACTGAATATCATAACTGTTGCTGATCACCAATTGCTGCTTCAAAAGAATAGCTGGGAATACACTGGAATGAAAAAAAAGAGATGAAGAAGCTGCAAAACATGAGGCACTGTGGGAAAAGAAAGCACAAAACTACTATGCAGAAGGCATTTAAATAGAGAAGCTTCCTACCTGGTGAGACTCTCCTATATTCCAGCAATTGAGCTTCAAACAGTTTCCAGGTAAGTTTTAAGTTTTTAATATTCATTTCTACTTTGGCTCATAAAAGTTGTACCTAGTAATTTGACGAACAAGCTAATAGATTTAAATTTCAAGAAAACTGTCCTCAAACAGTACGTAGGTTTAAGCTTAAAAAGGTAAACACTTCTGTCGTTTTCTATGCTGAACAAACTGACGTTCTTATAGCAGATATTTTTTCTGAAAGTGTATCCTTTTCATTACTGTTTGCTTCGTTTACTTGGTCTCTGTTGCTTCATATTAAAATTTTCAAGTCATTTTGTGTTCAATGGCCAAAAAAATGTGAAATTAGTAATAATGTGCACAAAAGCCATGACAAAGTTGCTATTTTTCAAATGCACTCAATGAACTTTGTTTTCAATTGCAATCTACTAAAGCAAAGACATTTAATAATGGTGTAATTAAAATTTTTTTCTGTCTCTGTTAGTACAAGGAAGGCAAATCCTAGATTGTATGATGGCTTAAGTGTTTTTAACAAAAGGGTGATATACCACTCTCACTGACATATGAAAAAAGCATCTGAGGTATATGCTATTCCAACAGAATAGAGCTAATATATACTAAAGAATAAGCAAGACGATTTTATTACGAATACTAAATCAACAGCCATTCAAGACAACAACAACAAAAAGCTCTGGTACATTAATGCTTCAATAGCTCTTAGACCAAATGTTCACATCAGAAGATGGGCAAAGTGACTGAGAACGTCAAAGCACCTTAGGGAATACTATGAGTCTTAGAAACACCCTATGAACGACTTTACAGGGCAGCTTTCAGATAGAATATCTTTGTGCTTTGTGTAAAAAAAAAATAATAATAAATAGCTAAAAGTATTTCCTTAAATCAAAGATGGGAAAAGATGAGGAGGGGTACCCTATAGTCTTTTCCCAAAATTTAGCCCCATACTTTTTATAATTGAATCCATCAGTCAAGGCATCAAAAAAAAAATCCTCAAAAATGAACCTTTTCATAGAGAACCCTCTGAATACTCACATTTCTAAGCTATTTCGATTGTCTTACAAAACACAGGGGTAAGTGAAAAAGTAAATCAGACATCTTACCTACAGAAACCTTTTAGATAACACATGCAGAAATTTCAGAATCATTCATCAGTAGATGTCTGAAAAGCAACCATATTTGAAATTACTGAACAGAAACTATTCTTCCATTTCATTGGATTAATTTCCTCTTTCAAATTTTAATTAAAGCACTGAATTACAGGAACCTTTCACTTTCCTCAGGAAAATAAAAGCTAGAGATAAATATCACAAAACTAATAGTTTTGAATTCTGAGCTTAAATCAATTATGTTTTCCATTACATTAAGAGCATGGCCATTCTAATATGTAATTTTAAAATTATATACATTTCATAGAAATACTTTAAAAGATTACTCATTTCTATATAAACTACCCAAAACAGAGTTCCTTTTAACCCAGACTGATACTTACACCAAGGCACCTTCTGTATTCATCTCTTTAGCTACCTTTTCTTTTCCACTATTTTCTCTCTATTATTATTATCTAATCAGAAAAAAAAAGTTACACGTGGACAAAGCTTGCTTTGAAAATCCATAAATAGAGCCATTGAGAAATACCACTAACAATATCCCCAATCACAATTTTAAGAGGTTTCAACTTCACTGGGAGACAAATGAGATTTTAAAAAAACATTACCACCTTTCTGAATTCAATAATTAATCCTCACTGGGAGAAAAAACAAACTATTCTTTATACTATAAAAACTACATCTTTTAATAATTGTCTTACCAGTTTTTATGTAAATGAAACACTAATCTCCCACTATCACTTCTGGGTGACATTTCCTCCATCACTTATCTGGTAGTGACAATGTGTAAATAAACTGATATCATTAAGTGCTTATGTTATTTAATCTGTCTTAACTTCACCTTGAATAAATCTCATGTTTCCTTTCATGATTAAATCAATCTTTTTCCCCTTACAATATTTTGCTTCGAAAAAAATTATTCAGGGCTCAATAACACAACTTTACACACACACACACACACACACACACAATTGGGCTGTGTACTTTCCTTTATTCATTCATTTTCCTGGAAGAGGAATATTTATCACACTATTTTTGGACACAACACTACTCAATTTAAAGTGAACATCCTGAAGGCCGAAAATGGGCAGAACAAGAGCTCATAGGAATCTAATAGGAAAGGAGTTCTATGTAAGCACCTAAAAGACTTAAATTTGTTCATGAGAACATTGTTCTTAGATGGTATCAGTGATTAAGAGGTGCATAAAAGATGCTTGGAACATAATTATATATGATAAATTTTTCTTATAAATTAGTATATACTTTCAACATTTGTATAGTCTTGAGATTATCTCTTGGCTTTAAAAAGGTAAATTTTTATTTCCTTGCAGAAATGAAGTTAATATCTCAATAACACATGTACAATAAATGATAATTGACAGACTTTTATATAATGCTGTTTATTATCAAATTCCTAAACATCAATTGTTAATTACCTATATAATTTTTTTTATTTTTTAAATATAGTACATTTGAAATAGCTTAATTGCTTAGAGAGTCTGACTCCTGACTCCAAGGCTGCAGTTCTCTCCACTGTACCACCTAGCTGCCCCATCTTTGTAGAAATCTGTATCCATTAGTGATTAGTGATAGAATATGGATATTTTGGTGACTTTCTTGATTCCTGAAATTCATTAACTTTACTTTTAATTGTATCAAGAAGATACATGTAAAAATGTACTTTTCACATATATATAGGCCCACTGCTCAATGAGAATCAGTTTAAGTGTACTCTTAATTTTGTGCATTCATGACGTTATGCTAAGGATCACTAAGCCCATACTGGATGTCACGTAGCATAAAATTAAATACTAGAAAAAGACCATATGCTTATCTTTGTAGTTATGAAATATTTTAACTATAAGTATCATGGAAACTAATTTTTATGAATTTGCCAAGTACCAATAATTTTCAAAGTTTGATGCTTTAAGGTATTTTAGTAAGGCAATTAATCTGTCTCTTACTATGATTCGCTTTTTTTTGGGGGGGGGGAAGTAACTAAATAGGAAAAAAGAAGAATGTTCTTCCTAAAGCTCCATCTTTTCTCTAGCTTATTCCTACTGAGAGATAAAAATTTTTGGTCTGTGACATCAAAATCTGTTGTCGTGGAAGTAGCTGTGATAGCAAATGGATGATTATATCCTTTCAGTATGAAGAACAGCAGCAAAGATGTGAACACTATCATTTCCAGTCATATCATAGACACTAAACAAGATGCATGACAACAAATGAATTAGAGTAAGATGTTTTCATTACGTTTGTCACTTTTTTCAGCATCAAAGATTAAAGAATGAAAATTACTATTTCATAGTTTACTTCATTAATAATCTGGAGGGAGAATAAACAGCAATGCTAATTAAAGTCATAGCTGATAGTAAAATAAAAGTGTTGAAAATACCACTAACTGCAAAGAAAAAATGCAAAGCTGGGAAATGAAATAAAAGATATCTTTTCTTCTTGATACAATTAAAAGTAAAGTTAATGAATTTCAGGAATCAAGAAAGTCACCAAAATATCCATATTCTATCACTAATCACTAATGGATACAGATTTCTACAAAGAGGGGGCAGCTAGGTGGTACAGTGGAGAGAGCTGCAGCCTTGGAGTCAGGAGGACCTGAGTTCAAATGTGGCTTCAGACACTTGACACTAGCTGTGTGTGACCCTGGGCAAGTCACTTAACCCTGATTGCATAAAAAAAAAATTCTACAAAGAGATAAATATTAAAGGCAAAGTAGCTCATGGCAGTATACGACATGCAAGTCTGAGATGCAACATGACACCAAAAGCCTACAAGCTGAAAAGGAAAGAAATAGAAATGGGTTCTTAATGGAAGTACTGCTCTCTCTTAAAATCACTGCACAAAACTAGAGAGGTAACAAAAATGATTGAAGATATGTAGACTTCAAAGAGAACACAAAAGATAGAATTCCTTTTAGATATTTAAATTTCATATAAAATGGTATTTTTAAATGACTCAACTTAATAAATTATAACCTCTATGCATAGTGAGGTTGAAAAGACCAAAAATTAAAAGATAAAATAAAATAAAATAAAAATCCACTAATGTTTTCTTCATACTGAGCATGCATGGAGCCTCTTCCTAGATTACCAACTACAGTTCCTACCTAATTAAACTGCCCTTTCCCCTTTTTGCTGCTTACTCCTAGATTCAGAAATGGCATGAAAAACCCAGGCTTAAAAAAAGAACAGTTCTGCTCCTCAGAGCCTCATATTTTCCAGCCACTCAGTTATGTCATATGTCTTGAGGCTGTGTTTCAGGGAATCCTTAAAGCCTTTTTTTCCTGTCCCCCTTGCTTATAATTACTGCCATGTCAGCTCACTATATGACAGCTGCTTGGGTATATTGCTAGTCCTCATTTTTTGCATATGTTCCTCCAACCACAGCTGTATTATAAGTGTTCCCCTTCAATTATGGTAGACTAGCCTCATTAGATAATTCCTTTATTGATGATCCTGTGCCACATAATATTTACTAAGAGTTATAGGTGACACTGACGAAACTGTTTAAAAATCCAGATTTCACACTGATTAGTCATAGCTTAGGAAGTACTGCTAGGTTAAAGCTCTGTAGTGTTTTCTGCCATATTCTCAATCCTTCTATATAATATGCTGGCTTTATCCTTTTTTTAAAAATTTCTTGTTGATCAATGCACTATTGAATAATGTGTTGCCTAAGTACCAAAATTCAGCGATGCTTTCCTTGTTTATTATTACACGCAATAAGATCTTAGGCTTCGTGCAGATTATCTCTGCTGCAGACTTGTATGTGACTAGTGTCTTCTCAGGCTTAGTATCATTACAAGCATTCTGATACTTCAACAAATCATCAAACATCTCTCCATCATCAACTGCACATCTCATAATATACAGGCTTCAAAAATATTATCATCTGCCCAAAGAAATTCCAAGACAATACTTAATGGCACTTCCAGCTTCATTTTTTTTTTGCATCAACGCCTCATTTAGCACAATGCCTGGCACACAGGAGGTGCTTAATAAATGCTTGATGAATGACTATTGAATGAGCTCTTTCATAATGATCAGTTTCTCAGATTTATGAGTTTCTCAGATGTGGTAAGTTTGTACAGATCTCTGTTCTTTTTTCTCTTTATCCTTGTTTAACATAGTAGATGAGTATATACTAACAACAATGAAATAGTGCTTTTTGCTTTTAGTAGGCAAAACAGACAATCCAGTCTCTCCAGGCAAATTTGGGAGCTTCAGTAAAAGTGACTATCGAGTATTTAGTCTAATGAGGCAAGGTCCCTCCAGAAGGAGATGAATATAGCTTCGTTCTCTTTTAGCTGTCAATCAAGAATAGTGGTTTTGCTAAGTGCTTTTATCAAGACAATTCATCTGCAATTAGCATTATTCTTTAATCCAATCAATTAGGGTTATGATAATTTCATAATATCCTGAACTTACTTGGCACAATGGTCTCTAGTATAATTTTCATAAACTTCTTTATTTTATGATTTCACCATACAGATTAGATCCAAGAGATTCAGTAATCCAGTAAACGCAGTTTGGGTAAGAAAAACAATGTATAGAGTATCTTTTCTAGTTCTTTCTCTATCACAGGTAAGCAATGTATTCTAACATAATACTGCTGCTTTCAAATACAAATTACTGTAGATTCTAACTCATTAATGAATATCAAACAACATCCTAGGACTTTTAATGGATGGGGGCAAACTGTCTAGAATATGGATGAATAGAAACATTAACTATGGAAAGGTCTCAGAGACTTAAGTAGGTCTCACAGAACAGTTTAATTTGGATGAAGAAATAATTTATAGAAAAAAATGCTAAAAATTTGTTATAACAAGCAGAACAGAATTTGGTATAAAACAGATAAATACTAAACCCCATCCAAGGATTTAATTTTTAGAAGCACAAGAAAAAACTTGCCTAACAGTTTCATTTATAGCCTAACAATAATATACTGATACACAAGGCTAAAGGCTACATAATATAATTATTAAACTCTGGTACATAAGACGAAACCTCCATTGCTCCAATATTAAAATTAACCTAGAAAAATAACTATCAAGTATCCAAAAAGGAATGTTACATTAGCAAAATAAAGAGACTGATGATATTATATATAAAATTAAAGTTCTGGAAAAGGTAGAGATTCCATTTTTTCATTTAAATTTCCATTTAGGAAAAATTATTTCAATTTGGTTAATGCACGTATACATATACACATATATATTAGTATATATACATATACTAACATATATACATTAGTATATATGTTAGTATATATACATATACTAACATATATACATTAGTATATATGTTAGTATATATACATATATGTGCTAATAATGCAATCACTTTTCCCCTTTTGTTTGCTGATTACACCCTAAGATCTTATATTCCTTTACTAGGAAATTCCAAAAGAATGTTCCGTGAACAGCACCACTCCCTTCACTCCCTAATTTTAAGTCACAATGCTACTAAGTAGGCTGGGTAGATCTTTACAATTAATTTTAAACTTCAATTAATCACAAAGACATCAATTACATACCTTTTTAACAGTAGCTGGAAATGGAAGACATATCAAAAGACATTTTACCAGTTCATCAGACTAAGTATACACAACAGGCATGCAACTAAAATCCGTATAAGAAAATAAAATCATTTTTCATACTGAAAATGGACACCAATCTTAAGTAAATGACCATATTTTCCCATAGCAAAGGAATGTCATAGTAAAAGTTAATGGAAAACATGAGGTAATTATATAGTGTCCTTATTTCAAAAGGCTCAAAACATTTGAGTACTCTTATTGATTTGCTTGATAAATCTATGACACGAGTAGGCATTAAATTTTTACACCCAAAGATGAGAATTACAGAAAACTAGACTGTACAATATCCAATACATTTGCTAAATTTGAATTCACAATTAATCAACCGTGGGACAAAGAGTATGCTAAACAAAGAATTAGTTTTAGTCTCCACTAAAACAATGTCTAATAAGCATGAAGGGGATATGAAGAGCATACCTCAGGGCACAAAGCGAAAATGTCTAAATTCTGTGTGTCTTTTGAGGGTCTGATGTTTCCCTAGAAAAGAGCTCTGAAGGTAGGCAAAAGAGCCCAAAGGCAAGAAAAAAATATGTATTAGAATATATAAGATGCACATAGCTAGAAGTACAGGATTATCAATCAATTCAAAACAAAAAGTAAATAAAATTTCAAAACATTTTAATCTTGGGGACAGTTAGCTTCTAAAGTTGAAGGAAAAAAAGCTAACCATCATCTAATGTTTAAACACTGGGTCTTATCCCATGCAGGCCATCCACATCATAATGATTTAATCATCAGGCAACAATTCAGGCGCTGTAGTCTCCACATAATTTTTAAAGCTATTTCAACAGAATGCATTACAACAGTGTAAAAGGACATTTTTCCCCATATAGACTGGACTAGAATGAGGGGGTTAGGAAACTTTTACAACTAGTATGTCTGTGTTCTGATCCCTTGAGTTCTGCCTGGTAAATGGATCAAAAGCCTTCCACTATCAACTCAAGGAGGAAATGGGAAATCAGAGTACAGATTATTGGCTTACAATCAGGGAAGGAACATAAAAGACACAGAGAATCACATATTTGTCACTCTCACATGACTGGCAGCAAGTAGTAGAGGTGAGGAATAATGTCAACAACTCCACGGGGAAAATAGATTATAATCTCTATTCCATAATAAAAAAAAATCTATACAAAAAGTAAGGTACCCTTATTTCAGGCTTTAGTTCAGGCTTTTATCACATCTCACCTACCTCACTGAAAGTTTCCTAATTGTTTTCTCTACCTCAAGTCTCTCTTCACTTCAATCCATCCTATAAACTACTGCCAAAGGAATTCTCCATAACACTATCCTACTCAATAACTTCCAATGGTTAAGGATAAAATATGATCTCTGTTTAGCCATTAAAGCCTATATAACAAAGTCCCAAGCTGTCTTTCCAACTTTACAGGACATACTTCCCCCTCCTGCACTCTGTAAGACAGTCAAACTGGACTTCTCTCCACCTCATACACAACACTCCACCTCCACCTCTACGCTTACACTGATAGTACTTTATGCCCAAAATGAACTCTCTCCTTACTTCTGCCACACAGAATCTGTCTCTCTCTTCAAGACATAACTAAAGCACTACATTGTACATAAAGCCTTTTCTGATCCCCTCAATTGTTAGGCCCTCCCTTCCCAAACTACCCCTTATTTAACTGCTCTGTACTTGTCCTTACATTTAATTTGTATGTCCTTATATATCTCAGTGTGGTCTCCATAGGAATGTCAGCTCCTCATAACTTGGAATTGTTTCATTCTTCATGTTTTTATCCACAGTGCCTAGCACTGTGACTGTTACATAAAAGGCACTTAATTAATACTGCTGATTACGCATCGATTGAAATGTTGAAATGTTGAAAGAAAAAAACATGGAACATAGGGAAAATGTGTCTGCAATCCAGTAATCACCTGACAAAAGAATCAAAATGTGTATGTGTATGTGTGTGTCCATTTGTCTGTCCCTAAGGTTAATTAAAAGTTTGGTTTTGTGGGGAAAAATAAATTTCAAAAAGCACGAGAGTGATGGAAGAAATATGCCACAGACACCTCAAGAGTCTGCAACTGAATTAATGTCTTCCACCTCAAGACAGGATTTATTGGGGCAAGATATAACTAGAAATACTAATGGTCACACAGAGAACTTCAGCCTCCTAGACTCTTGAAATGCCACAGAGAAACAGTGAAAATAATGACTAAAAACTCGGTTTATCTTTTCAGAACGAGGAGCTGTTACAGTTTCACCAGTATTTCCAACATGTGTCGTAGTCAAAAGAAACTAGCTTCTTTTCCCATCCCTTTTCCACACTTTGGGGTCTCCCATTAACTTCATAGTGATATCTTAACTCTTTACTCCTTCATATACATAGAAATAAAGGTGCCAAAACTGTCCTCTGTCTTTAGAGGGAAACTAACTCCCAATAGTGATATTCCCCCAGATATACTTTAGATACCTAAACTTGAAGTAAAAAAGACAGGAATAAATTAGGACTAGATCTACACTAAAGAAAAGAAAAGGTAATTTATTTCTAATGCCATCATCAGGCATACTAGGAAAGGGTTGAAAATATATACTTCATCCCTTTATAAAAATTATCTAAAGCACATATACACACAATCTACCTTCTCCGAACAAGGTTTCTAAAAAATATTTAATTCAAACAAAAAAAAAGTTCCCCTTCATCTTGTAAGAAGGCATACTATAAAATACTTGGCCATGGCATTAAGGAAACAATAGAAAATTAATTTCATCTTCTTTCCCACTGAATTATTGAATGTGCTTTCAGAAATATCCTCACCTCAAGTACTGTGTCTTATTCACAACTATCACAGGGAGGTTACCGCTTCATATTCCAATAAATGTTAAAGATGAGTCAGACTTAAACAAATCCTTTACTCATGACCTTTCTCCTCCCAATCCTCTTCTACTATTATTCACTAGCTCATAAAAATTTTTTTATCATGAGTTCTGATTTCATAAATTCAATAGCATTTATGAATTTACATTCTTTATTCTGAGGTTGTGTGAGTGCATTTCTATTCAGCCTACTATACCCTGTTCCCAAACTACTCTAAATACAACCTAAATACAACACTGACTTTCAAGGACATTTTTTCTAAGGAACAGTGACCCAAGCATTTTTTTCAGGTCATATACCTAAATATTTCTGCAACGTTTAGGCTTCGAAATTCTTTGATTGTTTCTACAAGTGAAAAAATGAGATACCCTCTTCTATATCCAAATTTTCCAAAGATGTGATCTTCAGGCTTAGGCTAGTTCCTATAAGGAAGGTAATGAAATTTCAATAGAAAATAACTGACTTAAATGCACAATTTCTATTTTAAATTGTAATGAACATGTACAAGTAATCTTATGTCTTCCATTACATGACCATAAAAAAACCATAGGCGTTCTCTAGAAATATTCTCAATGCAGGCTAGCCAACCTGAACAATATGGATACAAGTGCCCAAGAAGAGATCTTCTTTTTCTTTTCTTTCGTCGTCGTCTTCTTTTTTTTTTTTTTTTTGCATGGCACTTGGAGTTAACTGACTTGCCCAGGGTCACACAGCTAGTTAAGCATCAAGTGTCTGGGACCACATTTGAACTCAGGTCCTCCTGACTCTATGGCTCTATCCACTGTGCCACCTCACTGCCTCATGGGCAGCCGTTTTCAAGCACACTTATTGTTTCCCTAGCCCTATCAACAAACACTACAGATTAAGCTGACAACTGATTAGTCACATGATTCAAAATGGGAACAGAGGAAGAAGGAAATTTTACCTTCCACTGAACGCACATTAGCTTGATTTGACAGACTAATTATATTTCATCCACTGTCATCAATTTATCAGTTAATATTTTTAGAGCTACTACTAAGTATACGGCACTGTAGTAGGCTACTGGGATAAACCCTCTGTAGAATGGGGAGAGGAATGTCTCAGATGTAGACAATTTTTAAACTAGGACTTAAAATGTCATCATTATTACATAACTGCACCAAATCAACAGTAAGCATCCCCTAGTGAATTGCAGAATTTTTATCCCAAAAAATTTGGGCATCTCAAAAATCAGCCTCAGCTACTTTTCTTTTTCCATGGTCTCAGCATCCAAGAGGCACCATCATAATAGGAATCATCAACAATGGAAACTAAAGTAGTTGTCTACTGTGCTTTTCACCTGACAAGCAGAAAACAGCAATATACAAAGGAGATGCCAAGATCTGAGTAGGATGGCAGATGAAAAGGCAAAGTAGTGTAGAAAAAGAGCAAATGGAAAAAACTGGGCGCAGCTAGATGGCGCAGTAGATAGAGCACCCACCCTGAAGTCAGGAGGACCCGAGTTCAAATACGGTCTCAGACCAAACGCTTTACACTTACTAGCTGTGTGATCCTGGGCAAATTACTTAACCCCAACTGTTTAAAAAAAAACACAACTGTTTGCCATGTATAATTCTGCAAGAATGGTTTCTTTTTCACCTGAAAGTAAGGATCTAAGAAATAAGTTTTTACATAACATTACAAAGATAGGAATAAAATGCATAAATATAAGACCACAGACCTTGAGCTAGAAGGAATCTTATAGATCATTCAAATGAAAAAGATTTAATTATACTCCAACTACTAAATGTAACATTTTCCAGTCTTTTATTCTCTGAATTTCAATGAAAGGAAAATTCTAATGGGGAAACCTTCCATTTTACATGATTTCTCCACAAGAATATGCTGAAGAAGGAACATCAAATAAGTGACACGTAATAGAATAAAACTGAGCAAAAGTAGGCAACTCTTGCCGCTTTTTATACAATATTAAAAGGAAGACGACAGGGAGACAAAGAAAGACCATTTAAAGCAAGCAAAGTAGCTAGAAGGTCATGGCCAGTGGAGACAAATTATAAGGACATCAAATATGTAGAGCCGAACAGAAAATATGTTAATGCCATACCAAGAAAGCAGAATTCTTACTTAGAAAAGAAAAGGTCTCATTACATATGCTCTGACCACAGACACTAAAATGGTTTAATAATGTTTCACACGAGAGAAATGCCTTTACGTTAGTGTACTAGAACTTCTCAACGTGACAGAACCCAGTAAGTACTTCATTGAGAAAGCTGATTTAAAGTGACTAGATTTTATATAATTGTATTTAAATAACAATGTTCCAGCACAGCCCTTTAAATAAACAACACTAACGTAACTCACAGCCAGTATCTTCTCTTAATTTTTTTTTAAGTTATGAGCTGATGGACAATAAGCTGGGGCAGAATCAAATATGAGGTTACATTTTGGAAATCGTGATGACACTTTCAGTGATGCCAGGCCGTTCCCTCCTTTCAAAAGTCCATACTGTCGACACCAATATTCTGTTGCCAATGCTATGAAACACAATCTCAAAAAAGTAAAAACTACAGGTGGCCCAAAGGGCAATGGAAAAAATGCATGATGGGTCTAAGTAGATATTGGCATCTAGAGGCAGATTTACAAATCACAAATGATGTCAAAGACATTGTAGAAAAGGAGGTGAGACAGCTGTGTAGCAAGATTAAAGAAGGTAACAAGAGACAACCTAGATTTTCATTGGCATCAGTGAAACAGTAAAAGAAATAACGTTCACTGCAGAGATCCTCTATTATGGAAATACATGAACAAGACTTGCAAAAATGTGCTAATGATCCACACAGCTAAGGAGGAACTCACCTCAATAAGACTGTGGATGCACTAAAATGTTTGAGAACAGACACTATATGAGCAGATGATTATGCTGCAATAAATCATGAAGCCAAGCACACATACAAAGTTTATTGTATTGATTAGTCCAAACTTATACATTTCTGATTTCTTTTTTTTGTTCTGATCTGTGATTTCATCAGTACGGCAAATACTTCATTTGGAAAATCTTTTCATTCCAGAAAGACCTATGTAATTATTATTATGCTAAGCATTAATTAGACATAAATAAATGGTAAGCAGTTCATATAAATTACACAGCCAACTAAACTTTTCTCTTTCTTTTTGTTAAGTTACTAGTTCTCCAATGCCTACAACTGGCATATATATGTATGTTTAGTGTGTGTGTGTGTGCGCGCGCACGCATGTGTGTTTAACAATCCAACAGGGCAACATTTACATTGGGTTAAAAAAAAAAAGATCTTAGACCTTACTCTGAAACAGCCCTGTCCTCCATGTATTCCCATATCAATCTCTCTCACTCTCCCCTTTTCTGCTCTCTGGTTCTAAATGGTACTGGAGGGTTAAGAGACGCTGAGTCAGGTATCCCAGGTATTAAAATATTAAGGCAACAGAACCTCTGCCATAGGCTATGGTTTTGTCTTCCCAACAAACAACAGCATAATCACTAATACTAGAAGGGGTAGGGAAAAAGTAGGCCAAGGACATTAGGACAGAGAGAAGAATGGGAAGGTGTTCAGAATTCCTAGCATTTAAGAATTTTGAGGGAGAGGAACAAGAGAGAAAGAGTTAGTTCATAAAAGAGGAGAGAGATAAAACCTAGATTTCTTAATATCCATTCTGACCCAAGACTCTCAGGCATTCTAAGATGGTTAAAGCAAGTACAATATAATAAATTTATTATGACTTCGGGGTAAGAAAAAACCTCTCATTCTTGCCCCTCAATTCATTACTATTACCTAAAAATGTTTATAGGGAACAAAGCTTTTTACTTCACAATTATAGCTAACAGGCCTTTGTAAAAATTTGTAAAAATACAAGTAACTGTAAGTGAACATATTTCTGCAAGTATCAAATCAAATAGGATCCTTTCTTTTTTGTAGCACAAAGAAGCAGGAAGATGAATGAAGCCTTGAAAAAGGAAGGGGAAGGGAAGGGAATGTTACTGAAAAGAAAAAAAAAAGAAATGGGAGTTTGGAAACCAATAATAATCTTAATTTTCCTTTCTTCTGCCTGAAAAGGTAGCTTCATGTATTAGACAGAAACACAATTATGCACTTTAAAAGAAACAATCATGCTCATAACCATAAGTTGATCAAGTGGCATAAGACCAGTATGCCTAGTAATAAAGTGACTTTGTTATTTGCCAACTTCCATATAACTCCTCCAAAAGAAAATAAAAAGCAAGTTATAATCTCCTTATATCCACACCAATGCATCTTCAACATTAATTTATTTTTTTAAAATAGCATTTTCCCCTAATAATCAGTATCTGCTGTTGTCCCAGTATCCAGAAGCACTTTGGAAATAAATATTCTCTCCATTTTCTAACTGGTAAAAAGAAAAAAAAGGCCCAGAAAAATGAGCGATGTATAGAGAATCAATACTAAGTTAACACTAAAACCATCGTCAATCAATACCTCTGGCTCCCAGACTCCTCTACACACCAGACTGCAACCTTTTTTCATGTCACTCTTGGCAACAAATGTCACTTTAAAGAATAAGAAGAGGTACCAATGAAAACTATCAAAGAATTGAGTGAAAATCAGAAATTATCAACAGTATTTGAAGAATTTCCCTAGAGAATTTGGAGCAGATGAATTATTTAGCATACAAGTTATCTCTTAACACTAAAAAAATGTTTTAACTTGGTCAAAAGGAAGGCTGGCAAAATTCTCTGTTTAGCATTCGAAGTCCTTCATCACCTATCCCCCTCACCACCTTTCCAGTCTTCTTACACCTTATATCCCCCCCCCATACTCTTCAATCCAAAGACACTAGCCTCCTCTTGCTCCACATTAAAGATACTCCACTTCTAGGCTCTGGGCATTTTCTCTGGCTGTCCTCCTTGCCTGGAATGTTTTCCCCCCTCATCTCTACCTCCTGGCTTCTCTGGCTTCCATTAAGTCCTAACTAAAATCCTGCCTTCTACAGGAAGCCTTTCCCAATTTCTCTTAATGCTAGTGCCCTCCTTCTTTTGTTTCGTATTTATCCTGTACATAGCCGGTTTGTATGTAGTTGTTTCAAAAATGACAGTGATTTAATAGAAGCAGAAGAGAGTAAGAAGACGGAGCAAGATACACAAAAGGACTATGGAAGAAAGATCTTAATATCACCGATAACCATAATGGTGTGGGAACTGATCTAGAGCCAGGCATCCTGGTAAATGAAGGCAAGAGGGTTTTAGGAAGCACTGCTAACAAGAAGGCTAGTGGAAATGACAGAATCCCAGCTGAGCTATTTAAAACCTCAAATAATGATGCTGTTAAAGTGCCACACTCAATATGTCAGCAAATTTGGAAAACACAACAGTGGCCACTGGACTGGAAAAGATCAGTTTACATTCCAATCTTAGGGCAATGTTCAAATTATTGAACATACCACCAAGGTTATACTTAAGGTTCTGCAAGCTAGGCTTCAGCAATATGTGAACCAAGAATTACGAGAAATGCAGGATGGTTTTCAGAGAGGCAAATGAACTAGAGACAAAACTACCCACATTTGCTAGATTAAGGAGAAAGCAAGGGAGTTCCAGAAAAGCATCTACTTCTGCTTCACTTCTCCTCACTAAAGCTGTGAATCACAACAAAATGTGGCAAGTCCTCAAAGAGATAGGAGTACAAGATCATCTTACTGCATGTGGGCCAAGAAGCAACAGTTTGAACCAAACATGGAACAACTGATTGGTTTTTTAAAATTGAAAAAGGAGTGTGACAAGGCTGTATATTGTCACTTTATTTAACTTATATGCACAGAACATCATGTGAAATGCCAGACTAGATGAATTAAGCTAGAATTAAGGTTGCCAGGAGAAATACCAATAATTTCAGATATGCAAATGATACCACTCTGGTGGCAGAAAACAAAGAAGAATTAAGAAGCCTCTTGGCGAGACTGTAAAAGCTGGCTTGAAGCTTAATATCAAAAAAACTAAGATCTTGGCAACTGGTTCTATTACTTCCTGGCAAACAGAGAGAGAAGAAATGGAAGCAGTGTCAGATTTCATATTCTTGGGCTCAAAGATCAGTGCAGACGGCAACTGCAGCCATGAAATTAAAAGATGCTCACTCCTTGAAAGGAAAGCTATGGCAAATCTGGACAGCATACTGAAAAATAGAGACAAACACCTTGCTGACAAAAGTCCATACGCAAAGCTATGCTTTTTCCATTAGCAAAGTATGGCTGTGACAATTGGACTATAAGGAAAGCTGAGTGCCACAGAATTGATGCCTTCAAATCATGATGCTAGAGAAGACTTGTGACAGTGCCTTGGGCTGCAAGGAGATCAAATTGGTCAATACTTAAAGAAATTACTTCAGGTTATTCACTGGAAGGTCAAATACTGAAGCTAAAGTTTAAATACTTTGGCCATAAAATGAGAAGACATGACTCACTGGAAAAGACTCTGATGTTGGGAAACACTAAAGCAAAACGAAAAGGGGATGGCAGAGGATGAAATGGATAGTTAGCATCATGGAAACAAAGAACATGAACTTTGACAGACTTAAGAGATAGTGAAGGATAAAAGGGCCTATTGTGCTACGGTCTATGGGGTCACAAAGAGTCAGGCACAACTGAACAACAGAACAAGAAATATATTTGTCTGCATGTTGTCTCTCCTTAGCCTGTGAGTTCCTCAAGGGCAGGGATTGTCTTTTGCCTTTCTTTGTATCTCCAGCACTTAGCAAAGCCCACTATGTGTCAGGCACTTAATAAATGCATACTGACTGACTAAATTAAACAAATCTTGTTCTTTTTTCCAGAGTTCCCAGATATTTGTTTTGAAGTATCATTAGGGAGAGAATAAACTATAGGTTGCTATAATGAAGTTACATGTACTTTTAAAGAAAATTTTCAATTCAAATAGCGAAGAAAATAAAGCTGAGGCTGAGATTAAGAACTAGCATTCTTTCTCCCTGTCATGTATAGGTCAAACCAATAAAACTTTTCATGAGGGACCAACAAAAGAAAGCAGCCAAAAAATATTATAGGTACTTCCAGAGAAAACCTAAAAAGGAAAAAAATATCCCAAACTCATCGTCATCAAACAGTGATTTTTTTTCCTTTTTTCTCTTCATGGCCCTGGTTGGTACAATGCCGTGCCTGACAAACCTAGAAGAGAAATAGGACCTCTAAGAATCTCAACACAAAAAGCAGAACAACTACATACCTACCAATAATAACTTCCCAAATTCAACTAGCTGAAACAAACACTTGCCATATTTTCATCATTAGAGAAAGATCTCACCTTGTTTTAAATCATTAAAATTATACTTTGTCCACTAAGCATTACATTAGATGATTAATTTGGTAGTAATATTACTGAAAATTAACAAAAATTCCTTTTAGTTATGGAGTTTTGAGGGACAGCATTTTAAAAAGTCACTGAATTACATGTCAAAAAGGAAGTATACTCATCCTCCTAGACTTTTCATAGAAAAAAAATGTATATGTGCATAAAAACAGAATAGAAAAACAAATCAAATGGGACTATAACTATCCGTATTTTATAATTATTCATATTTAGCATGAAAAAAGCAAAAAAACAATGGATTGACATGACTATTAAGCAGCAAGCATCAATAGAGAAAATTAAGTGTTTTGAAACTCTGATCAATGAGACAAAGATGAAAATCAACAATTCATTGAGGCTTTACCTTGTTTTCAAAGGTAAGCTCATTAAACCCAATCCAAGCTAATATTAAATGCCTCTACTCCTCTTAGAAACTGTTGACAAAGGAGTAAATTACACAGGAACAATTCTGAAATATAATGTGCACTTCAATAAATAGTAAACAAAAATCCAAAAGTATGTTTAGTCATTATATGAATATGCTTTGCCTCTTATGAAATATAGCAGTTACTTGCTCCCACATAGTAAAGAGTTACTTTCCTTCCATCTCCATATTCATTCCATCCCCCACCCTGTTCTGCAAGTTCATTTTATGGCATTTTAAATTGAACCCATTACACTACTGAAAAATATAAAATAGTGAGTGTTTAATGAGAAACCTCAGTCAAAATGATCAATAGCAGAAATAATGAGGTGATCTTATTTTACAGTAGGCTGCTATGAAAAACAAGAACACAAACTATCTTTTCCATGAAACTCAAAGCACTAAAAAGAGAAACCCAAATATCAGAAACATCAGAATGAATTATATCAAAGAAATGGGGCATAATGGCTTTTAGCATCATAGGTAACCACTTACAACTAACACTATTAAGCTACTCTTGTACCCCAGGTATATAGGTACCTCTACCTATTGGAATTTTAGAAAAGTTGACTATAAAGTGAATTTTTGTTAGGTGAATATTATTTTCCCTTTGATTTTCATTATAAAACAACAGACATTTCTGTAGAAAAAAATGGGGACCCTATATATATTGAAACCTCACTGGCTGTGTTCAAAATAAAACCCTATAGGTAAAACCATATAGGACAGTGGAGGAAACATTAGGTGTCTGATTATATACCTGACCCTACTTCACATATGTACTCTACTGTACTAGTAGAGATCTCTCAAGTGTTAACAATTTGGTCAAAATTTTCAATCAAGATTAGAGAGAGAAGATAACAGCCTATTAGAAAAAGAGAGATAATAGACCACCCTTCTGAAGGTGCCTCTGGGAAGCAAGGAAAACAGAGTGGGAGGGCAGGATGCTCGCCAGGATAACACCTGGTCAAACCAAACTCTCCGCCTCCCCAGACTATCAAGTGCCTCATTGTTGGAGCTCCTGAAAGGTTGACATGCCCGTGCTGCTCAGTCAAGAAGGCTAGCCCCTACATCTGGAACTCCTAAGGTGCCTTTAGGGCACTTTTGCCCCAGAAAGAAAGATGATTACAGAAGCCCAACCCTCTCCATGGGGCAATTCGGCTGCTTCAAGTCCTCAAGTGGTGCAGACCTTTAAGTGCCCCGTCCCTTCAGCCTTTCCCCTCCTAAGAGCAACTGAGCTCCTGTTTGTGAAAGATCACCCCTACCCCACACCTCTCTTCCCAGGTTTGAGAGACGAGGGGAATAAGAGGAGATCCTCAACTGCTTTTGCCCTAGGTTAAAAAATTCCTACTTATGTCTCTGAGTGATAGAGAGAGCTGGATGACAAAGTTAACTAAGCAGCAAAGATAAAACCGTAACACAATACCCTCAAACTCTTAGAGCTGTCCCTTAGAGTAAATTTGTGATACAATTAATAAACTACACAAGTTTGAAATTCCACTAAATGAATTCAGATTTGTAGCTCATTAGAACCAGGAGAACTTGATAGATTATCAAATCTAACTCCCTCATCTGACAGATAAGGAAACCAAGGAACAGGCAGTTGAGGGTTTGTCCAGAATTATATAGCTAATAAATGGCAGAGCTAGGATAGTAACCTAGGTCTCATAACTCCTAGCCTGGTGCTTTTCTCAATGGAATTCACTTCAATTAAAAACTTGTGCAAGAAATTCATGATGACCCCACCTTCAACTATCCTGGCTCTGCCACTTGACTACCTTGAAAAAAAATCAGAACCTCTAGGTATCAGTTTCCTCATCTATAAAATGAGGGGATTAGACTAGATCATTAGCATCAAATTTAAATAAAAACTGATCCCTGCCATCTATGTTTTATTGAATTTCTATTCTTTTGTTAACTTTTTCCAATTAAATTTTAATCTGGCTGGAGGAGTTCTGCAGACCCCAGGTGGCTCACAGGTTATGAGTTTGGCACCTCCAGACCAGAGGGCCAGAGGTACTAGATGCGTCTAAGGTCCTTCCAGTTCCCAGTTTATGAACCCACAATGCAATTTTATGAAGAACTGAGACAATTAAAACATAAAGCAGAATATACATTACCTTAGTTACCCAAGTCATACATGCACACAAAACAGTAGGAAACACTATGAGACTGACTCAAATAATAATCGTATTCACTATACTCATAAAAGAAGATAAGGAATTGCTACATCCCATGAGCACTACACAATCTTTAAGGGATTAAAAGTAGGGGTAAACAGGCCTTTTTAAGCGACTTCTAAGAGCTCTAAGCAAACATACAGAACACAGAGCTGTGATTTAATTTCCTGAAAGGAACTACAATAGATTATAAAAAGCAATAAACTGACTACAGAATTAAATGAACATTAACACCTTAACTACTCTAACAAGAATGCTCATCACAAACACCTTCAATTTTGAAGCCATACACCTCCAACATTTGATAAATAAATTTCATTTTAAGGTAGTCAAAATACATAAGGTCAAAAATCAATAATGAATCTAGGTAAGTTCTTTTAAGGTTTTTCCATGAATTGACTTCACCTAAGAGAACGCCAAATAAGAACAGTATCCCATGATGGGTTGTACTCTTTTGAACATTCATCTTCCTCAAATGGAATAGTCACATTTATTTTTAACTAAAATAACATTAAGTTAATCATTCTCAATTGGCTTTGTAAAATTAGACTTCCTAGGAATAACTCAAATGACTGTGTTCCTGTGAGCAAGATACATAACAGTGCAAATACTAACACTAAACAGTAATAAGTTGATTAACTTTAGGCTATTTAGTAGGACCCCTAAAAAGGGCCATAGGGCCACATTACCCTAGTATTATCTTAGTTAAACATAATTATACTTAACATTTCTTAGAACACTGGATGTGCTAGTTTAATATTTTAGTATCAGGAATGGTTGGTAAAATTAAGAGACTGGAGATTAGAGGATTATAGCGTGATAACTGGAATTAAGAACTTTGAGGGCCATCTATTCTATCCTCTTGTCCTTTAGGCAGAACCTCTGTTAAGTCTCTCCAGCCAGATAAGATACAAACCTGTTTTTAAAAACTTAAAAATGAAGATTATATAGTCTCCCCTTGGCAATCTAATTAACAAGCTCTACTAGGAAATTCTTTCTTAAAGCTGATCTGAATTCTTCAAACCTGCAATTTGCTTTTGTTCTATTCCCTTTAGAGATGGAAAACAACCAGTCTACCAGCAGTTATAATTTAAAATACTATTATTAAGTAATTTCTTAGCTTTCTCTTCTCCAAGCTAAATAATCCAAGCTCCTTTAACCCTTCTTCACAGATAATTATTTTCCAACATTTAATTATCTTTCAAGTTCCTCATGTCCCATCCTCTATATAGGCACTGCCTCTGCTGTGGAGCTCAGAATTGCAATAATACTCTCATGCAGAAATGTCAAACACACATGGAAGCCCACAACACTCCTCAGTAAAGTCTAACAAAATAAATAAAAATGCAATAAAACATAAATAATGTTAACATGTAATTTTCTAAGTCAATTTGCTATCTACAGAGATCCTTACCTCATATATGATTTAGTGGCTCCATTTCTATTTTGAGTTTAACACCAGTGCTCTAATGGACATCTTACCAATGCTGAGTAAAATGGGTAAATATATATTCTGTACTTTTTATACAAACCAGTACTCCTCTTGAGTTTCTGGGTTTTTTGTTAGTCTATTTTTTACTATTATAATGCTACAATGTTACTTCATAGGAAGTGTAATAATAAATATGACCACTAAACTTTTTTCCCCACCATCTTAACATACAAATAAGCTCTTTCCAGTTCTGTAATTCCCAGGTTATTTTCCTCCTCCAGAAAATATATTATACTTTGCTTGCCTTTGTCAAATTAAATCATTCTACCATCATAACTCCAGAGATGCATTTACTATGCCAAGCCTTCCGAATTCCTGGTTCTTCATAGGGCAGATTCTTACATAATAAGAATATATATATATATATATATATATATATATATATGAATATATAGTACATATATTACAAGTAAAAAAACTAAACTCAAAAAATAAGGTTTAAAAAGATTCTTCAAAGCATCTGATTGGTATTTTTCCTCACTTCAGCTCCAAAAAAGGAAAAAGGACTTTGCTTCAAAGGTGTAAATCTGCAACTTCGATGGTTACTGAAATCATGGTCTCATTTCCAATATTTCCAAAATCTAACATACAGTTGAAAGAGTAAATTTCAAAAATAAAAAATTTTGAATTCAAATATTTATATCAGCATAAAAAATGCAGCTCCCACCCCTATGAGGCACAATGTGACTGGGCAAACCCACTAATCTCTCCATGCTGTCCACTGACAAAAACAGGAATATCATTACCAATGGACAGATATACCTAGGCAAGAGAGATGGTGATTCTGTGTTTTTGATGTGGTAAAAAATACCTCATTCAAAAATATCTAGTGCATATCCCTTGTACCATTAGCATCTCATTTCTTTCCATTGCTGGTCTTCACAGGTCTTGTGTTAAAATGAAAATGGCAGTGGGTAGAATAATGTATTGTCAGCTATTGTCTTACCAGGGATTGGTTTATTACTTCCATTTTCCTCCAATTATCACAAATTTGCCCAGTATATATCTCATGTATACATAGTTATTTAGGATTTGTCTCCCCCATTAGAACGTGAGCTCCTTCATTGCATGCCTTCCTTTGTATACCTAGCACTTAACGGTGCTTGGAACATAGTAATAAATGGTCATTGGCTGAATGACTGACCACTGAGCTAGTGGCCGAGAGCTGGAACATGGAACACATAAATTAGGAAATGCTAGGATAGATAGAGCCCTGCTCTAGGAAGGCAGCCCTGAGTAGGAATCTGACTACAGGGTTAGAGATGAGAAGAAAAGTCTGAAGTAAAAGAGGACCCATGAAAGAGAAGGAGCAGATGGGAATAAAACAATACCTGACACACAGTGGGCATGTAATAAATGATTTTTAAAACTAAACTACTTCAAAATTTTGTGAACCCTGCTCCTACTTATCTTTAATGGTGGAAGAATCAATTGCAAAATCACCAGCTAGTCATTAAAAGAAACATAATCAATGAGATAACATGTATGAAACACTTTGAACTCGTCTAAGTGGAAAGAATATATAAACATAGTATAGAGGACCAATACTGTTTTTTGGCATTCAGAAGAAAACAGATGGATATAAATTTTATCTGATTATGCTATGTCTTCAATCAATTAAACATCTATATATAGAGAAACAGAAGTAACTCAAAGGAGACATCACTATGTTTATATATTAAACTGAACTAAAATTGATGAGGAGTTTGGCATGTGCCATTTCAAGCACTGCCATTTCATTCCTTTTTTTATTTTTCCTAGCTAGAATTAGTAAAAATCTAATGACTATAACACTGAGTGAAAGGTTTTTAGTGAGAACCAAGAATGAAGGAGAGGATGGGACTAAATGTCTGACAGCAAAATATACTTCTCATATACTCCTTTCTGCATCTATTACTATAGGATTCAAATATGAATACTTGTTTGTGATAAGTAATAGGTAGACTTTTGGGTCCTAGTCTTATCTATGCTACTCAAATGACTTAAAGAAGTTACTTTAGTTTGCTTAATTAAACTAAAGGGGGGGTGCATTATACAACTTAATCCACCATGAGAATTAAAGAGATAAAAGTCTATTTAAAGTGAACTTTTCAGAATTAAAGTATGATTTTTTAAAGTAGCCCTTAATGCTTAAGCACTTAATGCTTAAGTGACACATCTGATTTCTTCTGGAACTTGAATTACCTCTAGATCAGTAGCACTCTAAATATGATATGGGAATCCCCAAGGGTCCCTGAAATCCTTTCAGGGGGTCTTCAAGGTCAAAACTATTTTCATTACATTGCTATGATGTTTTAATTTCTAACACAGTACATACCAACATATAGCCTAGATAAATAAAAGTTCTTCGGGGGTCCTCAATAATTTTAAGAGCACAAAGGAGGGTCTGAGACCCCAAAATTGGAGAACCACTGCTCTAGACCATACTTACCATCAAATGAGAAAATGAAATCATCAAAAATTAGATGACATAGTCAACCCAGAACTGAACACCGAACTGGATACAAACGGAGAATAGCTGAAGGAATTCTCAGGAAAAAGAAGTTCTATGATAAAATAATCTTAGTTAATCAAATTCCAGAGTGGGGAGGAGGCAAGAGTAGTAGAAATGCATTAAAGACATACTGGAGTACAGTATCAATAGCTAGGGTCCCCTGAGAAATCAGAAGCAGACAGATTAAGCCACAAGAAAGAAAGAGCGAAGAAGAAAGAGGTTCAGGGAGTGGGAGAGGGAAAGGGAAGGGGGGGCAGAGAAAAATCTTTTCAATAAAAGGCATAAGGCAGTGTGCAAAGAATACAAGTGTAAGATAAAAACAGCATCTTTTGATAGTTGAAGCATGGAAAAAGATTCCCAAATCACATATTGGCCTCTTAAGCCCCATGCACAGACTGGGAAAGTGATCACTACCCATAATATCACAGTTAAAATAACGGTAATATGACAAAAACTTCTAAGGTTTTGATCTTTCCAAAAGTATTTTGACCACAAAAAAGTATATAACCAAATACTTGTGGATTATAAAACCATATCACATGTTTTAAGACTTATCAAAAAAGTAAACTGGAAATTACTTTTAATAACAGGAAATTAACAAGAACTAATACCGCAATAAAAAAAATTACAAACGGTTGGTCCTCACACATGGGAGGAACTAAATATTTCTTAAGTTAATAAACTACCACTTGTAGTTTAAAACGAAATTTATCGCCATTAGCCAACATTTACTGAACTCCTACTACACCTACATACAAGGCATTGTGCAATAAAGTGGTATACAAAAAAAGCATAAGATAAGATAAATACTAGCTTTTTAAAGCAGAAGTTCTTAACCTAGAGTTCATGAACTTGTTTGTTTTTTTTAACATTGCGATAATTATATTTCAATATAATTGATTTCCTTTGTAATTCTATTTTACTTCAAGTACTTAAAAATATTCTATGAAGGGGTACACAGGATTTGCCAGATTGCTAATATGATCCATGACACAAAAAACAGTTAAGAACCCCTGCCTTAAAGTTGACCATCCACTCAACAAAATGGGGTAAATATATAAAAGGATAAATAAGATAAGGTAATAAATAAGGTAAGATAAATAACAAAACAAAATAACATACTTTGAGTATCAAATAAGTTGCATCAGTGTTTCCCATATTAATTGAGTTATGGAATAATTTGGGCCTTGAAAAAAATATTTTATAAAAACCAAATACTAGCATGAAACACCCCCAGGAAAAGGGGGGAAGGATCCAAGGAAATTGTAAAATACAAGATAAAAAATTTAAGCCAAATATTTCCATATCCCAGAATGACTACATATAGGTATTTTTGTCTATATATCTGCATTGGTGGAGGGAGTTTCCTACTAGAAATTCCCTATACCCTGAAATCAGGTCTCAGCTAAAAAATCCATCTATCACTATCATCAAAATTCTCTTATAGAAAACACAATTACATTCTGCAGAACATCAAGGTTTTGAAAAACACCACTTGGAAAATACTGGAAGAGAAAACAAGTGCTATTAAGAGTCACAGGAGACAAGGGTGATAGAGCATGCAATCGAAGATCTTTGTCCTGGGGCTGTGCTGTTACCTAGGTATGTAATCTAAGCAAGTCATGTTGCCTCTTTGGGACTCAGCTTCTTCATCTGTAATAAGAGAGGGTCGGACTAGATGAGTGCTGTAACTGTCAGTAGCTCTAGGAAATTATGGTGTCATATCACAGTGAACTGATGTAGCTGGTGAGATATAACGAGGTGGTTAAGACTTGAGCTGGGCTTTCGAGGAAGGAAAAGATTCTGTCGAGTCAAAAGAAGAGGTACAAGCAAGCAGAGGTATAAAAATGTACTGAACATTGTAGGAACAAGGACCAGGCTAATGTGACTCCAGCAGGGAGCTCCTCCAAGAGAGTAATGGGAGATAAGATCAGGAAAAATAAGTAGAGACCAGCTTGTGGGGGGCTGAAATGCCAGCCTAAGGAATTTGATGCAAATATAATTTCTTTCCTAGGCTTACAGACTCAAAGCTCAAGGGACCTTAAAAGCCATACAGTCTGATTCTCTTACTGTACATATGAGGAGAATGAAGTCTGGAGAAGCTAAATGATTTGCCAAGCTCACACAGGGGGTCTGAATTTGAACCCAGCTCCTCCAACTCCAGATTCAGTAATCTTCCCATTGTACCACTATGTCTCCTAAATTTTAACAAAACCAGTTATTAAAGTTTCTCATGCTATTAAGATTAAGAACTGGCTGAATGCTTGGACCTAAAAAGTAGTGATTAATAATGTGATATCAACTTGGGAGGAAGTTTCCAATGGAGTATCCCAAAAATCTGTGCTTGGCCCTGTTTTTGATTTAAATGGCTTCCTTATAAAATGTTCAAATGACACAAAACTGGGTAGGGTTCAAATAACAAGCTCAGATGTCAGTGTTAGGATACAAAAAGATCTTGAATAGCCAGAATACTAGGCCAAATTGATCTTACATCTGAGTGCAAAAAAAAAAAAAAGCATTACAAGTACAAGATAGGAAAACCTGTATGGAAAAAAATAGTTTGTTTCAGAAAGATCTGGCAGCTGCAGTAGACTGCAAATTCAATACAAATTAACAATATATGACAGCAAAAAGGCTAACGTCACATTTTGGGCTGCATGAAAAGAGGCAAAACTTCCAAGAATAAGGTCCCATTGTAATCTGCCCCAATCAGACCACATGTAGAATATTGTTTAGTTCTAGACACCACATTTTATTGTTCTGGGTTTGGTTTTTTTTTGGCTAGGCAATGAGGTTAAGTGACTCGCCCAGAGTCACACAGCTACTTAAGTGTTATATGTCTGAGGCCACATTTGAACTCAGGTCCTCCTGAATCCAAGGCCAGTCCTCTATCCACTGCGCCACCTAGTTGCCCCCAGACACCACATTTTAAAGAAGACATTCATAGGATGGTTAAGGACCTTGAGTCTATGCCATATAAGTAAAGTAACCAGGGATGTTTAGCCTAGAAAACAGAAGACTCAGAGAAGAATTAACTGCCTGCAAATATCTGAAAGGCTATGACGTGAAAGAGGGAAAAACGAGGAACAAGGGATAGAAGTCACAAAGACAGGTCTAGGCTTGGTATTTGGAAAGACTTTCTAACATTTAAAGTTATTCAAAAGTAGCACTGACAAGAAGCAGTAGGAATCCGTCTCACTGAAAGTCTTCAGACACTGGCTGAATGACCCTTTATCGGGTATGTTGTAGTAGGAATTCTTTTTCCAGAATGGGTTGGACTAGATGGCCAACAAAGTCTTTCCACCTCTGAAATTCTGTGACTTTATTCTTTAGGTATTAACAAGGCACCGAGATGTTTTTTGAGGAGGGAGTTAATAAGTACAAAGCTAAATGTTTTAGTAAAAAAATTAATCTGACAACAACAAGCCATAGATTTTTTTTTAACTGAAAGAAACTTAAGAGATCAGAGAAGAGAATGAAGATAACAAAGTTGAGAAATTATTTCAGGTCTGAGGTTTAAGGTGATAAGGGCCCAGGACAGGATGGGAGCAATCAAAATTGGAAAAAATAGAATAGCATGAAAGAGGAGTCAACAGGATTTTGTAACTAAAAATGGATGGGGGGGGAGAATAACTTGGAGTCAAAAATAACTCCAAAGTTTTGAGTCTGGGTACCTGATGGAATTAATAAAAATTGGGAAATCTCAAGAATTATAGGGAGGGAGGGAAAGAAAAAAGAAAGAAGGGATGAAAAGAGGGAGAGGGAAGGAAGGAAGGAAGGAAGGAAGGAAGGAAGGAAGGAAGGAAGGAAGGAAGGAAGGAAGGAAGGAAGGAAGGAAGGAAGGAAGGAAGGAAGGAAGGAAGGAAGGATGAAGTGTCTACTACATGCCAAGCACCATGCTAAGTTTCAGTGAGCCTTAAATTTTGCTTATGGGTAGTATATGACATTATCACTATAAGCAGCCAACCTTGTTACAGATTTACCAGTTTACCTATTCACTACTTTTTATTTAAAAAGCATTTCCATGCTAATTAGTGTTTACAGTATTAATGTCAAAAGCTCCAACTTCATGGCAAATCCTGAAAGCATGTAAGAGTGCTTCTACAGGTTGGAAGAAATATTTTTTTAAATTAACCTAAATTACCAAAGAGAAGCAATGTGGTTTAACTAGTGGGGAAAAGCACCAGACTTCTCATCAGAAGACCTGGGTTCAAAATCTGACTCTGTCATTTAGAATCTGTGTGACCACAACCAAATTACTTAAACACTTTGAACCTCAGTTTTCTCATATGTAAAATGCAGATAAATAAAACTAGCAATACCTATCTCAGAGAGTTACTGTGAAGAAAATTATGTAAAACTTAAAGCACTATTCAAGTTTATTAGTTATGTATATGAAAGTTTAAGACATGAAAGTAATAGTAAAAAAAAAGTTATAAATATAAGTAACAAATTATTTAATCCAATTAGATTAGAATGGCCTGCTACAATCCTGAACTCAAATCCTCTTTACTCCAAGGTGAAATGCTCTACTATATGATGTTGCTTCTCAGTAGACTACTTAAAATAACCCCACATTCTTACTGATGCCCAGAGGCATAAAAAAAAAAAAAGGAAAGGGAAAGAGAGAGAGGATAGAGCATTTAAGTACTTACTATGTGCCTGACACTGTGCTAAGTACTGAGTATACAAACACAAGCAAGGAAGCCAGTTTCTACCCTACAACATACCCGATAAAGGGTCATTCAGCCAGTGTCTGAAGACTTTCAGTGAGACGGATTCCTACTGCTTCTTGTCAGTGCTACTTTTGAATAACTTTAAATGTTAGAAAGTCTTTCCAAATACCAAGCCTAGACCTGTCTTTGTGACTTCTATCCCTTGTTCCTCGTTTTTCCCTCTTTCACGTCATAGCCTTTCAGATATTTGCAGGCAGTTAATTCTTCTCTGAGTCTTCTGTTTTCTAGGCTAAACATCCCTGGTTACTTTACTTATATGGCATAGACTCAAGGTCCTTAACCATCCTATGAATGTCTTCTTTAAAATGTGGTGTCCAATTCTTTGACCCTACAAAGAGATGCTATAAATATTTTGTGTACATGTGGGTCTTCTTCCTCTTTCTTTGATCTCTTTGGGGCACAGACCTGGTAGCAATATCAATGGATCATAAAATGAAAATTTTTGAAAAAATTTTAAATGTTTTAAAGAGTGAGATGAAGCATTCCTAAAACAGCACTCCTAAAGAGGGAATCACCAATGAAGATGGGAAGGTCCCACAGACAAGATTTATCAGGATGCAGTTGCAACATGCAAGTGGTAGATATAGAGGTCTGGAAAGATGCAGGTGAGAATTAGGTGAAGCATGGCTGGAGACCTTCCTTAAAAAAAAAAAATAATAAGCTGACATTTCAGAAATGTATTTGAACCTAGGCCTGATTACAAGGCTAGCCCTCTACCCACCATGCTATGTTGCCTCTCACATATGTCTTGGTCATATCATGCCCTTAATAAAATGTTTATTGAACTAAGAAAAGCATCAGGTAGAAACCTGTAATATTTTCAGGATTTAGACTTTCAATACTAAAATAAACAATCTCTCTAAATAAAGATGATCCCTCCTAACAACCAATTCATTTAAAGAAATATAATGTCTTAGGTTCCAAATAACTGGAAAATAAAACAGAGTTAAAACAGTTGACTGACTATTCCCAAGTTTTCCCACTAGCACTAAATACTAGCAGCTCATATCAATAGAACACTTTTAAAACTTAAAAAGTGCTTTCCTCATAAGAGCCCTGTGAAGGAGGTATATAAAGCATTACTATCCTCCTTTTAAGATTAGAATATAAAGTAGAATAAAAGAGATTTTTTCCAACCTACACAAATAGCAACAAATGCTCATGGTTATCCTTCATATACTACACTGTTGTGCTCAGATGGTAATTCTACCCTACTCAAAAAAAATTAAGTTTCAACGTTGAAAAAAAGGCACCAAAACTTATTTCTGTAAGAATTTCTGATGGCTTTTGAGTGATCTGCTTTTATTTGTAGTATTCATTACACATCAGAACCTTGTTAAAGATTTTTTTTCTCATTAAGAGCCAGAATAATCACTTTTATCAGAATAGTCAACATCTGTCACATTTAGATTAAAGATAAATAAATGTACCAGCACTATACAATTCACAGTTCTTAAGCCAGTCAATAAGCATTTATTAAAGCATCTGCTATGTTCCAAGCACTATACTAAGTGCTGGGGATACAAAGGTAAAAGATAGTTCCTGCCCTCAAAGGACTCACAATCTAGTGGGGAAAACACGTGAAAACAATTACATACAAACAAGCTACATACAAGATAAATTGAAACTAATCAACAGAGAAGGTACTAGCATCAAGAGGTTCTGGGAAAGGCTTCTCTTAGAAGACAGGATTTTAGCTGTGACTTCAAGGAAGCCAGGAAGCAGAGATGAGGAGGCAGAGCACTCCATGTCAGGTTACAGCCAGGGGAAAATGCCCAGGGCCAGGAGTCAGTTTCTTGTTCAGGGAACAGCAGGGAGTCCAGTGTCACTAAACTGAAGAATACTTGGGGGTAGGGAGGAGAAGATAGTATAAAAAGACTGAAAAGGAGGGGAAGGGCAGGTCATCAAGGGACTTTGAAGATCAAACAGAAGATTTTATATTTGATCCTGGAGGTGAGAGCAAGCCATGGGGGTTTATTGAATGGGGAGGTGACATGGTAAAATCTGTGCTTTAGGAAGATTATTTTGATAGATGAGTAGAGGATGGACTGCATGGGGAAAGACTTGAGGTAGTGACCCTAACCAACAGGCTATTGCAAAAGTCTTGGCTTGAGATGATAAGAACCTATACCAGGGTGGCAGCAGGGTCAGAGGAGACAAGGGGGTATATATAACAGATAATTCCAAGATAAAATCTATAGGACTTGGCAACAGATAGGATAATGGAGAGTGAGAGAGACTGAGGAGTCCAGGATGGCACCTAGGCAACCACTCCCTTATCTTATCAATCAAGACAATGCCAGCCCCTTATCTTGCCACAATCGTGTCTTCCTAAGCCTCAGCTTTGGATTGCCCCCACCATCCATTGCCTTCATTCTTATACACATGCTGCTGAACAACACTGAAGAAAATCACAAAACCACGCTGACTGGGTTGACCATAAATTAATGCTATATAACATCAACGGGGCCCTCACTATGGCAAGGCAATCCTTTTATCCCTTCCAAATTAACTCACTCTCCTATTTGCCACAGTGGCTTTTTCAAATCTTTTCATTCCTCCTTAGGGCTCCCAGGGCCCCACCCCCCACTCTCTCAGCTGAGGATCACACCTCATATTTTATCGAAAAAAACTGAGGCTATTGACCAAGAGCTCCCTCTTCTCCCCTTTTCCTCACCCTACATCACCCAGATGCCTTTGGCCACTCTCTCCTTCTTTCCCCTTGTCCCACATGAAGTGGTCTTTCTCTCTATCAAGGCAAACCCCCCCCACAAAAACAAGTGATCCTATTCTATCCCAACTTCTCCAACAGATTTCCCCCTGCACCACCCCTATTCTCACATTTATCTTCACTTTCTCCTTGTCTACTGCACAGCAAGCAAATGAGGTTCATTCATTAACAATTCCCACTACCCAAAATATTTAAAATGAAATATAAATTTACCATTAGCAAACAAATCTCAATAACATAATCCTCAAGAGACAGCTTTGTTGTAAACATGTTCACTCTAGGTTTATTATTTCTCGCCCCTCAAAGGATTAAAAAAGGAAAATCAATATTTCAAGTACAGCCTAATCTGCCTGCAAGGCAACGCTAGACAGAGTAACCTAATCAGTGAATAGAAGGATTTCAAGGCAAACTAGAAAAAACAGCCATGATCGCAGGCCTTCGTGTATTCAGAGGGGAAAATGTATTTCAACCCAGTTGAGCAGAGTGCTGATTAAAGACATTCTCTCTATGATGCCTGTTACCCATGAAGAAACTGGGATTCTATCACCACAACAGGCCTCATATCTCTCTGCTCACCTCTCACACAACCTCCATCATTCAGGTCCTCTCAACCTCTTGCCTATCCTACACTAATAGCCTCCTATTTGGTCTTCCTGCTTCCAGTCTCTTCTTTCTCCAGTATCTCCCCAACACAGCTATAACAATAATATTTCTAAGGCAAAAGTTCTGTCCAGTCACTCCCAAAAGCATTCAGGTCCTTCTTGCCTACAAGTTAAACTACAAACTGACCCTGACCCAGGATTTATAGGCCCACACAATCAGACTCCCACCTACCTTTTCGGCCTAATTTCACACTACTTCCTTTCACAAACTCTATGTTCCTGTCAAAATGGCCTCCCCACTATTCGCCACACACCTATGCCCAGAATTCACTCCCTCCGCATCTGTACCTCAAACTCCTTTCTTGTTCTCTTCAATATTCAGTTTGACTACCATTCCCCTGCCCACACTGCCCTCCTGTATTAATTTTGTGTATCTCTTGTACTTACTTATCTAGGTACACTTTTGTTTCTCCCCAACAAGTTCCTTAAAAACAGGAACATAGTGGGGGGGAATTGTTTTTGTATTCCTAACATTAGACACAGTGCCTTGTAAATAGCAAGTACTTAATACATGTTTGCTGAATTGTTGAACTGAATATACTTCTCAGGGGATACACTGAGCCTCTGCAAGATCTCTCAGAGACATTTCTCAGGTCTCAGTCCTGTAGTGGCTCCCAATGTGATCCCTTTATTTTCTTCCAGAGGCACAAGAGGTCAGCCTACCTACTACTACCATCCATTCTTCCACCCAAGTCCTTAAAGCCCTTGGATTTTTTCCTCCCAAGGTCACAGCAAAATAAAAAGCTATTTTCCCAACTTCTCTCCTTTTCTGCTATCTCTGAAGCAAGCACACATCCCTTTTTTAACATTTGTTGGGGTTTTATGGGTGTATATTGCTAGAAACATACATGGAACTCGGCTCCTGACAAGGAAAAAGGTGAATGCCATTTTCAAAGAAGGCACAGAAAAGCTAAATTGATGCTTAACTCTGAATTCTATTCTTATCTTCTCCTTACTACAGTGTGCTGCCTTCTTATTCATATCTTCCTACTAGTGTTTCTTGTATAAGACCAAGGGCACCCTATTATGGGAGAATAACTAATTGTTTATTATTTTACTCTGTTACAGGTAATCAGTGATCTGACAGGTAAGAAGAGAAAGATAAAAATAACAAAGAAAAAATTTCATTTCAAACCTGACCTCTGGGAGGCTCATTCCTAATTCAGGCTCCTTCATCCCATTTCCAAACCTCAGACTTTCCATTCTCCCTCTTCTATTCCAGTATCTCTATTTTGGCTCTTTTTCCCCG
Organism: Phascolarctos cinereus; assembly: GCF_003287225.1. NCBI lineage: Eukaryota > Metazoa > Chordata > Mammalia > Diprotodontia > Phascolarctidae > Phascolarctos > Phascolarctos cinereus. The sequence goes on along the minus strand of NW_027555736.1, from coordinate 176,104,256 downwards.
AACTCTACATCCTTTTCCCTCAAGATCAGGAGTAGGAAATGAAAAAAAAAAGTTAGTCTGGAAAAGAACAAGTCCATATAAGAAACAGTCTGTTTATGCCCCACAAATGATCAACTTTGATTCTTCTACTCTGTCAAGATACATACTATTGATAACACCATTGATATGCACATTCTTGGAAAATAACTGACATTTATATAGTGCTTTAAGGTTTAAAAAGTGCTGTATATATATTATATGATCTTCAGACAACCTTGTTAAGTAAGTAATACAGAGATTATTATCCAAATCTCACACATAAAGACAGTCAGGCTCAGAAAGGTTGTGATTACCCAAGCTCATGCAGAAAGCATTTGAGGCATACAGTTTAGTTGGGTCTTCTTGAATCCCAGCCCAGCACTATATCCATTCCTCTACGCAATTCCTTTAGATACTGAAGAAAGGGGGTGTATCACCAAGAGGTAGCACAGCATAATAGAAAGTGCATTGGCCTTGTCAGAAAACTCCTAGGTTCAAATCCTGTCTTAAAAACTACTGTGTGACCCTGGGCAAATTACTTAACCTCTCCAAAAACCTCAGTTTCTTTGTCTTTAAAAAGGAGATAAGAACAGCACCTACTCACAAGATAACTGTTAGGGTTAAATGAGAAAATGTAACAGTGGGATAGAAACCACTCCACCTTAATACCTTAACTAGATGAAGACATATTTCAATCAATCGTTGGCTTTACACCAGAAGTTCTCAACTTAGGGTCCATGAACTTTTTTTTTTACTGTTCTGATAATCATTCAATATAACTGGTTTCCTTTGTAATCTTATGTATATTATTTTATGCATTTAAAAACATTCTTTCAAAAAAGGGTCCATAGGCTTCACTCTGTTGGAGGGATCAATAATGAAAAAAATGTTAACCCCTTCTTTAAACCAAGTGTGAAAAGTCTTTGAAAGCCATTGAATGGTGCTTGCTTTTGACAACACGTATTCTAAAACTGGAATAACACAGAGAATATGAGCATAATGACTGCAGAAATGTAACACACAAGTTCCATACTTTATAATATTTTGGAGAGCTTGTCAAGAACCCAGAAGCTGATGACAGTGTTCACACAGTTAATTTGGAATTGGAGGATTCCAGAGAATGTGTGTTGAACAGTAAGGTATTCATTCTGATTCTAAGTCACATGATTTTGATCAATGTAGATTTATTATATCATATTACAGATTTAGCATTTGATTAACTAGTAACCTCACAATATGGGGTGAAAAAAAACAAAGTCAGGGGCAGCTAGGTGGTGCAGTGGATAGAACACTGGCCCTGAAGTCAGGAGGACCTGAGTTCAAATCCGGCCTCAGACCAAACACTTGACACTTAACTAGCTGTGTGACCCTGGGCAAGTCACTTAACCCCAACTGCCTAAAAATAAAAAGAAAAGAAAAAAAAAGAAAAAAAGAAAGTCAATGGATACACTGAAATGATGCCAGAGAGGAAGTCTATCCCAATTGTCTAAGGGAAATGTGTCATACCCTTTTAGTCCTGCATAACAGCATCAAGCTAGTCCAACAAAAGCTAAAGTTCCAGTGAGTGGGTAGTTGTTCCAGAAATGGAAGCAAGTATGGCAACCCAAAAAAAAAAACCCTGAGAAGGAACCCCTTCTCATCAGTTTCATAGCTGATAGCAATGGCTACATAAGGAGTCAAGCACAGGCTGGTCGTAGTCACTATGCTTAAGGGCACATCAATAAAGTACAGACTCAAGAAAAATACTTCCAGAAACTAGGACCTTTGCCACATGTGCTCCCTAAGCTTGAGCCTGCTTTCCCTGAGAATCTGCATGCATTTGTGGGAGAGTGTCACACACACACTTTGGGGGTAGTGGGGATTTTGAACCAACCGCTTTTAATGTGCCACCTTATTAAATACCTACCTCTCCTATAGACTCCTTAGTCTGGCTAAAATGATTCTCAATTGATAATCTTGGGAGGGAACCCAACAAGCCGACAGCATTACAGAATCACCTTCAACTCCTCATAGGTCTCCCTAGAGGAGAGGTATCCTTATTCCAACAACCAAGACTTGTTTGAAAGAGTAAGATCCTCAGACCTCACGGACTCTACATAGGGCTTTGTAAAACATAAAGCTCTATTTAATGTTTATCATTATCATTACTGCTACAACATACAGGCTACTACTTACTCGTGAGAGTAGTTCTATATAAATATTTGTACTTATGTCTCCCAAAACGCAGGAAGATTCCCTCTTTATAGCTTCAGAAAACATTTATTTTCATTTCTCAGGCTAATATCATACACTGTGTATGTGTTCAGTACTTTCTATTCATGTAAAGCTTTTCCTCCATCTCTCAGAGTGATTTTAATCATACCATATTAGTCCATGAAAACTTCCACAGAGAAAAACAAGCCATATATTTCATAGCACTACTATGATCAACCTCCATTGAGATTTGAAACCTAGTCATAACTCATTAAGACCAAAAAAAAAATCTGTGAAATGCTGGTTATTAAAAACGCTTTAAAAGACAATAAATATCTGGCCAACCTTCAGAAAACTAAATAATAAGTACATAGATGGCACTCCTACCTGCAGAGCTAAGCAGGACGCTGAAATCGGTCCCCCTTTGTGATTCTGCACTTTCATTTTCTGCTTCTTTCTCAAAATCTTGATAGCGATCCCAGTTAGAAACAATCTTTCTTCTGGAATAATTTCCCCATTCATTGTTCTCTTCTTCATAGGTTTCAGCATCATCACCTTCCACCTGTAATCATTACAAAAAATTCAATAAGCACCAGCAAGTAAAAAAAAAATCTTGATTTTTTTTCTTTTGACATTTACTATATAAGTAATGCCAAAAAGTACTAGGAATTAACAAATGTACACACTAAACTGTTTGACATGCTGGCACAACTCAACTGTAAAGCATCACAGAGTTTCACTGACAGATACTTTCACTTACTGAAAATTCAGAAAGTTGTTCCCCAAATATCCATTTCATATATCCGAGCCTCTAAAAATTATGCTATTAAAACTTATAACTGCTTCATTTCAAATGAAAGTAACACACATGCAGTTGTTTTGAATTCAAGGGACTGTGAAGCAGAATTAAACTATCACTTCCACATCTTACATTTCAAACATATTCTACAACATGTTTTATCAACACTGAAGATGGACAAAGTATAGTAGATAGGATTCCTAGCATGATTCTTTCACTATTTTAACCCTGCTCAGACCCTTTCTAGAATGTCATGTCCAGGTCTGTGCACCCATAACATTAAAAGAGAAGTGGAAGATTTAGAAGAGGTTTGGAAGAGAGTCTTAAAGGTTCATAAAGACACTACTGTCAATGTGAGGGATTTATATACTGGGATGGATTACCAAGAGATTTCATACAGCATGTTGGAAGTTTTAGACTAATATGGAGACAAGGGATGACCTTATAAGGTCCTCTCCACTCCCTATCCTAGAATATTCTCCTTTCCACCCTTTTAAAAAAGAGAAGAAAAGTTGTCTAAAATATCTTTGAAGAATGTGAAGATTTATGAAAACCTGAAAGTCTACTGTGATTCAAGAAAAGACACCTTGAGCCAAAAGATGCTACCATGAATCAGGTACAAAGAACCTTGATATAAATAATGACTGGCAGAAATATTCTAAAAAGAAGGACTCTAGGCCTGGTGTTAATAAGTGGAAATCAGGTAGGGAAAATAAAAGAGTCTAAAGAAAAACACCAGCAAGGCATATTATCAGGGAATTAAATATCCTTTACTTGGTATCACACATAAATAAAAAATGCTACATCAGTAGTATCAAAGCCTCAAAAATAACTAAGGGGAATCAGAGGAATAAAAACTTTTGTAAAATTGTTAATTCAAAGCCAAAAGCATTCACTAGCTAAAAAGGCTAAGAAATTATCAGAATACTGAAAATCAGAGCACTGAGATGGGAAGCAAGAGATCTGAATTCAATTAATGGCCCCTACCATCATTATCATTTAATATTTACCAAGTGCTTATAATAGTCTATGCCCTGAACAGCTGAATGGCTCACTGTTCAACCTTAGGAATCACTTAACAGGTGTCTCATTTCCTGCCCCCTCCCCCTTCAACTACAAAGACAACTAGAGTTGTCCTTAACCTCCTCCTCAAGAGTGTAATGAGAAATAATGAATAAATGCTCTGAAGACATTTTCAGTAATTTGGGAGGAAGGGGGAGAGAGAATGCTTCTTAAATATCATTTCACATTTTTTAAAGTTTTGCTCATTTCCCAAAGATCAAGGGCAAAATAAGAAATGTAAGAGCCTTGAGCTGATGGGTGGAAAGGGATCAAATGAGATAATACATGTGAAGTATTTTGAAGACCATAAAGGGTTATACAAATACAAGGTATTATTATGTTCAGATCATAATTATAAAATCAGTCTGGCAATTTTAATTGTAACATTTCATACCTGGATGTTGGCTGCAGCACTTAAAAGGAACAGCAGCCAATTAAATTAAACAAGCTAGACACTAATATGTTCAATCTGCTACCAAGCTGTTATCTCATCCAATGGCACAAAAAGGCCCACTTAAAACAAATTGAGCTTCGTGACTAAGCAAGGCATAGTAATGAATACAAGTATGTTTTGCAACTCCCTAAAGGCTTCCAATAAGCAAAACAAGGGGAAAGAGGTAGAGCAGGGGCAGTGTGATGAAGGCAGGCTAGAGAAAGATATAAGAAATAGATGCCTACCACTGAGCCAAGTGGTGATTTTCATTTTGCCCTGAATCAATTTCTCTCACAGAATGAAAATGAAAAGTACTGTTCTCTATCAGATGACTGCTCAGAGATGGCAACAATCTAAACTCAACCAAGAAATTAGACTAGAGATTAGAGACCAGAGACAAAAATAGGCCAGATAATCTAGAATTAGCTATATGTATTCTGCCATTTGTGAGCACTCTGTCTGAGCTTGGACAAATCGTTAGGATGTTTCCACTTACAAAATAGAGCATCACTATCTTCTTTTAACTATTTACCACACATGTCAAAAGCATAAGATAAAAACCCTCCTGCTGAAGAAGGCACTAAATAGCCAACATTTACTAAGAGCTTTTTATGGGCAAGGACAACACACCAGTCACTGAGGAGCCACTCAAAAGTTTTTCTAGCTCCTCTTTACAAAACCTGTCCTGGCCCCTTTTCTCATCTTTACAAAGCTAAAAAAAGAAAAAAAAATAATCAGCTATCCTTACATTTTATCAGACTTCTCCAGAGAAAAAGATGCAGCTAATACTTATTTGAAACCCAAATTACAACAATCATGACAATACCAGCATTTATCACACTTTCAAATGCTAAGCTAGTCCTACTAAAAGAGGTTTATAATGTCACAATAAAGATAAAGAAAAAATTTGAATGTGTTTCTTTAAATGTACATGTTGCTGTAAGGAGTAGTATTGGAATTCCTTTACATTAAGAAATGAAAAAAGACATGACAGTCCTCAAGAAGGGACAAAATTTGTTGGAAAACAGATTTATTTCAGGAGCTACTGAAGTTGAAAATGTGATGGATCAGGCTGTTGAAGCACTATTTCCTAAGGGGACTTTACTAAATGGAGTCTCTCTCACACTCCTGCCAAGGTTTTGTTAATGAAACAAACAAACAAACAAAGACCCCCTTCTAAGCAGTTTAACCCACGATGTAGTTCTCACATATATCCCTCCTCCTTTTAAGAACATTATAACAAAAGTCACTGTAAGTATTAAAAGTCTGTTTCCCGTTATTAATCTCACACTCTTGGCCACATGAATTTCTGAACCAGCACTCCAAAGACTGGCCTGGCTTCTGCTCTCCAGGCTTTGTCAACAATGTCCCCAACACCAGCACTGTCAGGTAGCAGTTCCAGGTCAGGGAGAAGAATTCTTTGATCCTTGTTTTGTCCTACGAGCACCAATTCAATTTTCTTAGAAAAAAGCAAGTTCCTTAGAAAAACCTCAAAATAATTCCCTGAAGTCAAAATTGCAGACTTGGTCCTTTAGATATTCCCTCCCTTTGAATTTCACCTTAACACTGCCTTCTGCCTGTGAGTTCCCTTTTTAAAGATTCAGCCTTCTTAAAATGAAACATCTTACACCATCTACTTACTTTAGTATTCTGGACATAATTCAAATAAGGGCACCCTTAAGAGACTTTTCCATCTTGAAATTATGTCTCCTTATTAAGTTTCTAAGTTACTATGAAAGAGTCTGTAAGCACTTAATTTCCACTGAAATTATTCATCCATAAAAATGGGTGCAGCACATAAAAATTAGATGAGCTGCACAATGGAACCAATGAAAAGACATAGTCAGTGAAGTCTCAGACCTATTTCAACTGTCACAAAAATAACCTACACCACAGCACTTTATAGAACTGAATCTGTTTCATTTTAATAAGGCAGACTGAGAATGTTATGCAGGCAATGTTATTCATTAATTTTCTTCCTTTTATTAAAAAAAAAACTTAACAGTCTTCCAAGGGATTTTTCAAATGATCACCATTCAGGTCAGCTATTTCATAAGTTATTAACACACAGCAAAACAAAGGATCATTTTAGCCATTTATATGTATGCCCTTATCTCTTGAAGGTTTATGTTCTGCATTTTAGTGGTGTTAAAATATGAGGAAAGGAACTGTCCTGTATTTAAGGGCTCCATTATTCATGAATTTCAAACAACACCCCACTATTCCTCACAAAATGTGGATAATATCAAAGGGGAAACAATGGAAAAAGAAATTAAATTAAATATATTGTAGGGCCACTAGAATATCTAGATAGAATTTCATTAGAATTTAATATTTTAATGATCAGACAATCATCTAAAAAAGTAACCAGTCATAACTGTTAGGTTTGTAATTGGATGGCTTTTTTAACCATACCTATAATTTTACTGGCATAGGGAATTGCCAGGGAAGAAACTTCCTATACCAATGAAGATCAGCACTTGTTTTACAATTTATGGTTTTAAAAGAATTGCCTGGGCCACTAACCTTCCTTCCAGCTTTAAATCTATGATCCTATGATCAAGGTCTGAATATTGGATTTTGATGATTGGAAAGACCACTACAGCAAGCCTAAAAAGATCACCTGCTTTCTTCTCTTCTGGTCTCTGCAATATTGTCAAGCATGAGCTCCATAAGGGTGGGGATTATTTTCATTTTCAGTCTTTGTATCCTCAATGCCAATACCTTGCATATAGGAAGCAAAAATGTTTGTGAAGTCAACTGCAGGATAGTACCACATCTTAACAGTAATACCTGACTTCTGCACAGCACTTCAGTTTTTCAGAATTCTTCTAAATACATCATAGCTAGGCCCTCATTTTATATGTATGTATATCATCCCCAGAACAAAAGAGGTAAAACAGGTGAGTCTCTATATCCCATACATAAAATTACTCCTACCCACCCCCCCATGACAAACGCTGGTTCATCAGGAAGGTATAACTTCATTGCTAGGGAAAATGGGACCTGAAACCACAAAGAGAATTGTAGACTTATAATTAAAACTCCTACAGCTAGTATAATTTTATTTAATTATTTAGTTAAAACTCCATAAATAAGTGGCGGCATAAAATATGATACTAAATCACCACCACTACCAAAGTGAAAACATGACAAAATGGTCAGAAACATGATCATGACTACTGGAAAAACTTTCAATTTCATTTACTATTTTTAAACGAAGCTAAGTGGTATATACAGTTGGGTACAGTATTTGCCCTGGAGTAAGGAAGACCTCAGCTCAAATCTGACCTCAGATATTTAACAGCTGTCTGCCCAATTTCTTTAACTATAAAATGGGAATAATAGCACCAATTTCACAGGGTTATTGTGAGATCAAATGAGATATTATTTGTAAGGCACTTAGCACTGTGCCTGGCACATAGCAGGCACTTAATAAATGTTTATTCCCTCCCTCTCTGATCATAAATTTAAAGCAGGAAGAAACATTAGAGACCATCTACTTAAGTGCCCAAGATAATATACAACAAGTAGTATTTGAATTCTGGTCCTTTGACCCCAAATCCAGTGCTCTTCCCACTACAACATGATGAGGACATTTAAAATTACAACATACTTACATATGGAAAAAGAGAAGTTTTTGAAAATGCTTAATTGGTGAAAGTGAAGAGAAAAAACAATTCCACAAATGTAGATGAAGAACTTTTTTTTAAATACCAAAAGAGATTTAACAGCTAAACTAAAGTAGAACAGCTCATTCAGATGAGATCAGCTGTGAAGAGACAATATGAGAAAAAAGGAAATAATACAGAGAGGAGATAGTCCAAGTCATGCTCAAGCTATTCTGAAGCTAATGAAGGTGTTAATATTGCCATCTGGCAAAAGATCTCTTTCCCGTCAAACAACCTCACAATAAACACATTAATTTGACATGAGAATCTGTACTTCCATTTCTGCCACATCGATATATGGTCTAAATTACAAAGATACACAGTAGGAAACTTCGCATGTATTCACTTCTACAGACCAAAAGGAACCTGAAATCACAAAGAGAAGTACAGTCTTAACTACGGTAGCTAGTATAATTATATTTAATTGTTCAGTTAAAATCCCACAAATAAATGGTGGCATAAAATATAATATACCACCACCACAACCACCACCAAAGTGAAAAGACGATAATAAAATCAGAAACCTGATCATGACTATTGGAAAAACTTCCAATTTCATTTGCTATTTTTATACTGATGAATGAATGTGCCTGCCACAATTTCTCCCCTTTCAAGATTCTATCTGAAGGTGGAAGAGTTCATACACTCACCAAGTAATCATTAGTTATTCATTAGAAACTAGGCACTTCTAAAAGCCTTCCTACTACAACTTTCATCATATACTTCTGAGACAATTTAATGTGTGCGCTTCCACCTCCTCATGCTTTTCAGATTTTTTAATCTATTCTTTTCTGATGAAGCTTAATAGGACTTGTACACAAAACATGACTTTTCCATTTTGTAGGCTAGCTGAATTTTTATCATTAAAGAAAAAAAACTGCCTTTGAGCATTTACATGTGACAACATTTACATGAAGATAAAAGAAATCAGAGTAAGATGACATTTAACACCCAGAGAAACTGAATGACACAATTACTGAGAAAACATTTGGAGATCTCAAGTGAAAATGTGTTAAGAAATGGAAGAAAAAAGTATTGTTTGCAGACAAGGAAAGATGCACTTTAAAGAACTTTGATGGAAGGTCACTATGTTGCTACAAGTATCATATTTTCTCATTTCTTATCCATCCATAGAATGACATCATTGTTTCTTTCTGGCAAAAACTGTTGTCTTTCCACTACCATGGCAGATTTTATCAATAATAAGGAATTAAGAAATAATACGCACTTTTCAGAGATAGATTGTAAAGAGATAACCTCACCCCAAAATAGAAACATACCCTGCAAAGATGTGTAGTATATATACCATGTTTTCCCTTCTGTGTCTCTTTTTATCTGTAATCTTTAGAAAGTTACTCCAACCTTAGAGGAAAAGAAGTTTAATTAGCAGAAAAAGAAGAAAAGGACTGAAAAAGATAGGAAGTTTTTAGCATCCACCAAAAGGGTGGATTTTTTCACAACTCCATCTCCACTTTAGGTTACTGTTGTTTAGCCATTCAATCGCCTCTTCATGATTCCATGGACCACAACACAGCAAGCCCTTCTACCCTCTACTATCTCTTGAATTCTGTCCAAGTTCACATTCACTGTCTCCATGACACTATCTCATCCTCTGCCGTCCCTTTTTCCTTTTGCCTTCAATCTTTCACAACATCAGAGTCTTTTCTAGTGAGTCCTGTCTTCTCATTCTGTGGCCAAAGCATTTAACCTTCAGCTTTAGTATCTGACCTTTCAGCAAATGGCCTGAATTAATTTTTTTAAGTATTGACCGATTTGATCTCCCGGACTGTCAAATGTCTTCTCCAGCACCACAATTCAAAAGTATCAATTCTGTGGCACTCAGCTTTCCTTATAGTCCAACTCTCACAACCATACATCACTACTGGAAAAACCATAGCTTTAACTATACAGACCTTTATCAGGAAGGTGATGTCTCTGCTTTTTAGTACGCTATCCTCAGAAGACAAGATGATCTGACACTGCCATTTCTTTGAGGACTTGACACATTTTGCTGTGATCCACACAGTCAAAAGCCTTAGCGTGGTGATTGAGGCAGAAATAGATGGCTTTGTAAGTTAATAGCAGAGCTGGGACTGGGCAGAACTGGAGTCTTCTGACTTGCTATTCCACGGTTTTGCCTGTTGCTAATATTGCAAAAGTCCAGCCTTCTTCCATTATTTAGAATATTTAGTCTAATATTTAGTCAGTACACAAATAGACAAAAGAAATGGAAATGTTTTTCCCATTTCTTCCCAGGGCACAAGTGACATATTTCCCATAGCCATATAAGAATTTTTTAAAATTTAAGCTCATGATTTCCTGCCTGATCAGAGCCCTTCATCTGGTTCCAGCTAAAGACAAAATCATATGAGTATGAAATAGCCTTAGGGAAGCCAACACTACCATTTCCTAGTTACACCTTTTCCAGAGGAGACAAATTTCAAAAGCTGTTAATTTAACACCTATATGAAGTACACAGTTCACTTTAAAAAGAAAAAAGGAAGCTATCTGGAACAGACAAGCAATTCCACTTAAATATTTGGAAAAGATTACTGGTCTAAGCATAAATACCAAAGCATTTCATACTTACATTTTTTTAATCAGATAAAAATAAGATATTATTCCCCAACCATTTTAACTCTACCTGATACAAACGGATTTCTTTTGTCAAATGAAATGCACCACAAACGCCTCAGATAATCACAACTTTAATACAAGTGAACTGAGTGGCCAAAACCTTTGTCACTGCACCCTACTACCAGAAAAAAAAGCTTCATCTCTCACTCTTATAAAGCCATACATACATTTACTTTTATTCTCCTCTTAGAAGTCACTTGTCACTGGATACTTGCTTCTGAGAAAGCAAGAAGTTTGAATTCTCCCTCTCTGCTGGGATAAAGAGAGAGAAAGAAGGGAAAAAATATCTTTTGTGATACTTTTATTTTTGTTTCTTAAATGGTTATGTTTTTGTTTTATCTTCTTTATTAAATATAGGATACCTTTTTAAAAGGGAGCTAGAAAAACTATAATTAATCTTTAAGCAAGCAAATAAGCTGTGTATCAGGCATGATCTATGAACCCAAGACTACCTGACATGTTTAAGCTGACATGACCAAAGACAGGAAATTGTGTTGAAGTTCCAACAAATACATACACTTAAAGTTAGCCAGGTGGCAATTTCATCTTTTTCCCATGAAGAATATGTAACATAAATATACCAAAGACTAAGGAATTTGAACACTGTTGGAATTTGCACTGTTTTTAGTAGTACCACTATCATGGGCAGCTCATTAAACCTCCCCACCTTCCAACATTTCTCACTGTAAAAATAAAAGGATAACATCTGCTGCCAGGGAATGTAAATGAAACATTTCAAGGCCTTGGAAGGAAGGTTCTACTTACATACATTTCATTGTGAAAACCACCTAGAGAAACAAATATAATGCCAAGCCCCATCTCTTTCACCTTGACAACTATCTCATCCCTACCAAGAAGATTATTATCAAATTAAGAGCTGATCCTGTGCTCAATAAAATAGAGGAGAGGGCAAAAAGAAAAGAAAAACTAAAAATTCAAGCCACTACTTAAAAAGATAAGAAGCAACTGATGGCTGGCTGGCTGGCTGGCTGGCTGGCTGGCTCTCACTCTCTCTCACTCTCTCTCTCTCTCTCTCTCTCTCTCTCTCTCTCTCACACACACACACACACACACACACACACACACACACACACACACACACACACACGATGTAAATGATACAGCTCTAATATTTCCTTTTCCTATAGAAAAACCCCAAATGTTATAGTTTTCTATTTTAAAGAAAAGTAATTGAAAGAATAATTTTGCTCTGGGGCCCTTCCATTACACACACATACATATACATACATACATACATACAAAAACAGCAGGTTAGTGCCAGGTTTAAGATAAGCAGTACAAGATACACAGAATACATATGATGGTTTCTATGGCATCTCCTGCCAATGGGACAGAGGATCCAACACACAATACAGCCCCCCTACAGCAGGAACTTTCACATTTACAACATTGCATAGCAACAGGAAGCAATCACCTATTGTTATACATTCCTGTTGCTAGGAGTCGTTTTGACACTTATATTGAGAATAACAAATTCTGGGTTCTAGTCTTGGTTCTGCTATTAATATGTAGCATTTTTGTAGCATTTATAATATCATTTAATGTTTACAATACCCCCGTGAGGTAGGTGCTATTATCATCCTCATTTTACAGATAAGGAAACTGAGACAAACATAAGTTAAGTGACTTGCTCAGGATTACACTGCTAGTAAGTATTTATGGCTGGATTTGAACTCGAGTCTTCCTGACTCCAGGCCCAGTGCTCTAGCCACTGAACCACATAGCTACCCATTGAGCCTTTTAGTCTTTCTGTACCACAGGTGGGAAAAAGTAGCACCTGCCTTTGCCTACCTACTAAGGTTCAGGTATTGTTTGAAAACATTCATAATACATACTGAGGCTCCTTAAAGAAATGTACAAACACAATATAAAGGGTAGGGAGACATGGAAGAGATAAACACAACGTAAACAAAAATATCTTACTTTGAAAGAATGTGGGAGACAATTAATAGTAGACACATAAGAACAATTATGTCCCAGAGCCTTAAAAAAAAAAATCATGTACGAGCCAAGTGATGAAAACCTTATAATACCCATCCATCCTCTGGGAAAAGGCATCAACCAAAGAACTGCAGTAACCTTCCTGCCCACTCCACTCAACATGCCAATTTCTCCCACTGAGGGTAGAGAGAAGCTATGACAGGGCATCCTTTTATCTCCAAGCCAAGCGGAGGTTTTTTATAGTTAAAAATAGAAGCAGGCTACCACTCCATAGGGAGAATGAAATAAACAATGGGGGAGTGGGGAAAGCTGAAAGATTAAGAAGTAAAAGAATTAAGTACTTCACTAAATCTGTGATTACACAAGGTAGGGACCCTCTCCACAAACACATATTTACAAATACATCCAGTATAAATGAATATAGACATAAGTGGAAACAAGAAAAGAGCCAAAGGGGAAAGCAGAAGCAGCAGAGTGCAGTAAAGAATTAGTCACAGAGTCTAGAAAGACTTGGATTCATGTTCCTCTAACATGAACTGGCTCTGTGATCCTGGTCAATTAACTTAATTTTTCAGGAAACTTTCTAAGCCTATAAATTGCAGAGAAGGTGCCAGATCTGCAGGAGCTTCCTGATGTAGCTACAGGTTTGTCCAAATACATATATATATACATAAAAGCAGACAAAAAAATCTGACAGCTCTCAGAAATAATGACAAATCTAAAAGCTGATTATACCCCCATGAGTATTGGTGCTTTCCTCCCTCTTACTCGCTCCCTTTTCTTATCTTTTCCCCATTAGGAAGATTTGTGACATTAGAGCAACAAAGGCAAGACACAGAATGATGTAATGGAAAGCCCAATGGATCAGAAGTCAGGAGACATGAGATCTAATACCAGCTTGTCTCAATTTGTGTCCTCTTGGCAAAATTCCTTTACCTCTCTAGACTTCAGTTTCTTCATATGTAATATAAGGCCATGCACTGAGATGATCTATAAGGCTGTTCTAGTCATTACATTCTTTGATTTCACAACTGGAGTATAGGCACAAAAGAAAATTATAGTGAAATATGGTCACAAACTTGAGCAATCCAGGGACCAAATTAATATCCCAAGCTAAGAGGTAGAAAGAACTATTAGTTTATATCAAGACAGTATAAGACTCTTAGATGTGATTTAAACTATACAGCCTTGTAATCTTTCCACAATTCAAATCAATTTCTGCAGTATGAATGAAAGTCAAATGCCAGAGTGGAATGAAGAAAGAAATTGATCAAACTACCCCACCTACTGTTCATTTTTAAGACTGTGTTTTGAGTGGCTGGTTTTGTTTCAGTTACCAACCCAAAAAGCACTAAGAGTATAGTGTTTAGGAATGATTTTGTTACACTACTTTATTTTATTACACTAACTCATATTTGGGGCAGCTATCAGTGGACAGAGGAAGTGCTAGGCCTACAGTCAGGAAGACTTCTCTTCCTGAATTCAAATCTGGCCTCAGACACTTAATAGCTATGTGACCCTGGGCAAGTCACTTCACCCTGTTTGCCTCAGTTTCCTCATCTATAAAATCAGCTGGAGGAAGAAATGGCAAATAACTCCAATATCTTTGCCAAGAAAACCCCAAATGGAGACACAGAGTCCGACACAACTGAAAACAACTGAACAACAAACTCATATTCACTGTATTATTTCCAGTTGTGCCAACCCTACACAAATACTTTAATGTGAACTTTTTTTTAACTGAAAGATAAGTCAACACCATGTTACATTCCCTTTCAAGCAATTTATACTTCTGTAATGCATACCTGACACCACTGTTGAATACCTAGAGGAAAAAACCCTCATAATGCTGTTTCCTATGGATATTTTTAAGACATTTTAAATGTGTACTGTTTCTACAAGGTTTTAAAATGTAAATATACTCATAAATGACAAAAAAAATTAAATAAGAATCCTATAATAGCAGCTCTTGTAGGTCCAAGGATTAAATAATCCTCTTATGTACAACCATTCACCCTAAGGAAAACAATTTATAAAAGGCCATATAAAAATATAAAATGTTCAATTCACTTGATTTTAAAATTAAAATCAAGCATCTTGAAATTTTATTCAGCAAATACAACAAAAATTAAAGTATATATTAAAATATGTCAATTCTACATTGCAATACTTCAAGGAATGAGAAAGAACAAGACATTGGGGGGGAGAGACTAAAGAGAATATAAGTGGGGGAAGAAGAATAAGAGACACAGAAGGACACCAGATACAGAAAGGAAAAAAGAGGGGGAAGGAAAGTGAATGGGGCAGTGAAAGGGAAAGGGAGATAGAGACAGGGAAAAGAAGGAAAGAAGACAAAGGAACAGAGAGAAGAACCATTCACCATGATGTGATATCAACTGACCTTCCCAAACTTACTTTCACCTGTTTTCCTAAACTTGTCAAACTGAACTACTCGGCATTTTCTGAACTCACCTTGAACATGCACTTTTCCACCTCTTCATTTCAATTCAGCAAAAATGTATTAAGAAACTACTATATGCAAGGCACTGTGACAGACATTAGTGACACAAAAATAAATAAAATACAGGTTCTCCTCTCAAAAATCTTACGATCTAAAGTGCGAAAAGGGACAAAGGGAAAATTAAGTACACAAATAACTAGTATACAAGGGACAATGAGATAAACATAAGTGACAAATCCAGGTGAAGTGCTAAAAGAAATCTGAGGAAAGAGAGACCATTTTCACCAACCAGGGAAAGCTTCAATGAGCAGGTTGCATGTGAGTTGAGCCTTGAAAGAAGGAAGGAACTTCAAAAGATTGAGCCTGGGTGAAGGAGAGGAGAATCCATTCTAGAGATGGGGAGTAGCATAAGCAAAGAAGAAAGACAAGAGAAATGGAGAGCAGTACAACTTGGTTGAAACTGTACACGTGTACACACATACACACATACATAAATACATACATACATACATACACACACACACACACACACACACACACTCTCTCTCTTCTCTCTCTCTCTGTGAAGCCCATAAACCCCTCCTCAGAAAAAAAAAAGTTTTTAAATGCAGAAAATA
Source organism: Phascolarctos cinereus (assembly GCF_003287225.1). Lineage (NCBI taxonomy): Eukaryota > Metazoa > Chordata > Mammalia > Diprotodontia > Phascolarctidae > Phascolarctos > Phascolarctos cinereus. Next base: position 176,088,403 of record NW_027555736.1, on the reverse strand, counting down.
AATTATGTAGTATCACAAAAGAAATCGATTATATTGAAATATAGTTACAAAAAAGTTCACAGATTACAGGTTAAAAATCCTTGTTCTAGAGGAGGAGCTGAAGCATAGATAGACTAAGGGTAGAAAGACTAGTTGGGAGGCCATTACAATAGTTTTGTCTCTTCAAGAGAATGAATATAAGTTTCAACCAGGGTGAATGCAGTGGGAATCATATGAAGGGTGAGATATGAGAGAGATTATGAAGAGAGTAATGACAGGATTTGACAACCGACTGAATGGATTATAGAATGAGGAACGGTGAAGTCACAGACTCTAAGGTTCCTAGAAGAAGAAAAATAGAAATATTAAGGGTGATAATACTTTGCAGGAGGAAGAGGGCAGTGTGAGTGAATGTATCCAGCAGATAGCTGGAACTTGGAACCTTAGGAAAATGATTTTGGGGCAAAAACATAGATTTGGAAATCATCTGTATATAGGTAATAACTAAAGCCACTGGAACGGATTAGGAGTTCACTAGGAGGGAGAGGTCCAAATAATTGGAGATGGGAATTTGTGAGGCAACCAAGAGGTAGGATGATAGTATCAGGAGTCCAAGTAAAGCAACAGAAAAGTAGTAAGATTTACAGCAATAGTTCCTGACTGGGTCTCCAACTTTTGCTTCCAATTTTACTCTCTCCCACCAAGGTAGGAGGATATAAATAGCTCCTGAGAAAGGAAACTCTTCTAATTTCACATTTGTAATCTTTTTTTTTTAGGCAGTTGGGTTAAGTGACTTGCCCAGGGTCACAGAGCTAGTAAGTGTCAAGTGTTTGGTCTGAGGCCAGACATGAACTCAGGTACTCCTGACTTCAGGGCCGGTGCTCCATCCACTGCGCCACCTAGCTGCCCCCACATTTTTAATCTTAAGAACCAGAAGTTGCAGGCCAGAGTATGGCATGAAAGATGATAGCAACAGCATTGACACTATGGATAAAGTGCTAGAACATAATGTCCTGTGTTCAAATACCACTTCAGACATTTACTAACTACACGATCCTCAGTTCCCTCATCTGTAAAATGGGTGGGGAGGTTAGCACTTCCAGTTCTGAATCTATGATTCCATTGCTGTATTAAGCTTCCAACTCATCTCATAAAGCATTTAGCTCAGCCTCTTACCTCTAAGAGTACTGCAGCACCTGGCCGGAGCTTTGATTGAAACAGGCATTGGAGCCCTGAGGAGATTCCCAAGGACCAGCTGCTATGGTATGTGTGCACACCAGATGCAGCTAGGAAGGTAGAAAACAGCACATAAAATGAGGCAGACAGGTTTGCTGTGTGCCCATTCACTATTACAAGTTGTTTTTGCAAGGAACTCCCTTGACTATTTTGTGGGGCCACAGGAGAACCACTGCAGGTTTCTAAGCTGGTAAATGATCAGAGCTCATAACAATTGTGGGTATGAAGGACAGGAGAGGGAAGGAATGGATAAACTGAACCCAGAGAAACATATCAGAACCACGGCAAACACTTACAAGTCACTTAACCCCACTGCCTAGCCAAAAAAAAAAAAGAACCACAGCTAAGTAATGAAGGCCTGACTTAAGCTAGAAAAAGTGGGAGAAATACAAAGATAAAATCAACAAGATTTGACTAGCTATATGTGGAATATGAAAAGAAGGAAAGGAGTGGAAGAGAACGACAAAGTTTCCAGCCTAAGTGACAGGAATTACAATAAGAAAAGAAAAAAATGGGGCTGGGGAGGGTGAGAGGGAAACTCAGGAGGAAAAAGATGGTAAGTTTGGATCTGAACAAGTCTGAAGCAGCAATGATGATGTCTGGCAGGCAAAAAGGAATTTCCTTTCACTACATAATCCTACACACATCTAAATCTTAGGAAATAACACGTTCAACTAGAGAGACATCTGAGAGTCATGGAACACAGAACTTAAGAGCTAGAAAGGACCTTAAAGATCATTCTAGTCCAATATCTTCATTTTACCAACAAAGAAATTACTCATTATAAGAATCCAGTTCTCCTGAGTCCTAGGCCAATGCTCTTTTCACCAAAATGTACTATTTCTTAGAGGTGATGAGTGAAGCCATGAAAGTGGATGAAATCACCAAAGAAGAAAGTAAAAAAGGGGAAAAAAGGAAAGCTTGATACTTAAGGAATGTCTATATTTATGAAATAGGAAAAGAAAATCGAATTGGAGAGAGAAAGGAGAGCCAGATAAAGTGTTTGGCAAAGCAAAGAAGCCCGGGGATAGCAAAGTGGTGCAGTGGATAGAGCACCAGCCCTGGTTTCAGGAGGAAGGACCTGAGTTCAAATCCAGCCTCAGACACATAACACCTATTAGCTGTGTGACCCTGGGCAAGTCACTTAACCCCCACTACTCAACCAAAAAAAAAAAGAAACAAACCCAAAGAAGCCCATTTCAAGAAAGAGGAAGTCAATTCTCTTCAATAATCACAAAAAGGGTAGAAAATAAAATTAATCTGTGCGGGAAGAATTCAACTTAATAATGGTTGGGTAGACTTCTGAAGATCCTTCAAAAAAAGTAGAGTATAAATAAGGAAACAAAGCTAAATTATGATTGGTCATCAAGCTTTCCTGTCAGAAAATCACAATCTTTTTAAAGTGCTTTGAGATGTATGCTACTGAAACAGCAATTGGAGCCTATCTTAATCTCCTGTGAGTTTTATTTATCTTATATCTCCCAAAGTACCTAAAAATTTGCTTCAAACCTAATAGGTAGTCAATAATAACAGAGTGACAATGTTGCAAAAATGGATAGAGAGACAACCTTGGAATCAGAAACACCTAGGCTGTAGTCATGATTCTGAAACATATTTAGATATGATACCATTGTTAGGTCATTTAACCATTTAGTATACAAGGCAACTCTCTAAAATCATAAATTATGATTAGGTTGAAGATTCCCACTAACAGAGAAACTTCCACACCAATTAAATCACAGGTCCAGACAAAACAAAACAAAACCCTACACATTTATATAGAACTTTACAATATAAAAAATATTTTTCTCAAAATAACTCTGTGGAAAAAATAGGACAGGTATCATTATTATCCTCACTTTAAAAATAAGGAAATTAAATGTTGACAAATAAGAAAAAAGGATAAGTGACTTGCCCATAGGCACACAACTAGTTAGAGTCAAACCCAGACCTAAATACATACCCTGGTGGTTATTAGTAGGATCAATGAAAATCTGATACTGGGGCAAAAAAAGCCTAGTGATGGAAAAGGCTGATATGACCTTACTAATTATAACTAATACAATAAGTATCTAGAAATTAAAGTACTAAAACTGTTGTTCAGCACTATATACACTGATCAATTACTTTTTGTTATTAAAAATAAACCAGATTCCTCCAAGTGAATATCTCATATTAGCCACCATTTGAAAAGTAAAAAGACAAATATTGTGAATATAATAGGGGTATGAAGCTCTTCAAACACTATGGGACTTCTAAGATGGCTGCCTAAACTGGAGACTGCCCAACTCCCATAGTCTAGCAAAAACCTGAAATTCACACCAGACTGAATAATGATTAAGAAACTGGTGAGAAACCACAGAAAATGCCTTCTTTCACCTCAGGATTATACAAATGCAGCTAGCCCACAGGCAATAGGAAAGGGGGCCACCAATAAAGCCAGTGCCAGAACAGGCAAATGAGCTGGCAGCCTCCCAGAGAAATCAGAATGAATACCAGAGACACATATAACCCACAAGGCTCTGGAAGCAGCATGAACTAAAAGATCTTGTAAGACAGACCCAGACAAGAGCAGAAAACCCTATGGTAGAAACCTTGGAATCCCTCAACAGCTGCAGAAATAATTCACTCTAGAAACCAGTAGTGTTTCCTTACACCTCCAAAATGAAACTAATCGACAAGAAAAGGAAACATTCATGGGCAATTCAGTCCTAATAAATTCTAGATATTTGTGTTCTCTAGGTAAGAGATAATTGTTTAATAATGTACCAGCAAGTAGCTCAGTAAAGGTTTCTAGATTTTCATGCATTTTCCATATGCCAATAGCCCATCAGATTGAAGCATTACAGATAAAGTGGCAGAAAGATCCAGGATATAATGTCCATGGGCTTCTGGATTTTCAACTCCAAAAGACTACAGAGGACTTCTAGTTAGCCCAACCCCTTCATTTAGAAGATGTAAGGTAGAGAGGCTAGTTAAGTGATTTGCTCAAGGTCACATAATAACAAAAGGCATGATTTTAATTCTCCACAGCATCTCTTCCATCAGTCCCCTTTTAACTATTAACAATCTTTATCTTAGTTCAGAAACTCATCGCCTCTCCCCTGCAACTGAAAAGAGATTTCTTGTTGATCTCCCTGCTTCCAGTCTCTTCTCTAATTCATCCTCTACACAACTGTCAAATCGATATTCATAAAACTCACATCTAACCAAGTTATTCCCCTACTCAAAAATCATCAGTAACTCTCTGTTGTCGCCGGTAATAAAATAATAATAATAATAAATCCTCTGCTTGGCATTTAAAGGCCTTCATAATCTGTCTCCCAACTAACTTCAAATTTTATGAGGTCCAGTGAAATTGATCTAACTATTCCTTATTCAGGGCACTCCATATCTCACTTCCTTGACTTTACAAATGGTCCTCTGTATCTGGAAGGCACTCACTGACGCGCTTCTACAGCATAAAATCTCCCGTTTTTCCAGAACACACATAGGATGCCACTTTCTACAAAAGACCTTTTCCTATCCCACACTTTGGTGTTCTTCCTCTTGAAATTATTTTGTACTATCTTGTACATACTTTGTATTTACTAATATCTGTACATGTAACCCCCAATAGAATGTAAGCTTTTTGAAAGTAGTGGGGGTTTTTTGTGAGCCTAACATTTAGCACAAGACTTTTTAAATGTCTGTTGACCTGAATCTATGCAGATTTAGATTCCAAAGGCATGTATATAAAATGTATCTCTCTAGACACCTTCCCACTCTTATGTATCAGCAATTTGTGCCACCATGTTTCCCTAAGGGTCTGAAAAATAAGAAAAAAGGGAGAGAAATGCAGTTGCTACGATTTTAAATGATGATTTATCCACACTGAGGCTGTGAAAGAAATCCATCTCTTCAGAGCGGAATGTTGATAAATGATATAAAGGCGACTCCACATAGAAGGTAGAAAGCTGGCAACAGAGCTGGTCAGACTTGAGTTCAAAACCCACCTCTGGCAGTGTGACCACAAACAAATCATCTAATCTATCAATGCCCCTAAAAAGCTCTCTAAGAGTATGAATTCCAGAGCAGGTGCTGGCCTATGGAGTTTCCTCACCTGACAGCTCTCTCCACCAAAACAGAGGTCCAGCCCCTGTCTCCTAAGGCTAGGAACAAACTGCAGTCTGTCCCCAAAGGACCGGCCCAGTTAAATTTTAAATAAGCCATCACTCTCCCTCTCTGACATACGTTCCTTACGAAGAATGCTATCAGTGCACACATACCCAGCTCCCAGAAATGCCTAACCCAACCCTACCCCTCCCGCCGCTATCTATTGCTGCTTGCTGCCCCTCTCGGGATGCGCGGGTCTTCCTTCACCCCACGAATCCAATCCCAGCCCATCCCTCTCCCGCTAGAGACCAGCAAACACGTGTTCTTACCCCCCCCACATACTTCTACCATACGTCATACCTAAACACACACAGACACACACACGCACGCACCATGCGCACAGATTCCACGTGAAAACTCCCAAACTATCGGGTCCACGGGCATACCCACCCGGGCACTACTCCGACCCCCAGGAGGGGGCGGGGGGAAGGGGAGAGGTCCACGTAGGCACTCGGGCGCGCGCATACACACATACATGCACACACACGCTCCTCCCTCACCAGATCACTGGGCCCCGCGCCCCGGCCTCGTTGCTCCCGGCGGCCGCCCCGCTGGGCCCCGTGCGCCGCACCGCCGCCACCGCCTCCCCGGCCTCCCCGGCCCCCGCGGCCGCCCCGGCCTCGGCCTCGGCTTCGGTCCCAGCCGCCTCGGCCGCGGCCGCCGCCGCCGCCGCCTCCGTCCCCGCCGCCTCTCGCAGGCGCGCCGGGCCCCGGCTCAGGCCCCGGACCCGGCCGGTCGCGGTCCCGCTCTGGCCGCCGCCGCCCCCGGCCTCCCCGGGCCCCGCGTTCCGCCTGCATCTTCCCCCGCTGCCGCCGCTGCCCAGGCCTGAGGAGAGAGGGAGGTGGAGAGGGAGAGAGGACCCGGCGGCCCAGCCCGCCCCGCTCCCGGCGCCGCCGCCCTGTGAGAGCGCGGCCTCTGCCGGAAACCGACCGACCGCGTGCGGAGCCGGGAGCGGGACGGGCCGGGGTCCGCCCTCTAGTAACGCGGGCCGCGGGGCCAGCTCGACTAGGACGGGGGAGCCTGGAGCTGGGGGGGAGGAAAGGGAAGGGGCAGCGCCGGGGGGCCCTGCTCCAGGGAGAGGGGGTGTTGGCCCTTGGGGGTGGAGGTCAGTACCCCGGGGTAGGGGTGCACGGGGGGCTGACACACCTGCCCCTGGGCCCCCCTCCACCCCTTCCCCTTCACTCAGATTGGGACGGGGAGAGACAGATGTTGGGGGTGGAGGGGTATGCAGGTGTCATGCCAACTGGGGACAGAGGAAAGCAGGAGACGGGGAGCAGGACACGGAGGGGCAGAGGTGGGCGCAGAAGCACCAGTGGGTGGGGAGGTCAGGAACTGTGAGGGAGCTTTGAAACCGGGGCAAAGCAATGCATGATGTGGTTGTTTTGGAGATGCACCAGTTGTAACTGGGTATTATCCTCTCTTTCTCTCCGTTTTCCTTTAATTTTTCATAATGTTATACCTGTTCACGGCTCTAACAGTGCAGTTTTTCCTCCATTCTTCCCTTTCTATTCATTGCATCATAGATTCAGACACTACCTTCTCACCTCCTCTAGAATTGAGACCCTAGAGGCTAATAGTACTTTGTTGTTGTTCAGTCCTGTTGGATTCTTGGTGACTCCATTTGAGGGTTTTCTTCGAAAAGATACTGGAGTGGTTTGCCATTCCTTCTCCGCCTCATTTTACAGATGAGGAAACTGAGTTAAGTGATTTGCTTGTGTGGCCAGGGTCACAAGGCTAGTAAATGCCTGAGGCCAAATTTGAACTCAGATCTTCTTGACTCCAGGCCTAGCAGTATCCACTGTGCCACCTAACTGCCCCATTTATACTAACCTCCCCATTTTACAGATGAGGAAACTTGAGACCCAGGAAGGTTAAAATGACTTGGAAAAGCCACACAACAGAGGTGGAATTTGAACCCAGCACATCTACCTCTAACTCCAGTCAGTGAATGAATAAAATCAAAAGTGTTACTTAGTTATGTGCAGAAGAGCACTGTGATAACCACTGGGAATGCAAAAGGAAAATAAATCTGGTCCCCTGTTAACACTGTACAAAGCTGCCTCCCCTTTTCCTTCTTTGCTGTCTATATATTATCTGTCACTGGCACTTAGAAATAAGTTGTTTTTCCCTAAATGAGGCTCTCAAGTTCCAAATCCACAGGATTTTTGTACATTTCCCCAAAATTCATATAAAGGGACGACCAAAAGACATTTCCTAGAGCTAGTGGCCCTAGAATTGTACCCTTAAGGACTAAGGAGCTTTAGCTTGGTTCCACCTAAGGACATTAGAAGAGGTTTTATGACATAGTAGCCCAAAACTTTTCTAGAGGTGTCAGTAATAATTTTCCCCATTTTCCTTTTATTATATTTCATCCTCTAAAATAAGGCCTTTTCTATGCTTTCAGCTCCTACTGTCCGCAAAATTGGGACAGCCAGGTAGTGCATCAGGTAGAGTACTGGGCATGGAGTCAGGAAGACTTATCTTTCTTAGTTCAAATCTGGCCTCAGACATCTACTAGCTATGTGACCCTGAGCAAGTCATTTAACTCTGTCTTAGTTTCCTCATCTGCAAAATGAACTGGAGAAAAAAAATGGCAAACTACTCCAGTATCTCTGCCAAGAAAACCCCAAATGAGGTTATGACCGAACAACAGCAACTTCTACAAAACTACCGTAACTTTTTTTCCAGTGGCTTCAGGACTCTCACTTCAGTTCACTTAAACTGTTACTCCTGAGAACTTCTGACATTTTTAATTAGTTTTAAGGGATTCTGCTTAATGTTTTCTTGGTTTTATCTCTTTATCAACTGCTTTTTTTGTTGGTCAATTCCACGTTGCTGCCCCCTTTCCAGATATTTTTGTAGCATTCCATCGTCACAGTTGCTAGGATTTATCACCTCCTGCTTCCTCTTTCTATCAAACTTGATATTTATCTTTTTCTACTTCATGACACTTGGGGGAGTTATTGTGGTTTGGCTTGGTGGGGAGAATAAGTAGCTATTTGAGCTAATGTCCAGAAAATGACATTTCTGCACACAAAAAAAGATTAACAAGAGACAAAGGGGGCATCATTTGGGCAGCTTATAAGCACAAAAGTAATATCCATATGGGGAGGGAGATAACAACCCCGAGGTATCAATCAGCAACCTGAACAGCTGCTGCCTTTCCCCTGGCCAATGTGTCAGCTGTTGCTGATTTTACCTAACAAAAAAGCCCTTCCTTTACTGGTTGCAGGGCCTTGTGGAAGAATTGGATCTCATTAGGATTAGGGTGTTGTAAAGGGAAGCTCCTCTGGTGAACTGAACAAACTCGTTAGGTACTCTATTTTGTTTTGTTTTGTTTTGGCTAGGCAGTGGGGTTAAGTGACTTGCCCAGGGTCACACAGCTAGTAAGCTTCACATGTCTGAGGCCAAATTTGAACTAGGTGCTCCTGATTCCAGGGCCGGTGTTCTATCCACTTCACCACATACCTGCCTCCCATCAGGTGCTCTTAAAGCATTTATTAAGCACCTATACTATTCAAGAAACATTTTTGTGCCAGAGATTCTGAGAATACAAAGAGAAAAATAAACTACTGCCAGCTGTCAAGGAACTGGCATTCTTTTGGGGAGAAACAATACATACACAGGTATATACAAAGTAAGTACAAAGTTATTTGGAGGGAGAACACAACCATCTGGATGGAGGGTGCAGATCAAGAACTTCATGTGGAAGGCAGCACAGAAACTAAAAGTCTTCAAAGGGTTCTAGGGTTGATGAGGTGGCACAGTGGATAGAGCACTGGGCATGGAGTCAGGAGAACCTGAGTTCAAATCTGACCTCAGATACTGATGCTGGGCAATTCACTCAGCCCTGCTTGCCTCAGTTTCCTTATCTGTAAAATGAGCTGGAGAAGGAAATGGCCAACCACTCCAGTATCTCTGCCAAGAACACCCCAAATGGAGTCACAAAGAGTTGGACGTGCCTGAACAACAACAGAGGCAGCGGTGAGGAAGGTGTACGTTCCAGGCATGGGGAGCAGCCAGTGCAAAGGCTGAGATTTTATAATGTATAAGGAGCAGTGGGAAGGTCAATCTGATTGGATCGTAAAGTGCATGAAGAGGAGTGTAGAGGGCAAAGAAAAGGGAGTATGGGACAGAACCTTGGTATAGTTCCCCATTTGGAGAGTGATAGGGAACAAAGGAGACCACGAAGGAGTAGTCGCATGCACAGGAGGAGACCCAGGAAAGGAGAGTGTCCAAGAGGAGAGGAAAAAGAAGTCAAGTGCTGAGAATTTTGACTGAGAAAGAGAGGAGATATTCGATGCTAGCTTGAGGGGATGGTAGGATCGAGTGAAGGTTTTGTTGAGGATGGGCATGTATATAAATGACGGATTTTTAGAGTCAGAGAGAGTTTGGGGGGAAATGCAATTATGGAAGTGTCTTACGGAGAAAAGTGGAAGAATAGGATCAAGGGTTCACCTACAGGATTCAGCATGGACCAAGGGAAGTGTCATCACATCAGAGACTGGCGTAGAGGAGGAGAGAATGGGGAATGTTAAGGGTTTGGGAGATGTAGAGAAGGAAAGAACAATGAGAACTACTAATTTATGTAGTTCTTTACAGTTTACAAAATCCTTTCTCATTTGATCTTCACTACAACCTTTTGAAGTAAATAACATTAGCCTCATTTTACAAATGGCAGATTAACTGATTTGACAGTAGGTCACTTAGATAGTAAACTGACAAAGGATTCAAACTCAGTCTTCTTGATTCCAAGTTCAGTGCTCTGTCTGCTCCCCCAGCTGTCTTCTAAGAAAAGGGAGTTCACAGTCAATGGCCTCTATCTCATCTCTGGCTTGTCCACTGCCATCCACTGATATTCTTTCAAAATTAGGAGAAATCAAGGAGTATTGGGTAGACTTCTTATGGTGAACTAAGGGGAAGATGTGAACCAAAGGCGCACGGTATACACAAGGCGTGGATAAGCTGGGATCTTCATCATTGGAAGAAACATCCAGCTCAACGTCACAAGATCAGAGATCTAGACTTGGAAGAGACATCCAACCCTTTCGCTTTCCAGATGGAGAAACTAAGGTCCAGAGAGGCTAATTGATTTGCTTACAATCAGATGGGCATAAGACAGAATTTGGGCCTACATCCTCTGACAGATCCATTTGCATAATCAACTAATTTCGGGGGGTTAGAAGAGGACAGAATCAATATCTGGGAAATTAAGAAAGGCCTCATTTAGGAGGTTACACTTGAAATGAGTTTTGATGGTATCTAGGATGTCAAAAGTTTGAACTAAGGAGGTAGAGCTTTCTGAAAAATGGAAAGCAGATACAAAAGAATGGGGACAGCAGACAGAATATCATGTATGGAGAACAGTTAGTATACTAATTTATCTGGAACACAGAGTATGTGAGGAAAAATAATGAGAAGCCAGTCTGGTAAGGTGGGTTGGAGCCAAATTGTGAAGGGCTTTAAATGTTATGCTAGATGCAATAGTCAATAAAAATTTATTAAAAACCTCCTGTGTGCCAGGTACAGTGCTAAGCACTACAAATGCAAAGAAGGGCAAAAGTCAGTCCCTGCTCTAAAGGAGCTGACAATCTCATGGGGGAAACAATATGAAAACTATATACAAACATGCCATGGGAAATTATCAGTAGAAGGAATGCACTGGAATTAAGGGGAATCAGGAAAGGCTTCTCATGGAAAATGGTATTTTAGCTGGTACTTCGTGGAAGCTAAGAAGCAGATAGGAGGAGGGAGAGCATTTTAGGAATGGAGGGGAGGGGGGAGACAATCAGTGAAAATGCCTAGTCAGCAGATGTAGGTTTTTGTGTGAGGAATAGCAGGGAAGCAAGTATCACTGGATTGAAAAGTTCATGGAGGGGAAGAATCTCTATTGCCTGTCTCAATAAATTCCAAATGGATACATGACCTAGTCTTGAAAGGTAAGCAAATTAGAAGAGAAGGGAACAGGATGTGTTTCACAGCTATGAATGGGAAAAGTTCTTTACCAAATAAGGAATAGAGATGATCATAAAAATTAAATAGACAATTTTGATTACATAAAATCAAAAAAGTATTTCACAAATAAAATCACTGCATTTAGAAGGGAATCAATTAACTGGGGAAAATCTTTGCAGCAAATTTCTCTGATAAAGTCCTGATTTCCAAGATATGTACAGAAATGATACAAATATATTGGAACAAGAGCCATTCCTCAATGGATAAATAAAGTACATGAGCAGAAATTTCTCAAAGGAATAAAACCAAGCCATCAGTAAACATCTGGAAAAAAAAGCTCCAAATCTGTAATAATTGGAGAAATACAAAAGGAAACAAATCTGAGGTTCTATTTCACACCCATCAGATTGACAAAAAGGAAATAATTGTTAGAAGAGCTTTGGGAAGACAGAACTGCTCCAACCATTCTGAAAAGCAATTTGGCTGAACTCCTTTGAATATCTACATTATGCCCCTAGGAACCTCATCATCTTGCAAGATCAAATCAGCCTTGGTACTTAAACTCATCAGTACTTTCTGCCCCCTCCGACTGGAGGGCAGGGCAAAGAGTTCCTCCCAAAATCTCTGTTTAGGGGAGGATGCCCAAATCAGCCATTTCTTTATTTCCAACTGGGCTGCACTCCTTTGGACTTCCCCATCATTCCCCCATGCTAGGTCCCTTCACTGCCCTTTTCAGCTTCCTTTTGTGTTATCTTTTCCAATTAGACTGTAAGCTCTTTGAGGATAGGAACTATCTTTTTAGTATTTATATCTTCAGCACTTAGCATAATGTTTGATCTGTGTTCAGTTGTTTTTCTTCTTTTTTTCATTGAATATATTTTTAATATAAATTTATTTATTTTTAGTTTTCAACATTTACTTCCACAAGATTTTGAATTCCAAGTTTTCACCCCATCTTGCCCCTTCCCCCCCCCCAAGATGGCATGCATTCTGAATACCCCTTCCCCTAGTCTTCCCTCCCTTCTATCTCTCCCCACCTTTCTCTTATCCCCTTCCCCTTCTATTTTCTTGTAGGGCAAGATAGATTTCTGTACCTCATTTACTGTATTTCCTATTTCCCAGTTGCATGTGGAAACATTTTTTTTAAACGTGTTTTTAAAACTTTGGGTTCCAAATTTTCTCCCTTCCTCCCACCTCACCCACCCTCATTGAAAAGGCAAGCAAGTCAATACAGGCCATACATGTGCAGTTATGCAAAACACTTCCATAGTAGACATGTTGTGAAAAACTAACTCTATTTCCCTTAATCCTATCCTGCCCCCCCCAATTATTCTATTCTTTCTTTTGACCCTGTCCCTCCTCAGAAGTACTTCCTTCTGATTACCCCTTTCCCAATCTGCCCTTCTCTCTATCATCCCCCTGCTCTCTTGTCCCCTTCCTCCCCTATTTTCCTGTAGGGTAAGACAGATTTCCATACCCAATTGAGTGGTATGTTATTCCCTCCTTAAGCCAAATCCTATGAGAATAAGATTCCCTCATTTCCTCTCACCTTCCCCTGTTTCCCCTCCACTATAAGAACCTTTTCTTGTCTGTTTTTTGTGAGATAATGTACCCCATTCTACCTCTCCCTTTCTCCTCCTAATATAATCCTCTCTTACCCCTTAATTTTATTCTCCAGATATCACCCCTTCATCTTCAACTCACCCTGTGCCCTCTATCTGTCTATCTATCTATACATACGTATAATTTTTTCCCCTCCCACTACCCTAATACTGACAAAGGTCTCATGAGTTATAAAAATCATCTTTCCATGCAGGAATGTAAACAGTTAAGCCTTAATAAGTCTCTTATGATTTCTCTTTCCTGTTTACCTCTTCATGTTCCACTTGAGTCTTGTATTTGAAAGTCAAATTTTCTATTCAACTCTGGTCTTTTCATCAAGAATGCTTGAAAGTCCTCTATTTCACTGAATGACCATTTTTTCCCCTGAAGGATTATACTCAGTTTTGCTGGGTGTGTTCAGTTGTTTTTCAGTCATGTCCAACTCTTCATGACCCTATTTGGGGTTTTCTTGGATTGCCATTTCCTCCTCCAGCTCATTTTACAGATGAAGAACTAAGGCAAAATGACTTGCCCAGGGTCACACAGCTAGTAAATGTCAGAGGCCAGGTTTGAACTCAGGAAAATGAGTCTTCCTTACTCCAGGCCTGACACAGTGGACACTTAATGTTTATTGACTATACATAAAAAAAGTTACTGCATCCTGGTTCAACCTAGTGATAATACTGTCCACAAAGAATTCAAAGACAGAAGGAAAAGACAAATGCATAAAAATACAGTAGCATTTTTTGTTGAATTAGAGAACTGGAATCCAAGTGGGTGTATATCAGTTGGAGAAAGCCTGAACAAAGTATGGTATGTCAATACAAAGATATGGTATATCAATGAAATAGAATATTATTGCACTGTTAGAAATGACAAAGGGGATAGATTCAGAGAAAACGGAAAATTTGTATAAACTGAGGCCAGGGTAATAAGAAGAACCAACAGAACATTTTATATAGTGATCACAATAATGTAAAGGAAAACAATTGTGGAAGACTTAAGAACTCTGATCAATTAAATGACCAATTGTGATTCCAGCAGACTCATGATAAAGAATGCTTCTCAACTCTTGACAGAGAAGTGATAGGTTAGTGGTAAAAAATAAGACATTTTTTGTGCTTGACTCTGTGTGAATCTGTTTTGCTTAACTATACTTATTTGTTAGATGGTAGAACTTTTATTTTGGGGACAGAAAATAAGGAGAATTAAGGATAATAAAAAAAAAAAAGAATATCAATGAAACATTTAAAAAAAACATAAGAGCAGAGGAACTTCAGAAGGGGATATAGATAAGCAAAGTAGTATTGCTACTATCATGTTAATATGTTCGTTTTCAAAGTATATATTAAGGTATACAAAAAAGACAGTTACATATAGTCCTCTTTTTTCTGTTCTTTGTATGTGGAAATGTTAAAGTTTATCAAGCTCATAACTTTAACAAAAAAGAAAATTAAAAAACTATTGCCTACCAAGTAAAGTTTAAACTCATTTGCCTAGCACTTATGGCCTTCCACAATCTGGTGTCAGTCTTCCTTTCCAGCCTTTTTTTGTATTACTTCCCTCCAAATACTGTGCTTTAACCATATATATCTAATCTCTGCCCTAACTCCTACCCCCAAACATGTCCAGCCCCTGTGCCTTTGCTCATGTTTCCTGTTCCTGAAACTTCTTCCGTTTTCCTGTTCACCTATTGAATTCTTAGCTATTCTATAAAGTCTAACTCAAGTGCTACTTTGTCCATAAAACCTTTTCTGCGTATAACAACCTTAACAAACCTTCATCTTCCTAGGAAGGACAGGATTTAATGAATTTCATCAAATATTTAGACAGACTTCCATAATCCTAGGTCATTAAGCATTTTTTTGGGAAAACAGTCAAAAATAGAGGCCACCAGGCTACCCAGTTATTTTCTAAGGTAGTCCAACAGTGCAAAGAATCAAAGGCAATATCCATATAGTTAGAGGCACTTAGAAGACGTAACTGTGGAAAACAGAAAATTTATAGTAATCAAGAGGGATTTTCCTTATGAGATTGAACTTTGCAAACTGTATTTATGGTATTATCAACAGTAAGAATTTCTTCCAGTAACCATATGTTTTATTTTTATTATACTTTTTGAAAGCATTTTCACATTGCACATCCTTCTTTCGTATGAGATTTGCGACCATTCCGTGAAATAGATATAAAATACCTCCATTATAAAATGGGAAATGAGAAATCTTAGGCCGAGAGATAAATTTGCCCAAGATCATAGAGCTAGTCAGTGGCAGCAGAGACTGGATATAGTTCTTTCAACATTACCACACTAGGCGCTGAGATGCAGAAACATCATCACCACTTGGTTTATTTTGGGTTCAATTCAATACAATAAAATTCAATAATCATTTAATTACCTGCCATGTGCAAGATTTTATGTTAGGCACTGAGGATACACACACACACACACACACACACGCTTTATGCCCCTGGACAAGTCATTTGCTACTCATCAGAAATATTATCTTGCTGCTTTCTAACACATTAGGTATATGTTCTTAACCTTGAGATCACGGCTTTAGAGCTAGGAGGTGCCTCCGAGTTCATCTAGTCAAACCCTGTCATTTTACAGATAAGGAAATTGTGACCTGGAGAGGTTACGTGATTTGCCTAAGGTCATAGGTAATCAATAGCAGAGTAGAGATTTGAACCTTAGTTCTGACTCTAAATCCAGCCTCCTTTCCATATACTACACTTTTTCTGTATATTTCAGACAAGTCTTCTGACTCAAATGAAATCAACAGAGAATTTGGCTTCCAGGTGTGATTAAGATACAATCTAGTTTTTTCTTTCATTCTAGAATTCATTTTGTAATCTGATATTGGAGCTGATGGAATTGTGTGTCTAAAAGGTATTGAGTCTATAGAGATAACGGCAGTGGATAAGATTTCACACAAATAAATAATAGGGAAAAATATCTGTCACTCTAAATCAAGGGTTCTTAACCTTTTTTTTTTCTTTGTCACAGACATGTTTGGCAGTCTGGTGAAGCCTATAGATCCCTACTCAGAATAATGATTTTAGATTCATAAAATAAAGTGCAAAAGTTTATGGAGGAAATTAATTTCTTCTGCTTTCTGGTGAGGCAATCAGGGTTAAACGACTTACCCATGGTCACAGAGCTAGTAAGTGTCAAGTGTCTGAGGCCAGATTTGAACTCATGTCCTCCAGACTCCAAGACCAAAGCTCTATCCACTGCACCATCTAGCTGTCCCTGGAAATTAATTATATTGAAGTATAGTTTTCAAAAATTTTTAAATCAAGGTTAATAACTATTAGTTTATTTGAAAATGTGGTTATACATTTGGGCTTCTGGCACACTGGTTGCTAGTCTGGTGGCAGAGAACACTTACAGAGTTGTCCAGTATAAATATTTTTATCTCTATACACAGCCAGAAATGAATATACAAAGGAGATTTTGATTCCTGCCAGGAAGGGAATAGAAGGTTGGAGCCACAAGGCTGGTCTCTCTGCTTTCCTCAGAGAAAAATACTGAGCTAGAATTATATCTGTCTGCCCCTCTAAATATTGCAAATCTAGGGGAATAATTTTTAGGTTGAAGGTATGCTCCCAGTTGCTATCCTTTTAACTAGAAGGAGTGCTACAAGCTATATATCCAAAGGCTTGACTCCTCACCAAATGCCATTTACACAAAGACCATTCACACATAGTAGATAAAAAATAAACCTATTTAGTCAAGCTGATAGGAAATAAAATTCAGAGAAGTTACACAGATTCTAAATTATACCAGACAATAAGCAGAGTGAATGAGTTCTCCACCTGGGAGTGAGCTATCTCAGCTCAACAAGAAACAGATAGCTAGAAATATAGATAGAGACTGAAAACAGGAGTCTTCACCTCACCCGTGGAGAAACTCTCCAAAGTCTCCTAGTCTTACAAGGTAAGAACAGGGACATGATTGAAGCACCACTTCTACATGTTGGCTTTTTTCCAAAGTCTGTCTCTCTATAGAATCTGTTTTCTGAAGACAACCTAAAACACACATATCCTTTATTGAAGCTAGAAGCCAGAAAAATCGGGATCTCTCCTTTCCCAAACTCTCACCACCCCCACCCCTCACATAGGCACAGAGCATCAAGCTATCATTCTCTACCAATTAAAGGAGATTTGTGCAAATGGGCCACATTACATTCCATAACCCAAGAAAACCTAATGTGGAATAGTTGTTAGACAGTTGGCTTCAGAGTTAGGAAGACTCCACCCATCACACACACACACACACACACACACACACACACACACACACAAGCTTTATGACCCTGGGCAAGGCATTTTGCCTTGTAGTGTCCCAAAAAAACACTCTGAAACCATATGTTGAACAGAAATATGGATCTGCATTGGTAAAAAGAATCTTCTCACTGTATTTTTCTTATATTGATGAAATCACAGATCTAGTAAAAAAATGTTTAATTTTTAAAAGTCAATGAAATTCCTATGGCAAAAATAATAAACATACTTCCTCCTTCATGACAGAGAGGTGGGAAACTACTAGGACTGAATATTGTATATATTGTCAGACAAGGTTTCTGTATCAACCATTTTTGTTTAATTTTTTGTTCATCACAAGGTAGATATCTAGCTGGGAGTTGAGTGTGAAATAATTGTGACATGAAGATAAAAAAATCAATAAAATCATTTTAAAGCTCTATTGCTATTTTAATACCCCTTCTCCCACCATGTTCTTTATTATATCTCCCTGATGTGGACACGAGTATAACACTGACAACTTATAAAGCAAGGTCCAGAAAATACAGTGCTATTTGGAAGTTCTTTCCAAATTGTCCTGCTCTACAACTGCATGAAAGCATTTGTTGTTGTTCAGTCATTTTCAGTCATGTCCAACTCTTTGTGACCCCATTTGGGGTATTTGTGGCAAAAATACTGGAGTGGTTTGCTATTTTCTTCTCCAGCTCATTTTACAGATAAGGAAATAAGGCTAATAGGGTTAAGTGACTTGCCCAGGGTCACACAGCTAGTAAGTGTCTAAGGCCAGATTTGAACTCAGGGAGATAAGTCTTTCAGATTCCAAGCCCAGAGCTCTATCCACTGTGCCACCTAGCTGCCCAAATGAAAGCATAGTGCCCTACCTTAATAGGTAATTGATAAATACTTGTTGAATAGAACTGAATTGAATTTGCATCCATATAAACTCTAGTTCCCATAGGACTGCAAAGAGAACACTCCTGATTGTCTTTAAGGACAATAGATACTTTCTAACATGGGAAATAGGACTGAAGTCCCAATTCTGTTTTTATGTCTTTTCTTCCTAAAACTGTAGAAAGATTACACTTCTTAGAGTCGGGAACAATACCATGTCCCTAATAGCATCTAGCACAGTGCTGTATACAAAATAAACATTTAATAAATACTGATTCTTAGCTGCTCTCAGCAATGCAATGATCTAAGATAATTCCAAAAGACTAAAGATGGAAAATGCTATCCACATCCAGAGAAAGAACTATAGAGTCTAATTTAGATTGAAGCATACTATTTTCTTTTTTGTTTTTTTTTTTTCTTGTGGTTATTCCCTTTGGTTCTGATTCTTCTTTACAACATGACTAATGTGGAAATATGTTTAATATCATTGTACATGTATGGCATATATCAGATTGCATGCCATCTTGGGTAGGGGGATGGGGAAGAAGGGGAAATAATTTAGAACTCAAATATCATAAAAGTGAATGTTGAAAACTAAAATTAATTAATTAATTAATTTTAAAAATACCAGTTGAATTTTATTTAATTAAATACTATGACATAGAGGAACCCTCAAAATAATTTTCTCTCTCTCTCTCTCTCTCTCTCTCTGCCTCCAGGCAGCACTAGGCCTACACAGAAGTTTGTACCATGTTTTTTCAAGATTTTATGGGAAGGCAATAACAGACTCCTTCACTAACATATTTCCTCAGTTCTTCCAGATGCCTGATGTAAGTCCTATAAATGAACTTTAGGATTCTTTTCTTTGGTCTGTCCTTCAGTGGAGAACAGTTCATCAGCATCCTCTACCTAATATCATAAACTGATTCTAATGAAAATGTCCTTGTGTCCCTTGGCTGTGGGAGATACTAAAGTTTCCCCCAACAGTTGCTTACAAAAAGCAATGAAAAGGAGAGATTTAAAACCAGAAAAGCATTAAAGGTCACAACACAATTTTATGAACAGACCAAGAAGTCACATGTTTCCTTATGCTAAGCAACAAGAGAAGAAATTAATTTGGTGTACCTCAATTTACTGACAACAAAGAAACAATCAGCCAAGGTTGGAGGCACAGAAAAGATCACCTCTGCAAGGTCTTCTTGTGGCAGATGAGTGGTGGGGGAAAATGAGATGGTTATTACTTTTCTGCTAATGTAGGCAAGTTAGAAATGAATTTGCAGCCATCAATTATAATGAGCTTTCAAAAGATGAATCACCAGCTAGGAAGGAAGAGCACAAAGTGAGTAGAAGAAACTCAGTGCAATTCTATTCAATTTGACAAACATATATTAAGCTCCTGATCTGTTCAGAGTCCTGTGCTATGTGTTAGAGGAAATACAGAGTTCACATAAGTACATGGGATCATAGATCTAGACCTTAAAGGATCTTGGGGGTCACCTAGTCCAACCCCCTCATTTCACAGATAAGAAAACTAAAGTCAAGGGGGGGATAAAGTGTCTTGCCCAAAGTCACACAGGTAGTAAGTATAAATAATTTTGCATCATGTATTGTCATTGTAGGCCTGGGTACAAGTCCCCAGCCAACATCATTTTATGACACTGGGCAAATCACATCACCACTCTGGTACTTTGTTTCCTGATTAGAATACTAGATCTGGAAGGAACCTTGGAAATCATACAGTCCAGTTTGCTGGACTGTATGATTTCCAAGGTCCGTTTCAGATCTAATCTTCTATAATTATGATTTCATGAGTGTAAAGGGATTCTGCTACCGTGGACAGCGCCATACACTTTCAACAACAGCGACAATAATAGCAGAAAAGTAGTTTGGTGTAATGGATATAGGGCTGGTCGTGGATTCAGGAATATCTAGGTCTTACCTCAGTTACATACTGGCTGTGTGACCCTGAGCAAACTCCTTAACCTCTCAATGACTTAAGACTAAGTTTCAGAGAAGGTACTATCCGGCACTAGTAGATGAAATTTCCTCACCTAGATGTTACCAATGAATTACAGGTCCAATACCTATCGCTAGTAATAGCTGACATTTATGTAGCATTTTAAAGCAAAGTACTTTGAACAGATTACCTCCCTTAAGTCTCACAATAACCCCGTGACATAAGAATTAAAGGTATTGTTATCTCCATTTTATGTTTGAGCAAACTAAGACTCGCAGAGATTAAATGGCTTGCTCATGGTCTCACAGAAAGTGGTAGAAGTGGGAATTTGAACTCATCTTCCTGACTGTAAGCTCTTTGAGGGGGAAGTGCAGTTGTTTTGCTGTCATGTCTGACTCTTCATGACCCCATATGGGGTTTTCTTCATAAAGACACTGGAATGGTTTGCCATTTCTGTCTCCAGATAAGTTTTATAGATGAGAAACAGACGCAAACATAGTTGGTTAAGTGACTTGCCCAGGGTCAGACAGCTAGTAAGTATCTGAGGCCAGATTTGAACTCAGAAAGATAGGTCTTCCTGACTCCAGGTCTGGCACTCTATCCAATGCACCACCTACAATGAAAATCAGGAGACCTGGATTCCAGTCCCATCTCTGCTACTAACTATATAAACTTGGGGAAGTCATTTTATTTCTCTGGGCCTCCGTTTCATTATCTGTAAAATGAGAGAGTTGGAATAGATGACCTCTGAATCTATGATCCCATAAACCCATGACTTCTAAGGTTTCTTCCACTTCTAATAATCTATAATTATATATGTATATATACATGGAATGTGTATATACATAGGAGCTGTGAATCGGTCTGTTTTGATAGATACTTTGGAATTATACAAGACAAGTCCCTGAACTGTTCATATCTTTTGACCAAGCAATCTCACTACACGTATAATCTAAGGAGGCCAAAGGCAAAAACATCTCACACCAAAATGTTTTACCAGCATTTGTTATTTCAACAAAAACAAAATAAAAGACCAGCTTGAATCAAAGTGGGTGACCAATGATGGGAGAACAGCTGAACAAATTATGGTATATGAATGTTATCGTTTATTGGCAGCAACAACAAAAAAAAGTCAGAGAAAAGGGAGATTAGTAAGAGCTGGAGTTATCAAGGAAGACTTCATAGAGGAGGTGAGATTAGATTTGGCTCTCAAAGTTTAGCATGAGAGCAAAGGTATAAGGGTAGTAATAAGCATGATAAACATTCATGCAATGATGAGGAATAGGGCCAGATGAAAGCAGAGGGAGCATACTTGGGGAGTTGTAGGAAATCATTTGATAGAACCATGGATGTTTACACTTGTTCTTTTTGATCCTGTATGGCAGAATCAAGAGCAATGGGTAGAATTTGCAAAAAGGCCAACTTGGGCTTAATGTTAAGGGAAGCTTCCTAACAATTAAAAACTGTGCAAAAGTGTAATGGGCTGCCTCCAGAGGTAGGGAATTCCTTCCTTGGAGGTCTTCAAGCTCAGCCTGCATGACCATGTATCAGCTAGAGGGGATTCCTCTCCTGTATGGGTTAGACCAAATGGTTGCTGAGTTCCTTTTTTATCTCTGTGAAATAAGGTTGGATGGGAGTGGGAAGTTGGATAGATAGGTAGGATGGATAGTTGGAGAGTAAAAAACATAAGAAGTAGAGATTAAATTTTATACTGTAAGTAACATAGAGCCAACCCCTGAATATTTTTGAGTAGGGATGTGACATAATTTAAGTGGTGTTTTAGGGAGTTTAAGCTGACAACCATGAGTAGAACAGGTACAGGGAAGGAGAACCAGAAATCTGGGTGAACAGCTAGGAGCCTGTTGCAGTAATCCAGGTGTGAATTGATAGAGGCCTGTGTTAGAGTAGTGGCAGTAGGAATGGAGAGGAAGGGGCAGGCATAAGAAACATTCTGTGGGGAATTGATTAGGAAAGAATAGGCAGAAAGAGATGGAGCAATAAGGGATAACTCAAAGGTTTCCCAACTTTGTGGCTTTAGTCACAGTTTATTCCATTAAACTAGTTTGCACAGTAGGAAGCAACATAGGAAAATGGAAAAAATCGTATATTTTGAGTCAAAGGATCTGGGTTCCAATCCTGCTACTGCTATTTATATGACCTTAAGCAAGAGACTTTACCTCTTTGGGCTCAATTTTCTTATTTACAAAATGAGGAGATGGACTAGATGACCTGTGAGGGTCCCTTCCGTCTCTAAAACTGTGATCCTATGCTCTTAAACTTGGATATCTGGGAGAAAAGTAGTACCATTAACAGAGATTGGAAAGTCAAGAAGAAGAGATGGTCAGTTTTAAAGATATTGAGCATGGGGTGCCAATAAGCCATGTACATAGAAATATCTGATAGAAAGTTGGTTTCTATCAGATTGGAGCAGGAAGAATGTGAAACATTTCACCAACTTAACAGTTATCACGCACCATCATCATCTTCACAGAATACTTCACAAGGACCCTCATATATGTGACCAGGGTCAGCCTCATGTTGATGACTAGGTACTACAACCTGAAGGATGCCAAGAACTCCTGACAAAATGCAAAGAGAGAGAGAGAGAGAGAGAGAGTGCACGCACCTGTGAGGGTATCAAGGTACCAAATTCCACCATTAGAAATTCATTCCTTGGCTGAACAAGTTGTGGTATATGAATGTAATGGGATACTATTGCACTATAAGAAATGATGAGCAGGCAGACTTCAGAAAAACCTGGAAAGACTCATATGAACCAATGTTGAGTGAAATGGGTAAAACCAGGAGAACATTGTACACAGTAACAGCCACATTGTAAGATGACTGACTTTGATGGACTTGGCTCTTCTCAGCAATGCAAGGATCTAAAACAACTCCAAAAGACTCACAATGGAAAATGCTATCCACATCCAGAGAAAGAACTATGGAGTTTGAGTGCATATGGAAACATACTATTTGCTTTCCTTTTCTTTTGTTGTTTTGTTTTGTTTCTTCTTTCTCATGGTTCTTTCTCTCCCATTGGTTCTAATTCTTCTTTACCTAATGACTAATGTGAAAATATGCTTAATACGAAGGTATAAGTAGAGCCTATATGAGAATGCCTGCTGTCTTAGAGAGGGGGGGAGGAGAGGAAGAGGGAGAAAATTTAAAACTCAAAATCTTATGGAAGTGAATGTTGAAAACTAAAAATAAATAATTATTTTTTAAAGAAAGAAGAAATTCATTCCTTTGACTCTTAGACTAGAAAGTCTTTAAAAGTCACCTACTGAAATGCAAATATCCCCTGAGAAGCATTAAGCCATAGGAGAAAATTAGTTGAGAGTAAGATAGGCACCTGGAGGGTGGAGGGGTTAGAGAAAGGATCTCAGAGAAGAGGAGAGATGGGAAAGTACAAAAGATAAACTACATCTCTACTATAATTTTGTTTAGGGTTTAACCCTCCTCTAGGGATTTTGCTCAAAGTTGAGAAGATATGACTTCTGCCCTCAAAAACTATATGATCTAATGAATTTCTCTCCTCTTTCCCCTCACTGCTATTCACTCTCCTCCTCACTTCTCCTTTCTTCTGCTCCTTTGCTTTTTTCTTTATCTTCTTTCACCTCCTAATATCATCTCCTGTTGGTATCACTTAAGGGCATCAACCCCATACTTGACTCTAATGCTTAAGCACTACCAGCAAGAATAAGGGTATGAAACTTTTAACATTCAGGCTTTTGATAATTCAGAAATTCAGGAATTTGGCCACAAAATTAAAAAAAAATTAAGTTGAGAATGGCAAAAGCTTGGTGTTGATGAATGAATGAAGCTAATGATCTCTCTCTCTCTCTCTCTCTCTCTCTCTCTCTCTCTCTCTCTCTCTCTCTCTCTCTCTCTCCCCCCCCCTTCCTTCCTCTCCCTTCTTCTCGCCCTAGGTCACATCTGAGAAGCTGAGAATGAATGACACATGGAAGTTGCCTGTGAAGGAGCTAAAAACCTGACATAAATTCCAATCAGAATGGAAGGGGATACTTACCCCAATGAAACCATTGCCAATGGCACTCCCGTAAATCACCAGCCTCTATCAAGACATAGTTTGTGGGAAGTCATCACTATAGCAACAGTGACGGCCATAGTAAGCCTAGGCACCATTGTAGGTAACATCTTGGTCATGCTGTCTTTCAAAGTTAATAGCCAGCTCAAGACAGTCAACAACTATTACCTGCTGAGCTTGGCTTGTGCTGACCTAATCATTGGTATCTTCTCTATGAACCTCTATACCACTTATATCCTCATGGGGCGCTGGGCTCTGGGAAGCCTGGCCTGTGACCTGTGGCTTGCCCTGGACTATGTGGCAAGTAATGCTTCTGTCATGAACCTTCTGGTGATCAGCTTTGACCGCTACTTCTCTATTACTAGGCCTCTGACCTACAGGGCCAAACGTACTCCAAAACGGGCAGGGATCATGATTGGTCTGGCCTGGTTAATCTCCTTTGTCCTGTGGGCTCCAGCTATTCTCTGCTGGCAGTATTTGGTTGGGGAGAGAACAGTCCCACCAGGTGAGTGCCAAATCCAGTTCCTCTCTGAGCCCACCATCACCTTCGGCACTGCCATTGCTGCCTTCTATATCCCAGTGTCTGTCATGACTATCCTCTATTGCCGTATCTACCGGGAAACTGAAAGGCGAACGAAGGACCTGGCTGAGCTCCAGGGCTCTGTTTCTGTGGCTGAGTTTGAGACAAACAAGTCTACACGGAAGACCCTGCTTAAGTCCTGCTTCAGCTGCCAACAGCCGACCCTGGTCAAGAGGGAGAGATGCCAGGCTTCCTGGTCATCTTCAAGCAGGAGTGCCTCTGCCACTGGGAAGCCTTCCCAACCCACTGGTACAAACAGTGACTGGGCCAAAGAAGAACAGCTTACCACTTGTAGCAGTTACGCTTCCTCGGAGGATGACGACAAGCCCACCACTGACCCAGTCTTCCGAATGGCCTACAAAAGCCAGGCAAAGGAAAGTCCAAAGGAAGAATTTAGTGCTGAAGAGACCAAGAAAGCTCTTGTGAAAGAGAATCCTGTGAATGATAACTATAAGATGCAGAAATACTTCCTGTCCCCAACTACCATCCGTGAGCCCAAAAGTAAAAAATGTGCAGCATACAAATTCCAGTTGGTAGTAAAGGCCGATGGGACCCAAGAGACCAACAATGGCTGTCATAAGGTAAAAATCATACCTTGCTCAGTCCCTGTAGCCAAGGAACCTTCCACAAAAGGCATGGATTCCAACCTCAGCAACCAAATGACGAAGAGGAAGAGAATGGTCCTGGTGAAAGAGAGGAAAGCGGCCCAGACTCTGAGTGCCATCCTGCTGGCTTTCATCATCACGTGGACCCCCTATAACATCATGGTGCTGGTGTCTACCTTCTGTAGCAAGTGCATCCCTGTCACCCTGTGGCACCTGGGCTATTGGCTATGCTATGTGAACAGCACTATCAACCCCATCTGCTATGCCCTCTGCAATAAAACTTTCAGAAAGACCTTTAAGATGTTGCTCCTCTGCCGGTGGAAGAAAAAAAAAGGGGGATGAGAGGCTGTATTGGCAAGGGAACAGCAAGGTGCCATGATGTGGCAGCTCCCCTCATGGCAGCTACTGCAGACAGGGCTTACTGGAATTGGTGGACCTACAGCACTGGCTTTCTTTCACTTCAAAAACAAAACTGTCACTTTATGTACCTGAGAACTAACTCAAAGAGAAGAGAGGCCCCAGAGGCATCTGCCTTGACATTAGAAGGGATGTCAACAGCTGCAGGGACTCTCTATGGATCACTCTTGGCTGTAATGAAGGCTGGCCAAGGCATTTATGCCACTGTCAGATAGGCCATTGATGTGAGTAGCCATTTGGAAGAGAAGGAACCCCTTGTGGTATATGCCATTGATTTGAGGGGTACCTATTGAACCAAGATGACTATCTGCTGCAGACAAAAGGAATCAGATGGAAACTATCCATCCACTTTTGGATCATTCCATAGGGTTATGTGCAATGCGTATACATCATGAGTACCTCATACCAGTGAAACCTGATGAAGTAGAAGTCAGTGTCCGTTGCA
Source organism: Phascolarctos cinereus (assembly GCF_003287225.1). Classification (NCBI taxonomy): domain Eukaryota; kingdom Metazoa; phylum Chordata; class Mammalia; order Diprotodontia; family Phascolarctidae; genus Phascolarctos; species Phascolarctos cinereus. Next base: position 176,062,264 of record NW_027555736.1, on the reverse strand, counting down.
AACAGGAGTGGGGTTTAACTTCCTGAAAAGAATGTATTTTTTCATTTATGAATCAATCAATAAGTATTCATTAAGCACCTACAGTGTGCCTGGCACTGTGCTATTTCTTCATATTCTTATCTTCCAAATGAAACTTTGCATCTCAATTCCATGATACGCCTAATTTCTTTGGATCCACCAAACAGGTCCTCAATTCCTCACAAATGGCTTTAAAAAAAATCAGAATTCTGCATCTGATAGGGGCCTCCAACTTGGTCATTACCATACCAAGAGAAGGGCCTCTTCTTTGGTATTAAAAAATCCCCTAGTTACTCATCCCAGTTTTGTTTTGTTTGATGAAGAAACATGGTTTGGTGAATGGTCTTGGAGTCAGGAAAACCTGAGTTTGAATCCTGCCCCAATACTTACTAGCAGTGTGACTATGGGCAAGTCACTAGACCTCCCCAAGCCTCAGTTTCCATGTCTGTAAAATAAGAATAATAATATCTATTAGTATTACCTACCTCACAGGGGTTTTGTGAGGTTCAAATGAGATTATATATGTAAAGTGCTTTGCAAATTTTAAAGAGCTGTACAAATATAAACTATTATTATTTTTAGCCATCCCTTGCCCTTAGAAATTTGTTTTTTTTTACTAAACTAGTACTTTTTTGCTATATTTTAAGACCATTCGTTCTTATTTTTCTCTTAGTGAAGATGCAGAACAGTTGTACAACATCCCTTTGCTGAGTATAGACCATTCCTAGCCCTTCTCTCAACTTTCTCTTCTTCTGGCTAAAGAATATCAATTTTTTAGCCTTTCTTCATATGTCTGCTTTCCATCTTTCACACAGGTCTAGTCCTAGACAAAACTGGGAAATAAAAATTTATTTTTAGTGCCTCCACTAATGGATCCTTTTGAGTTCCATTTTATAAGGAGGGTACTACTTTTCTCTGAAAGCAGTGATAAACTAAATCACATCAAGATACTGTCAATCAATAAACATTTGTTAAGTGCCTACTATGCACCTGAAATACTGCTAAGCTCTAGAGATACTACACCCCCCAAAAAGAGCAAAAGACAGTCTCTGTTCTCAAGGTGCAGATGACTTTAAGTGTTAGTCTTCCTTTAAGCATTTATATACAGGAAGAGGACAAATCTCTCTTAAAGAAAGAGATTTTAATGGTAGAATTTCAGTCCATGTAATATGTATACAGGCAGATATTTGAGGCAAGCAAGAATCTTCCTGGTGTCCCTCAAATTACACCACATAGGTGACTGCTGAACCACCCTTAGGCATAATATTGGCCCTCCCTATCCAAGTTCATGTCTTAAATTAAGAAATCCAGAGGCAGATAAAAGATAAGGACCCATTTAATCTATCTTTAGTATTTAAAGTCAAAAATTCACCTTTTAAACTAAAGCCCACCTCTTAATGTGATGACCTATACTAACAAAGAGAAAAAACAGGAATATACACAGTTCAATTAAAAGATTGGGAGGTTATTAAAATCAAACCAAAACTATTTCTAAATCATCTCCAGCTTAACACCAAGAATAATAGCTCTCATTTCTAGAGTGATCTAAGGTTTGCAAAGTGTTTTCCACACAATTATCCTGTGAGGTAGGTAGTGTTATGTATCACTATTCCCATTTTATGATAAGGAAGCTGAGACTCAAAGATTAAATGACAAGTCTCATAGCCAGAGTAATCCATCTTTTGAAAATCACAAGAGCTAGCTGCTGCTACATATACTAGTAAGTGTCAAAAGTGAGATTCAAACCCAGGCCTCCTTCTTCCAACCAAAATTCTTCCCGTTATACTCTGCTAGCCTTTTTTACATCAATTCTGTCAGCAATTCTACCATGAACAGTATTAAAGTTAAAAAGGTGACTGAGGTGGTGGGGATGAAAGACCAAATGTCAAAAGAATATTAAAGTAACAAAGAGTTCGAAAGCTGATGAAGGAATAAAGAATCATAAAGAAAATAATGCTGATGCACATCTCTCACAAGTTTAGCTAGTTTGATGACTTTGGGTGCCTGAAGAAAGGAGAGTTCCCTAGCAGGGGAGCCTAGTACTAAGAGGCTGAAGGCATAAAGACAAACCACTTACTTGACAGATTTTACCTGACTGTGGCACTTCTTTTGTATGTATTTCATGAGATTAAAGAGCCAATTTTTAGCACAAGCCCTACACTCTGCCCTTTGCTTTCTATGATATCCAGAGCTTTCTCTGTGCCTCAGTGAATTTCTCAGTGGCTCTCATGAAAGGGTAGCAAGCCTACCCTTGCTGACTTGCATGAACAAAATAAAACAACAAAAGGTAACCAACAAGAGGAAACCTGACTTTCTTGATTCAGGTGTCCTATTAGAGTAATGAGAACAACTAATCTTCCTTCACCACATTAAAGCAACATCAGGGAGTGGGGAGGGGATTGGATTCAGAGCTTCAGTGTTGCAAACCCAAACTTCCAGTCTGTATGTATTTAATACAAAAGATGTACCACCTCCTCCAGTCCCTTGCTAGAAGTTGTTTCATTGCTAACATCTTGGCTTCTGTTTTCAGGTGGGTTGCAGGTTTGGTAGTTTATTGCTTGGGGTAGTTTTTTTTTTCTTTTGGGGGGGCATCATTTTGGTCAATGTTTGATTGAATAAGTACTTTGTAAACATCCTTGGCTTCTGTGCTCTGTCCCTGGTGATTTTCTTGTAAAGGACATGCTCATGTTTGGCTCAGTGTAATTATAAAGTCTGTATTTAAACCTCTGCTGCTAAAGATCTGGAATTTAGCTTACCAGATCTCAGGGATCCACTGTAAATAACTGGAATTATAGCAAAGGAATATGAGTTGTTTGGGCTTTTTTTAAAACTATTTTCTTACACTGTACCATTATATTTGCTCTGGAGAGGGAAAAAAAGAGAAATTCAAGCAAATACATAGTAGTTGATTGCACTAAAAAAAAAGTGTCTATGAGCTTGCTTGAGAGGTCATTTACTAGTGGTTCAACCTATTCATTCGTATGGTGGGCAGTTTTGAAGGCAAGGTTAACTTAAAAGCTGATCTTTGCCAAGATGTGTAATATATACCCTTTCCTTCACTACAACAATCCCTTCCACCCACCATCACCAGCAGAGCAGTAGCTAGTCATTTTTGTGCCTGAAGCAAATGTCATGAAATGGATCCAGGGGGCTGTGAGACCTTGGAAGGTGGCCATAAGGTCTGGGGGAAGTGGCTAGGTTGAGGAATATCTTACTTATGGTGTAGCCACCAGGAGGAGGAAGAGCACTTAAGTAGACCACAAGTTTTCTGTACTACTGAAAGCCTCTAAATGTCAGCACCCTCTAAATGTTTGTGTAGGACAGAGACCACCTACCCAAATTAAAACCAGGGTCTTGACAAAAGTTTGCAAAAAGGAGAAGTCTCTTTATTGACTTTCTAGAGAAAGGGCATCCCCATGCTGCCTAAGCTGCCCCAAGAGTGCAAGTGCTCTTTGTTTAAGGCAAGATTATATAGACCCTCATGCAGCAGCTCACCCTAACCCCCTTCCCGTGGGCTCATTGGCTGAGCCTCAGGTGTACAATCTATTCGTGTAAAAACTACCCCAGTAACAGAGAGAACAAAGAGGTATAGAAATTATGTTAGCTGTTCCCCTTTTCAGGGCCTCACAGTTTTGGCAGCCTTTTACCCAAGGTCATGTAACTAGCTAGAGGATGAGATAGACAGGATGCTCTTATGGCTCAGGAATTTCTGCTAACACTATCTAAGAGTAGGGGAGGGAGAAGGCTAGGGGAGGTGGTCTTATATTCTGAGGGGTCTTCACCTAATGTTGGTACACATGTACCACTCAAAAGCAACAATACCAGAAATATTAACAAGAACTAATGACCCTTTGAGGAGGCTTCACTTCTGAGAGATCATCTCTTACATGTTGATACCCTGCGATAAAGTGCTCATTACCCTACCTTAGTTATCTGACCATTTATTACAGAAACAGGAAAATGTATTTATATTTCCTATGATAAGTCTAAGAATTATACCCCCATTGTATTATTGATCTCAAAAGCCTTTGAGCCTTCATTTGAACTCATATAGATTATCACTAAATTCTGACATGCATTGAATATAATCTTCTAATGCTATAAGTAATATATATTTATAAAAAGTCAGGTGAAAACACACCCTTTGTTTCACAGTCTTCCATGTGACAGTCTAGGCAGCTGTCTACCTTAAAGAATTACAGATTTAGAGCTAAAAGAACCACTAAATTCAACTTCCTCATTTTATAGATGAGAAAAAAATATGGCACAGAGCCAAAATCACCAGTTAGCAAGTGTCTGAGGAAGGATTTGAAACTATGTCTAGTTGATTATATGTCCTACATTCTATTCACCACTCTACATAGCCTACTTCCCTGGTATCAGTGTTGTCATCTACTGAACAATTTGGTCTTTATTAAGAGGAAAGAGACGGAACTGGCCAACCTTTGTACTGGGCAGCATATACACAGAGCTGACCCCATTCTTAAAAAAAATTCTTCATTTCTTCCTGTTTTGCAAAGTTAAAAATCAGAAGGAGGATGTAGGTACTCTGTTTTCTCAGACATATTTAATTCAATTCAGTACACATTTATAAAGCACTTCCTGTGTACAAGGCACCAGGCAAACTGCTGGGGATACATAAATAAAAATGAATGTTCGAATGTCTTAACAGGGAAACCTATTATTTTATGTCTAATGTTTTAATAGGGAAACCTAAAATATCTGGTAAACATTGCTTGGGAAGCTAAAAAACTGACTAGCCTCACCTTCTATTCCTCCTTTTTGTGCCTCAAGCACTTAATACCAAAATAAGAAAAGCAACTAAATTCCTTTCCCATCTGACCACTGACCAGATGCATCTACCAGCTCAATTCTCATCCTTGTACAATCAAGATATCCAGAGCTCCAAAAAGAAAAAAAAATCTGAACACATGCTCTGAGGTTTGGGCCCAGCATCAATCAATCAATCAATTAATAAGCATTTATCGAGTGCCTGCCTTGTGCCAGGCACAGTACTAAGTGCTGGAGAATACAAAAAGAGGCAAAAGACAGTCCCTGCCCTCAAGGAGTTTACAGGTTGTTGTTGTTATTAATCCTTCTGTTCTCGAACAGGGTGATGACTTGCAAGTGAATTGAATTTAAGTGAGGGTAAGCTGTGCAAAGTCATCAGCCTCACTCTCTCCTCCATCTAATGGGAGAGACAACCTGCAAAAAATATATATACAACACGAGGTAGAACAAAAAGAGACAGAGCATATCAAAAAAAATCACTCTGGAAAGGGCTGTTGATGGACTGGCGACTATTCCTTTCTAAAAGCCCCCTTCCTTGAGATCCCATTCACAAAACTTACAATGATGGAAGCTAAAAAATTAGCAAGTATTTATTTTAGCACGATTGGATGCACACCTTGGCTCCACACTCTGCATCCAAGTGTACAAATAAATCCTTAACCTACTAAAGTCATATTTTGAGATGGATGTGTGAGTATGGTAATGTACACAAAGCTGACCTACCAGGAGTGGTTGAGACATTCCAGAAGAATGTCACTGGGAAAAAAGACCTGCCCTTCCCAATGTTCTCATCAAAACCAACAAGGACAAAACCATGGTAGAGATGGGATGGTCTGTATATACTAGAAATAGAGCTCGTTCCCAGTGCTATCCTTACTGGAAGCATGACCCAGTGATTGTGGTTATTTAAAAAAAGTAGGATGAATGTTACTGAATGGACTTAATGATCAGTCAAACATGCTTGCACTGGTGAGCCTTGTGCATTACATCTTCCCCCCAAAATTACCTTTCTGTAGCTCAAGTTTGCTTCCGAGGAAACCATCATGTCACCAGATCATACCACCAACCGCCTTAGGAAGTGCCCTTGTATTACAGCTCGGTAAGATTCTACATGGAGAGGTCATTGTCTTTGTCCTTGGTAGTGAACTTCTGACTATCATATACAGGCTATAAAATTATAAGGCACCTAGACGGTACAGTAAATAGAATGCTAGACTTGGAGTGAGGAAGACCTGAGTTCAAATCCTGCCTCAGATCCTTGCTAGCTGCGTGACACTGGACAAGTCATTTAACCTTTCTCAGTCTCAGTTTCTTCATCCATAAAATGGGAATATAATCACACCTACCTCCCAGGTTTGTTCTGAGAATCAAACAAGATAATATGTAAAGTACTTTGTAAACCTTAAAGCAATATAAAAATACTAGCTTTTATCGTAAGATCATGGAATCCAGTAGGTAGAGCACTAGCTCTGGAGTTAGGAAGACCTGAGTTCAAATCCAGTCTTAGACACATAATACTTCCTAGCTGTGTGACTCTGGGCAAGTCACATAACCCCAATTGTCTCCCCCATCCTGCCCCCCAAAAAAACCAGATCATGAAATCACAGATTTGGAACTAAGAGGGACTTTAGGGGCCATTGAGCCCAACTTCCTCCTTTTACAGATGAAGAAACTGAATCCTACAGAGGTTAAGTGATTTGCTCAAAGTCACATAGCTGATAAATATATGAGGCAGGATTTGAATTCAGGTCTTCCTCACTCCAAATCCACTAGCTTATCCACTATACCATGTTGCTTCTCATGATCTATAACCGTATTCTAATGCAAGCAGACTTGGAGCCAGTGCTATGTTATCTTCAGTAAAGTAGGCCTCACGCCTACCCCATTTTTCATTGGCATTAAGATCACTGAGTTTAACTGAGAGTTTATAATTGCTTGGGTGGCCATGTCGGTGGGTCAGGGATAGAAGAGGAGTGAAGTAGAGGATGAGGAAGCTGGTGAGGTGCCATATATACTGATGATATATCAGGGGGAAGATCCTCCCCAATAAAGTCAAAATCAAGGCAAATCTTTTAGCACCATTTGCAGTCAGTAGTCATACCATAGACCAACTTCTAGTAAGACTGGATTTGAACTCACATCATACTATGGGATACCAAACTGTTTGGGATATACATCATCTCAGAGGATGCTTTCTGCCCAGAGGAAGATTTCATATCAACCTCTGAGATATCCAGAATATGGAGGGCAATGGATTTCCTGGGACTTCACAATAGAATTCTCCCTTCCCAAAAATTAGACTTCTGAGCTTGGAAGGGACCTTGAAAGGTCATCTAGCCATACTGTTCCTTCAGGCAGGAGAACCTCTAACATGTCCCTGATATTACACACAGGCAGAGTCAAAGTAAAATAGAAGAAAGTGTCCTGGGGTGATATATGACCACAAGCTTCCAGCTGCTAGAAGATCCCTAGACCTCACAGGAAATGCTGCCCTCACTGTAGGGAGAACCTATCGCCTATCTTCCAGACTCTGACACACACACAAAAAAAGAGAGCCCACTTATAAAATGACAGCTTCCCTTCCTCAGGGGGTTCTCTTTTTGTCATGTGCAACCCCTTTTCATGATATGTATGAAGAATCATGCTCAACTTTTGATCTAATAAACATGTAATTGTGAGTTACATTAAAAGACATTATGATCCAAAATGCAAGAGTTAATAGCCCCACTATTTTCTGCACCAGCCTGACCACATCTGGAACATTACATTATGCAATATGGGCCACAATTTAAGAGGAATTTCAACAAATCAGAGCATGTCCAGATGAAGGCAACTAGGAGAAGGAGGGAACTTTAAACCACGTCGCATGAGGAACAATTGAAGGAACTGGGAATATTTAGCCTAGACAAGACTTAGCAGGGAGACAACAGCTATCTCCACATATCTAACAGTCAGTGGAAGAGGGATAAGACTTATTCGATGCAGCAGTAGGCAGCAGAATTAGTCCCAATGGGTGGTAGTTATAGGGAAGAAAATTTAGATTCAATAGAAATAACTTCCTAACTTGAGTTGTCCAAAAAATGAAATGGCCTTCTTTGTTAAATAGTGAGTTCTCTACCAGTGAAGAGCTTGAATAGAGGTGGAATGATTCTACCCATCAGAAATTGTATACGGGAGATTTCTACATAGGATAAGTATAATTGACCTCTAAGATCTCTTCCTACTCAAGATTCTATGGGGCACTTTGAGGTTTACACAGCACTTTACATATATTATCTCATTTGGTCCTCACAACAGCCTTTCAAGAGAGATACTAAAGATATTACTATGCCCATTTTATAGATAAGGAAACAGAAGCTCAGAGAAATTATGTTACTTGCCCATGTTCACACCACTAATGTGTTGGAGGTGAGATTCAAATCCAGATCTTCTGACTCCAGATCTGATGTTCTTTTTATATTATGCCTTTCCTGCCCCAAAATTCTTGCAAAGTCTATAGACTTTCAGCCTGTAAGCAGAGAGTAAACAAACCCACTCCAAATCTGTCTGTCATATTAGGACAGGCAAGAGAGCCTCATGAATTTCAGCCCCACCACCACCACCAGAAACAGCTCCAGAAATTCATGTCTCACATTAAGGCAGGAGATCATGAGCCTAGGAACACACAAAACATTGATTAACATAGGTTTCCAATCACAACTAGACAAGCAGCAAAGAATAATGATAAAGCTTCTATTACAACAATTTGCCTCTGATACTGCCCCACCTGAAAAACACAGGTTACCCCATTGGTTCAAATGAATTATGGGGGTACCTGAAAATAAAATTCTGTAACTAGCTAAATAAACTGAGAGAAAACTACAAGAACTTTACTTCCAACACAAGCGTGCATTATTTCAACATTTTGCTAATGGAACCAAAGCAATGGGTTTGAAACAAGATGAAAATCTAAAAGCTATACCTATTATAGTCATTCATTCTTTCAGAAAGCATTTAGCTATCTGTATGTTCAACAGTGAAAAGAACTTCTACTCCTCCATTCATTTAATAGGATCATGAATTTAGAGCTAGCCAGAACTTTAGTTCTGAAAAGTCAATAACTATTTATTAAGTGCCTACTATGCGCCAGGCATTGTGCTAAGCACTGGGGATACAAATATGAAAAAGACAGTCCTTGACCTCAAGAAGCCTATAATCTAGTGAGGGAAGACACCACACAAGGGGAAGTTGAAGGGTGTTGAGGAAAGGTACCCAATGTGGGGGCATGATGCAGTCCAGTCCAAAGGAGGGAATGAAGAGATGGCTAGCCTCTGGGCATTCTTTAAATAGAGGCTCTAAGAGGAGTTCTTTACTCCACCCTTCAGCCCTACTTTCAGAGGATCAGAGAATGCTGAGGCTGAGATAATTTCACAAGATGATGAGTTTCTTGGTTAAGAGGTTTTCTGGGGCCATGACGGAGTCCAATCAAAGGACTGCAGCTAGAATCATCTAGAAATTTTCTAGTTCAACTTCCTCATTTTACACATGAGAAAATTGAAACCCAGAGAGGTTAAGTGTCTTGCCAAGGTTACATATGTAGTAAGCATCACAGGTGAGATTTTAATCCAGGTTCTCTGACTTCAGAACAAGGACTTTTCAGTACCTAAACATTGATAATGAAAAGATTCCTTTAGCCTTTTGTGACACTGGCCAAGTACAGCCTGAATGCAGGGTCAAAGTTAAAGGCACTTTACCCCTCTCCTGAGAGCTCTTGGCAGCTTCTAGAAGGACAAAGTGGGAAGTGGCAATGTTCGTGGCACCTATGGCACTGCCCAAGCTAAGGAAAAGACCAGAAGGAAGACACTGAAAGTATCTACATACACCCTAGACACTGGGTTTTTCTGAACTGCAAACATAGGAAAACTAATAGCATAAGAAAAAGAGAAAGAAGTCGGGGATTCCAGAATGTCTCTAGTCCCTCTCTGCCACCCCAATCCAGTTTTCTGACATGATTGTGGGACAGAGATTCAGCTTCAAGGGGGAAAAACCCTGCTACCCAGCACACATCATACTCAGCTTTTTAAAATATATATATATACATATGTATCAGGCCTCAGTGAGTATTCCAGATGATGATGGAGGCCAAGAACAAGTGATACCAAATCAGGAAAGATGTCTACTCGTACTCCCTATCTTAACTGTGGCCAAGCATTTAATCACAAAATTTGCCACTATTCAAATGAGGCTTTTTGGTTTTGTTTTTTAAAATTCCAGGCCATTTGCCTGACTCAGAATAAATAGCTCAGCAATGGGCTATTAGTTGATACAAGAAGAACAAGTTGGTACCTTTTCTTCCCCACCATTCTTACTCTGCTCAAGAGGTCTTATAAACAAGGGCAGAATACTAGCCTGCACACATATTTCACTCGCTTCCACAGAAGGAACCCAGGAAAGAAAATGGGAGACAGCAGCTCTCCTGGCTACTGACTCATCAGGCATTTGCTCAAGCTAAATGGATGAGTGGATCTACCACAGATTTAGAGATACCTCGCACATCTCCAAAACAAGCTGGGGGTGTCTCCCTCTGAAGACATACATTGGAAATCACCAAGTAGCAATTTTTCTGATTAGATCTACATGTTAACCTGTCTCTTCACTTGAAATTCTTAAAACAAGAACTTAAATTCATTGCAGTCCCTTTAGATCTCAAACCTGTGAACTCTTATTTTCATCGATGTATAAGAGGAGTGGGAAAATGGTGACAGAGCTCCCAGGTCCCATATTCAGAGGATGGGGGCCTCAGCCTCTTTTTTTCACCCACCAACTAGGACAGACCATTAACTTGGTCCAGGAGAATAAATGACCATCTATGTATATGAACAAAGGCAGACGTGACTGACGTAGGTCTAGACATACAACAAGGGTTCTTTGATCAAAATGAGCACCCAACCAAGCTCCTTCCTTGTACTGCTCTCGCAGAGATAGCATGGTCTGCGGCCCATGGTCTATTTTATGGGTTCCCCAGGATTCTGCCCACTTTACCTTGGTCACTTCCTTCAAAGTCCTTCTTTGATTGCAAAATCCATCTTTGACTACTATTGTGTGGCTTCACACACATAATAACGCCTCATATTTATGACTGTTTCCTCCATCTCCATCTAGGGAAGTTTTCCTTCTGACTAAGACTACCCATTTTCCTCTGAAAAGGCAATTAGATAAAAGGGTTACAGAACTGAGAGCTCAAAGAACCCTAAGTGGTCATCTAGTCCAAACTCCTGTGTACTCCTTCCACTCCAGAAGTTCCATCCTCAGCATCTCCCCCAAACATAGCCATTTGGTGCACTCCACTAACCTATGTACTTCCTTCCTATGCTCTACCTTGCCCTAGAAGCCAATAGGCAGGCTTCAGGATTGCTCCAAAGTCATTACCTTCTATGATAGACTTGATTATTGGACTCCACTTCTTCCAACAAGTTCTGAGCCACATCTGAGGCCCACATACCTAATGATCTCCAGGTTACTCTCTCTGGAGCAAAGGGTAGTGCATCTGGCTTTTGGAAGGGCAAGAAGAGTTATAGGAGTTGAGGCAAAGAGGGGAATGGATAGGGAGATGGGTGACTACCACCATATTTGCATGAATTTCTATGGCCAAAAACAAATTAATCACTGGAGACCAATCCCTTGCGATAAACCTCTCTCTCCACACTAAGTTAGTCTGGTCTTAAGATGGTCATCATCGAGCCCGCACTTGATGTGATAGGACTTGTCAAAGCTCATTGGCATTGGGGCAGCTAGGTGACACAGTAGATAGAGCTCTGTCCTTGGAGTCAGGAGTACCTGAGTTCAAATCCAGTCTCAGACACATGATGCATACTAGCTATGTGACCCTGGGCAAGTCACTTAACCCCTATTGCATCACCAAAAAGCAAAAAAAAAAAAAAAAGCTCATTGGCATAGCCTCTGAATGTTAAAATAGCAAAAATAAATCAAAATTAGAAAACCCAATGACATGAATGTGGGAAAAAAGATACACTTAGTGTTGTTGGTGACTTTGTAAATATCTTTCTGGAGAATATTATGGTAATATTTACATTTATTACATACATTTATTTTATATGTAAATATTATTTTAGAGAATAATCTGGCAACATGTTACAAGAGATTTTTAAAACTCTTCATATTTTTACCTGATGAGTCTATTTCTCAGGATATGCTCCAAGGAAATAACTAAAAAGGAAAAAAAGCTAATTAGTGCAAAGACATTCAAAGAAATGTTATTTATGAGAGTGAGGAATTGCAAAAACACCAAGTGTCTGATAATAAGACCCAAACAAATTACGCTATACACTGTCTTCTGCCTTCAAATCCCTTGCTCCTGTTTCCACTCATGCCTTGCCAAAACTCCACCCCCAGGTTACCATTATCATATTCCTTATTTGTTCCTAATTGTGTGTTGCTGAAGGCCAATTAAGAAAATTCCACAACTACGCTGACTATATCCACTGCAAAGTTATGTTTTCTAATCTCAACAGACCCTCATTGCTGTATCTTTTATTCTTCCTTAATTAATTACTATACTCCACAGCAACTGTTTCAAACCTTTCCTTTCTTTCCTTATCACTCCTTCCCCTCTCCTTTCAGGAGAGAGCCTTGCATCATATTACTAATAACATAGAGGCCATCTACCACACGTAAGCTTCCTTCTTCTGCCCTAATCTATGCCCCAAAACTTGTCTACACTATTCCTGTAGTAGGAGCAATATCTGCCATGTAGTCTAAATTGTTTGGGGGGTTTTTGTTTGTTTTTTTTTCTGAGAAGGTATTGAAACTCTTCTTAATGTTTAATTGGCTTAGGGGACTAAGGTTCAGCGGTGGCGAAGAAAAAATACCTGCTTACTCTCCTTACGTCAGCTAATAGTATATTTTGTTTTCTCCTGATTCTGCTCCTACTGATTATTCCACCTGATTCTCACTTACTAGATCAGCTATGTCTCACCCCTTAACCAAAGACATCTCATCTCTTTTCTCACTATATTCTCAGTGATGAATTCAGTTATCATCTCTCTGTAGCTGACTCCTAAATATATATACATAAATATATATATATATAATATATACATACATATACACACATATGTATATGCACATATATATATATACATATATCCATATGTATATCTATATGTATAGTCATAGATATAGATATCTCATCCCTAATCTCTCCTAAACTCCAATGCAAAAAATTAATATTAAAAAAGTATACATCTGTTAAAAATGACAAGCATGTGGCTTATGTTAATACATGCAAAGATGTAAATGAAATATTAAATTAAAAAGGCAGAATAAACAATAACATTGTTAAAAACTAAACATTTGCAGCCATCTCTAGGGTGAGGGAGGAGAGAAGAAAAAATAAATTTACATGATTACTTTATTATGTATTTAAAAAGAGCAGCAAGTTGGACATAATCGATTTGCAGTTTCATGTGCAATCATCTTTTTTATTATGTTATGCTATGTTATGGAAATGCTTATTTTATTCCATAAATTAAAAATTAAATAAATTTTAAAAAATTAATATGACTGAATGAAAAATAGTTAGATCACTCGGTATTATGGATTATTGGCTCTTATAGAGAGACAAGGCATTACATTACAATTGATAGAGGGCTGGATTTGAAGTCAGGAAGACCTAAGTTCAAATCCCATCTCTGGTACTCACTAGCTATGTAGGTAAGCCACTAACGTATCCTCTCTAAGCCATAGTTTGTTTCATTATTTCAAAATGGAGATAGGAATGTTTGTAGTACCTCCTATACGTGGTTGGCATCAAGATCAAATGAGAAAATGTATTAAAAGTATTTGAAAATTTTAAAAATGTTTACTAGGCTATCTGTGACAAGGCGATTCTTTAAAAAATTATATAGAAAATGTATGAGTGGGGGCAGCTAGGTGGCGCAGTGGATAGAGCTCTGGCCTTGGAGTCAGGACGACCTGAGTTCAAATCCAGCCTCAGACACACAACACTCACTAGCTGTGTGACTTTGGGCAAGTCACTTAATATCAACTGCCTCACCAAAAAAAAAAAAAAAGGAAAATATATGAGTGGTAACTTAAATGAAAACATTTTCCTTTATTACCAGATGCTTTTCTTAGAATATCAAAACCGCTCTGTATACTAAAAAGTAGGTGAGGACAACCATGCCCCTTCCTAATGGCCATTTGCTTTATTAGAGCAATCTCAACCGTGGGTCTTTTTCTCAAATCTCTCATCTAGATCCAAGCTATCTTGAGATTTTTAAATCTTGGAGAACTTCTTCAAAATGTGGGGGCTCCATATCTAACCTGATTGTGCCAACAAAAGGCATCAATCAGGGAACATCACTGCAAATTCAACCCACTGACTCGATGGCAATAATGAGGAATGAAGGATTGCATCGGAAAGGGGATGCAGGTGTATGAAAGGAAAATTACCAAAGCCTTTAGTCTTCCCAGGGGATAAGGACACTTTTATATGCCCTAAGTACAGAAAAGACAAAATACAGCGCTTTAAAAGGGAGGGTATATCCCCAAAGATCCTTTATATGTTATATAGTCATAGGTATGATAATCCTCTGATAAAGAGGATCATAGAATCCTAGGCTTTGATGCTGGAAGGGACCTGAGCTATCATCTTGTGCAATGGTTTTTTCACAAATGAGGGAACCAAATGAGGCCAGAAGAAGGGAAATGGCTCTCCAAAAGGTCACACAGCAGGGCAGCTAGGGGGCACAGTAGATAGCGTTCTGGCCTTGAAGTCAGGAGGACCTGAGTTCAAATCTGGTCTCAGACACTTGACACCAGCTGTGTGACCCTGGGCAAGTCACTTATCCCTGATTGCCTAAGTAAAAACAAAACAAAAGGTCACACAGATAGAAAAAGTAGCAGAGATGGAATTCAGGCCTTGGCTCTCTGAGTTTGGGTACAGTACTCTACCCGTGTATGTTTCCTGAAAAGATACAATGTTTTTGTTTTAATATTTACTTTGCATAATACAATTTCCGTAACATAAAATCATGGGAAAGAATGAATATATTCAGAAATATGTTACTTCAGAGGGTCTTATGAGCAGGTGGTAGCTTTTGCATTTTATGTCTAGAAGCTTATGTATTTTTATGTGGTCAGTTAATTGGAGCATAAAATAAACATATTAAATACCTACTATGCATCAGGCCCTGTGCTAAGCACTGGGGACACAAAGAAAGGTAAAAGTTAGTCATTGCTCTCAAGGAGCTCACAGTCTAATGAGGAAGACAATATGCAAACAACTATACATAAACAAGACACATGCAGGATAATAGCTAGCAGTTGTCTAGTACTTTATAAATATTACCTCATTTTATCCTCACAGTAACTGCAGAGGGTAGGTGCTATTATTATCATCACCACTTTACAGATGAGCAGAGGCAGAGAGGTTAAAGGATTTGCCTAGGGTCACTCAGCTAATAAGGATCTGAGGCAGGATTTGAATTACCCATCTTCCTGACTCTGAGGCTCTATGCACTGTGCCACCTAGCTACCTGGGATAAATGAGAGGTAATCACGAGAGGGAAGGCTCTAGCATTGAGTCATTATGACATACAATACTTTTCTATTTCATCCTGGCCTTCAAGAATATGTTTAATTTTATTAGATGTCCCAAATTATGAAAACTGTTTGACCTAATCTGTTCTCCCAAGGCATTGATCTACTTTGAACTGCTGCTTTCATTTAATTAGTCAATGGTTTATAAAACAAATGTTCTGTTTTTCAAGATCCACTGTTGGACTCCAGACTAACATGGCCTGACTAGCCAGCAAGAAGCAGTGATCGAAAACATGAGAATGATGTGGAAGCTGTGTTGAATAGATCCCCACAAGTCCTTCAGTAAAAAAAATGCTCTTCCCTAGGGTTATTTCTTTAAAAGTGTAAACGATGAGTACTCAGTCCTTAAAGCATGCATGGATATGCCCTTCCTAGTAGGTTATATCAAACATGCAAAATATTCCCTGCAGGGTTTCAACACAAAATGTGTAACTTTAGGGAAGCCTATTTTCAACCATATATGACTGGGGCAGGAAGGAGAGAGGAGCTAAATTTTGTGACAATGAAGGGTCTTATGATTGGATAAGGACTCAGAAGTACTGTTAATACAGGAGGGATTAAGCTGGAACAGAATATTCGGATGAAAGGTTCAAGGGGACAATCTTAAGCTCACCTCTCTGCAACTCTGATCTTGGTGAGGGTGGCACATTGCATTGGCTAAGTATCACAGTGGATAGAGCACTGGACTTGGAGTCAGGAAGAGCTGAGGTTGGTTATTACATTAGACTCTTACTAGCTGTGTGGCTCTGAGTAAGCCACTTGACCTGTCAGTCTCAGCTTCCTTATCTGTAAAGTGAAGACAGAAGGTAGAATAGCATCTACTTCACAGGGCTGTTGAGTCTCAAATGAGATGATAAATGTAAAGCATTTTGCAAATTTTTTTGTAAAAATACTATAAAAAATACTAATAATAAAGTAATAATATTAGCTATTATTATTATCTTCCCCACCACACCATCATAGGATGCCCATTTCCTTTTATATTTATTCTCTCCTGATCTTAGGTAAATGAGTATTCAGAGACAAATGGACCAGGGTATCTTGTGAACTCAGAAAAGTTGGACGAGTCATCAGAAATCCTCTCAGCAACTGAGTCCAGTAAAGGAGGCCACCAGAGCTGGCAACAGCAGTAGCTGAGTCCAGGGAGGAGCCAAGGCTAAGGAGCAACCTGGCTGACCAAGATAGGCAGCCAGTATCTGGCAAGAAGTTAGCCCAGAGGAGCATGATAATGATTTGTCCATCAGCTATACTACACAAGAAGCGAACCTGCGTGGGACTTTGAAAAGGGGAGGAAAAAACCTCCCAGGGCCAGTCATATTTGTTCTCTGTATAGGCACCTCCACTTACCTCTGTGGAGGTAAATGGGTGTGACCCCATTCTGCCCTGGAACTGATTGTGTGGGCAATGAAGACTGCAGCCCTGGTTTGGGGGAATGTTTTTGTAGCTTCTGTTCATGCTATACCTTCTCATTCTTTTATAAAAGCTAATTGATATCAACTGATTAATCAGTATGAGGTATACACAACAGATGGGGGCTCATGATAGGGTTAGAAGCCACACAACTTCTAAAGGTTTCCTCTAAAATCCTGAGAGAAGCAGTAGTCTCTCTCCCTCTGGGGGCCCAATCCACCAGTAATGAGAACGGGTTGGGAGAATGAGCCTGGAGGAAGAGCCACATCAGAAACCTTGGGTACCCAGTTTGAAAACACTGCTCATATTTTTAAAAACCTCATTCTATGATTACTCCAACTATCGGTATTCTGACTTTGGGTTTACCTCTTGGGCTTCTCTGTGTGTTTGTGTGTGTGTGTGTGTGTGTGTGTGTGTGTGTGTGTGAGAGAGAGAGAGAGAGAGACAGACAGAGATAGAGACAGAGAGAGAGAGAGAGAGAGAGAGAGAGAGAGAGAGAGAGAGAGAGAGAGAGAGAGAGAGATTGACTGAATGGAAGTACTTATTTGAGGGGGAAGGTTGGTTCTTGCTTCCAGTCTCACCTCTCTCCTATCCATCCCCCAAATAGCCTCCACGTTAATATTCCTAAAGTTCCACACCATACCTGATCTCCTCAGGTCAGTGGCTCCCCATTGCCTCAAGGATAAACACAAATTCCTGCGTTTGGCATTTAAAGTCCTTCACACCGGCACCAGCCTACCTTCCCAGACTGATCACATTACTCATCACGCACTTAATGTTCCAGCCAAACTGGCCTACTTGCTGTAACCCATACACCACACTCCATCTTCCATTCCCATGCCTTTAGACAGCTGCCCCACTGTGCCTGGAATGCTTTCCCTCCCCAGTGCCCCCTGAAATTTCCTAATTCCTTCAAAGATCAGTTCAAGTGCTACCCTCTTCAAGAAGGCCTTTCCACGTTCCATCTATCCTCCTCCAGTCGTTTATTTTGTACATAGCCTATATTTGTCCATCAGCGTGCTGCACCCCCCAAAGTAGAATGTAAGCTTTTTGACAGACTCTTACTTTTGTCTTTATGTCTCGATTGCATAGGACAGTGCCTGACACGTACAAGGTACTTAAATATTTTAGACAAATAGTTCAGTTATAGAACTGCATTTGGGAAATGCAGTCTTCCTTATTGATGTCTTACCTCTTTCCTGTCTCCTTTTTTGCATGATCTCCCCATTTAGATTGTAATTGTAAGCTCCTTGAGGGCAAATACTACATTTTTATTAACTGTATCCCCAGTACTTAGCACAGTACCTGGCACACAGTACGCTCTTGATAATGTTCACTGGATTGGGTTCATTGGATTGGAAACCCAGGTGAACTAGATGGGAGGTATACAGCACAATGGGAAACAGTTCTCCTTGTCCTTATCAAATTTGAAGAAAGGCAGCACTTCCATGCAGCCTCTCAGATTTCAAAGGATTTAAGATATGCATATGTACATACCCTACTTAACATATGTAGTAAAAGCACAAAAGGAATGTGAACAGTAAAAGGAAAAAGCAGAAAGTCCTTTCTAACTAATATTAAAACTCAGGGTATCTAAGATACTGAAGAATCAATAAATACAAACAAACAGGTTATCATATCATCAGGAATCAGGGAAAACTCAGACAGCTGGATACAGTTACTGGAGTCGTGAAATGAGCCAACGATTTTGGGAAACAATTTAGAATTATATTTTAAAAGTCACTAAATTGTACATAACCTTTGCTCTAGCACACACTACTAATCATCTATCCCAATATGGTCAAAGACAGAGGGAAAGGTCTCATATCTAATCAAAATGCTTTCATAGCAGCAGTTTGTGTGTAATGGCCTAGAAGGAAAATAGGCTCCCATCCACTATAGTACAAAAAGGAAATGTGGAAAGCAATTTGGAACTGTGCTCTGAAGGTTACTAAACTGTGCACACCCTTGGAACCCAGCTATACCATTCCTAGGCTTAATAGCCCAGAGATCAAAGAAAGAAGGAAAGTACCGATTTGCACAAAAATATTTAAAGTAGCTCTTTTAAAGAGCTAAAAGCTGGAAATTAAATTAAGGGGCTGTCCTACTGAGGAATGGCTAACCAAATATTTCAAAAATGTAATGGATTATTATTGTGCCACAAGAAATGACAAAACGGACAGTTTCAGAGGGAACTGGGAAGACCTCTATGAACTGATGCAGAGCAAAGTGAGCTGAACTTAAGCAATTTATACAATCACATTATAGAGAAAACAACTTTTAAAGACTTTATAACTCTGATCAATGCAATGACAAACCACTGGTTCAGGGGGCTGAAAATGAAACATGCCACCCACCTCCTGTCAGAGAGATGATGAACTTGAAATTCAGAGAGACATATATTTTGGGGCATAGCCAATCTGGGAATCTGTCTTGCAGAAAAATTATGTATGTTTATGATGAGGGTTTTATTTGTTGGCTTCATTCACAGGGGTGGGGGGAAGTGTGTGTGAAATGGGGCTGTGGGAGGGACATATTATAAATGCATGCAAAATAAATATAAATACATATATGTGTGTACACACACACACATTTAAGAAGACTATAATGGAATAGTATTGTATTAAAAAATTATATGAAGAATTTGGAGAAACTAAGGAAAACTATGAATTGATGCAAAGAAAGAACTAGGATGATAATTTATAGACTAACCACAACAAAGGAAAATAACTTTGAAGGACTTCATAACTCTGATGAATGCAGTGTCCAATTGTGACTTGAAAGGACTTCTGATGAAACATGCCTCCTGTCTTTTGGCAGAGAGAGAGTTAACTAAAGGCACAGAATAAGGCAATACATTTTCAAATCGGCCAGTATATTGATTTGTTTTGCTTGACTAAGTATTTGTTCTACTGGGGAGGCAGTGGAGGAAATCATTTGGAAGTGACAGTATAAAGAAAGAAAAGAGCATCAACAAAACTTTTCTTTTTAAAGTCTATCAGATTTAAGCTTCTGATATGCATTTACCTTGATACCTACATTCATTTTTCAAAACGGCACTAAAGAGAGTGCATTTAAACTACATAAGCAGCACTGCTATTAATGCTGGCCTAAATCATGGAGGGTTTATCATATTTTAACAGTGCATAGATAATTCAGTATCCCTAAGGATTTTGAAAAACATGGATACACAAATATCTATTCTCATGCTCAAGGGCACTGTATATCCTCACCTAAAAAATTTGAACAAATCTTCTTCCTCCAGTACCATCACTCTTCAGAAGAAAGCTTAATACCCAAAATACATGCACAAAGAAAGCTGCATTAGCAAGAATAAGGGAACATTAACAAAAGAGCAAAAAGTAGATAACATACTGTATCTCTGGATTAAGACTTATTTTATTATACATAATGTATAGCACTTCATATAATTTAGTTTATTTATGTCATTCTCTACAGGGCACTGTAATTAATTCAGTGACATCAATGTTGACCTCATATGGCAAAGGATGGGATCTGGGTTATCTCCAGCGTACCAAGTACCAAACAGTTTAAATGAGCTAAAAAGTTACATCACATACAACAGTTGCAAGAGATCAACTTTCAGGCTGGTTCAAGTTTACAGTAGTTGCTTTGTGAAGTTCTCCCTCAAGACTTGGATGCCACCCAGTGTCGTCGAGTGTTTGTGCAAATGCCATCTTTGGACCACCCGACTACCTCCTTTTGCCAGCCCCGCTTTTGCCTGCCTTACTGCTGCCACTGCTGGACTTGCTTGAGGATTTTGAAGAAAAGAGTCTTGTCATAAACTCTGAAACATCAGGTAGCTCATGGTTGGAATTCAACATGTTCATTGACTGCTCCATCTCCTGCAGGAAGACACAGCACAACAATGGGAGACACACACCACAAGCTTTCAGGTTTACTCATTTTTGACATCTACTAAAGCATGAATTCTTAACTTCTGTGTGTATCTGAACTCCTGTCGGTGTCTACAGACCCCTCAGAACGATGTTTTTAAATGCATAAAATACACAGGATGACAAAGGGAACCAATTATAATGGAAATATAGTTATCAAAAAAATTTTTTTAACCTAACAGAGCACTCAAACTAAACTAACAGATGAAGGCAATAATATTTCATTAAAAAATGGCGCTATAAGACCAAATAACACTTTCACAGAAAGCTAATGTTCATATAAACTAATAATTTTTCAAAACAGTCAAAGCCAAGATACACTGATTCACTCCAAGTCATTAGTAATCATATTTTATGCTTCTTTTATGCCCTCTAACATTAAGCATATAGTAGGTGCACAATAAATATTTGCTGATTTAATTCCACTAGTAGTTTAACTATGTGTTCTCTGCATGCATATAATTATTTTAAATCTATTAACATGTCAATCTGATGCTAAAAAGGTAACTGGTATTTGGAAGTTATGTCTTTACAAATATCATACAAGGAAGAAATCTGTGACTACTGGGAGCCTCTCTGGATCTCAGCTTCTTTATCGTTAAAATGAGAGGAATGTATGAGGGGATCTCTAAAGTTCCTTTCAGCTTTAAATCCTAAGGGGATCTCTTAAAGTTCCTTCCAGCTTTAAATCCTAAAATCCTACATTCTGAGTAACCTCATCTTGATCATTTGAAAAAAGAGGCACCAAGAAATCTGTAATAGAAACAAGTCAGGATAAGGGAGTACAGGAAATAGTTATCCTTTAATCATCCTTTCTTCCCCTACATTGAGTCCGTAATCTAGGAAATGTTAAGTCATTATTCTAATCTAATGTACTGCTTACTAAAGGTCATTTTTTTCTTCATTTAAATTTTACATAGTTTTTTGGGAGGGTATGTTAAAAAAATAAGATTCAAATTAATAGTGCAAATTTGGAATAACCTTGTTCATTATAAAATAAAACTCTGACAAAACAGAACAATGCATATCATTACTGCAATTATGTTCCATGACTCTTACCAAGATCCAACAAAGTAAGCCAGAAATGTAATAAATATTCAGAAGTATTAAGTACATGTGTGGAAATGACCTTAATTACTGCTCAAAAAATAAGATTATGACCCAATCAATTTTAAAATCTTTTTGCTACAATAAATTTCCTTTTAAAGTGATCCAAAAGGTTTTAAGCAACAAACCCTAGCTCTTTTAAAGTCTGTCTTTGTTTAGCAAATAACCAAGGTTAATGCAACTGAATTTTGTTTAAAAACAAAAACAAAAACCTTAACTGTGTAAGAACACTCTCACTGCTCAATGGCAGACTCTCTGCCCCCAAAGCAAAGGGTACTTCAAAAAAAAAGTTGTGAGGTATTCCCCAAACCACAGAGGAGACAACTTTCAACTTGCAGCTTCCAGTTAAATGGCGTCTCTTTCTTTTCTATTAAGCATCATACTGATTAGGGAAGAAAGACCTGACTGAAAACTAAAAAACAAGGCAGTGTGAATATATAAGAAGACAGAAACACCAGTTCTTAAAATATCAGGAAGCAAATGGCTGCTTGCCTTTTGTTTTACCTGTCTGCTCCTAGAGCCTTGTCTGGACTAACAACAACCACAACTCACATGTACTCAAGAGTTACCATTTATATACTGCTTTAAAGTTTGCAGAGCACTCCTCGTATTTGTTCCTCACATTACAGTCAAATATGTGCTATTATCTTCACTTTTATACATAAGGAAACTAAGGCTGATGGAGATCCAGATGGCTCACCAAAGGGCAAGGAAGTATATGGGAGAGGATATGAACTCAGCTCTTCTCTATTCAGAGCAGCCTCTTAGGTGGATGGCACTTTAACATTCCTACAACAACCCTGTGAATTGGTATCATTACCACACCCCCACTTTTCCATCACTCCATCCCTACCCCAGTCTTATCCTCCACCTCCAGTACTATACTGAAAATGCCCTCTTCAAAAGGTCACCAATAACCTTTAATCACCAAAAGCCAATGAACATGTTCTCAGTATTCAACTTCCCTGACCTCTCTACAGCAACTTGCCACTGATGACTACCCTTCCCTCCTCATGATTTTCATGACATGAATATAATCACACTTTCTTTGACCTTTTAAGTCCTTTACAACCTGGTCATCAACCTATCTTTCCAGGCTCATTATATAATTACTACTCTTCCTGCACTTTACAAGTCTAGCTGAACTGGCCTGCTCTCTGACCCTCAAGCAGAGCACTCAATCCTCCCTCTCCATGACTTTGCACTGGCTATCTCCCATGCCTAGAATGCAACTCTGACTCACAGAACCCCCCCTTTTTTTTTCCTTCAAGATACAGCACAAACACCACATTCTACATGAAGCCTTTCCTGATTCCCCAATTACTATTGACAGCCCTGACCCTAACTACCTTGAATTTAAGTACCTTGTTCGTATATGCACATGTTGTCATCTGACAATGTAAGCTCCTTGAGAATAAGAAATGTTTTATTTTCTGTATCTATATCCCCAGTCCCAGCACAACACCTGGCCCACAGAAAGCACTTAAAATTTGCTAACTAATCAATCACAGTTTCCTGGTTTTCTTCCTATCTCTAACTCTCCTTTTCTGGTTCCTTTTCACCTGCCTGCCAAGAACACAATAATGTATAAGCCTAGTCTACAGATCAGGCTAATTTGTGAGCCGGTAAGGATGGAGTAAAAACCCAATATCCTTTTTGGCAGCCTAAATGTGAATAACTGGACACAGTCAAAGAGTTTCAACTGAGCAATTTCCTTACCCGTCTCATGTCAGGATCACTTGTGTTCACAACCTTGGGCAGAAGCACAAATATCAGTAATGGAAGTACCATCATCATAACCTACAGAAGATAAAAAAAGAATTCATAAAATTCTTCTAACTGAAGCAACTTAATAATTATATGTATAAACTAATATAGGAATCAAAACAGCACAAATGTACAGAATAAAACCAGCAGCCCACAACCTCTCAAAAGATTATTTTCAGGACAAAAATTAATTGACTTGGATAATTATTAAATTTCTTTCCAAGGCACTTTTCCAAATATATCTTTCTGATATAACAAAGTGTATCCTTTCACATTTGGTAACTGATATGTGGGTGCCTCATTCTGTAGAGTGATTACAATCTTTTAGTCAATAACTTGTGTTTAAATTGTTGGGGACACCTTGCCTCCTAATAGTGCTATATGTTAGTGGGAACATGTTATAGTAGAAAATTATTAGACATGGGAGTGAGAAAACTGGGGTTCAAATCTTACCCCTGGGATATACTAGATATAAGCTTGACTAGTGCAAGTCACTTAAACCTTTGTGAGCTTCAGGTTTCTCATCTGTAAAATGGAGGTCCACCTTATGAAGCTACTTCACAATCAAATGAGATAATATATGCAAAGTGCTTTAAAGTTTAAGACAAAATATGAACATCAGCAATTATTAAATTATTCAAAATAATTTTAAGAATTTTATGACATTTCTTGAAATAACATCAAATAAAAACAGAGTTAGAAATCACTAGTACAGTCTTGAGAGCAAAAGAACATCCATGAGAGCTCTGCCCCTACTCCGAAGTTTCCCAATTAATTCTATCTATGACCTCAATTAAAGATATGGAAAATAATGGGGGAAGAAAGGAAGATATTGCTGGATATATACCTTCCCTCCAATGGACCCTTCTAAATTTTTCTTTCTGGCCTCTGATCACTGTACATATCACTGTACTCCTACCCGGCTATTTTATATTGTTTGCTTGGCATCCTATCTAATCCTCTTCAATGTAAAGGCCTGCACCATGGAGCTCTCACTAATTGCCCAAGGTGGAAGTGACTTTTCCCTCACCTTACATCATTTGTAAAATTCTAATTCATATCATATTTATTTGTCTCCCTATGGCACATGTATATACCTCACAGGGTTATTGTGAGGGTCAAAATGAGTTAATGTTAAGTACAGTGTTTCACAAAATCTAAAGGGCTATGTTGATGTCAGCTACTCTTCTATTGCTACTGTCACCATTACTACTACAACTACAACAGCCCAGGCTGGATCTCAATACTTGCTGGCACAGAAGCTATAACCTGCTTCATTTCTCCAATCCTCCTCTGCCAGCCTTATGATCCTCCGCTCCTAAAAACTTGCTATACTGGTGACAGACTCATGGACACCGGATCTACTTTAGCCCTACTGTAGCTCAGAACTCCCAAACTCAAGCCCCTAGTAGCAGAACACCTGGGCACCACCATGCCCACCAGGAACTGTTTTATTCATATCTGTACCTTTCCTAGTACTAACATAGTATTCTTCAAGTGATAGGCAAAAAGTATTTGATGAATCAAATTCTCCATTTTGTATAAAGATGAGCTGGGTTGCTGAGTGCAGTATTAGATCTAAAGAAAGTAGAATTCTATTTACTAACAGCAAGGCCATTTCAATTTATTATGGTGGGGGCAGCTAGGTGGCGCAGTGGATAGAGCACCAGCCCTGAAGTCAGGAGGACCTGAGTTCAAATTTGACCTCAGACCAGACACTTACTAGCTGTGTGACCCTGGGCAAGTCACTGAACCCCAATTGCCTAAAACAAACAAATCAATTCATTACGGTGCATGCTATTAAACATGGACTAATTCATTAAGCTCAGACAGTAATATTTTCTCAACAGAAGAAAAAGCTACAATATAGTGGCTCCTGAAATCTGCTAATGGGTATGAAGGGGCAGGAAAAGAGAGGATGGATCAGTGGAAAGAATAAAGATATGGACTATGATATTGACAGAGGAGTACTTTCCATTTTATCTATGACCTATGGGAACCAATTCAATGTCAGAGACTCTTAGAAATTAATTTTCCAAACCCAAACTTACTACTTCAATATCCTGTTATTGTGTTCCAAGTTAACAAACAGCACTTAGGATTTATTTGGTCATTCCTCTGAAAACTTGACAACACTCTATGTACGCAAACACTCTAAGAAGGTTATTTAAATGAATGCCTTATGAAATAACCCTTCATCATTAGCACCACCTGCTATCTCTATCTTAGATTTAATCTCTCAGCTCAGTGAACACAGAAAGCTCCTGCTCATAGGGCTGTTCCACAGAGAGGTAATAAGTCAGATGGGATGTGTCTGAATGGCCCCAAAATAGAAAGCTAACTATAGCAGAGTGCCTTAATGTTTAACTGATTGCTTTTACAACACATATAATTCCAAGTTCATTCTATTCCATAACTCAGTAAAGTTTGTAAATGTGCTATTTTCTATGAAAACTGAAAGAACAAGCTTTAAACAAAAACAAAAAAACTGAACTGCTATATTCTGAAATGTAGTAAGATTTTTCCCAAAATCACCGTCATTGGATTTGTTTTTATATTTAATGTCACTGAGAGAAAGGGAAATATATACAACCTCATAAAATTAAAGATACTTGGTTTATAAATGAAACGATAAGCAAAACTGGTGCAATGGCAATCTGCTTGTGATGAGGAACATTAACTACCCTGGTAACTGGTTTCAGACTGCTTTAAAAAAAAAGTGGTCATAGGCAGCATGATGTCATATAAAGAATCAGATTCTAGTCTGGGATGTACCAGTAACTTGCTATGTGACCATGGTCAACTCACAGGGCCTCAGCTTCCCCACCTGTAAAATGAAAGGACTGTACTATACAATCACTTAGTTCCCTCTCCAGATCTAAAGTGCTATGTAAAAAATTCTTAACTTGCCAGAAATTCCAATTTACAAAATGGAGAAAGCATCAAGGAATTTTTTATTCAGGATTTAATTCCAACAAAAGCAAAACATAGTGATAACATGGAATTAATGGGAACTTGGGGAAAAGTAGCTATACCTGACCCTTAAAATATCAAAGGAATGAAATGCTGAGTACATGCTGGACATGTTCCCTAAACTGAACAAGTTCAGAGAAAAAAAAATAGCTATGATCCTATGGCTAGAAACACTAAAGAGGGACAGGGAATTCTAATTAAACCTTTGCAAATGATTTCAATGAAAAATAAACATTGGAGAAACCCAAAGAACTAAGAGAGGCTAAATAAGGAAGTTATCTAATGAACACAAACTAAGAAAGATAAAAGAGAAAAGAGAAAGATAAAACTTTTCAAGCAATATCACTTCATAAAAAATGGAAGAGCAACTAAGGGGAGAATGAGCCTATGGAGGTAAAAACAAAGAGAACTGCCATTCTGGGACTAATTCTAACAAGAAAGAACTAGTTACTAAAGCAGAAATGCTGAATACTTAGGGAGGGGAACATTTTTTGTAGAGTACATATAAAGGAGAAGAAAGCCAGACATGGGTTGGATGTGCATACTAGATTTCAGAGGAGCATATTCAAAATGAGTTCAGAGAAACAATAGGCAAGATTCAGTGGCTTAATATTTTACAGAAAAAACTGGCTGACCCAAGACGGACAGGAAACTCAAGATTGAAATTTTGGCATACAAGACAAAATAATTTGCAAACAAAGAGAAGCAGCTGCTTTAAAAAACACAAAAAAACCCCCCAAAACTGTTGTGGCTGCACAGGTGCTTCACCATCTAAATTTTTAAAAAGATATGCACAGAAGAGAGAAGCAAAGACAAGTAACTAATACTGAATACAAAGAGTAGCATGTTGCTATGAGAACAGCAGTTAGAAGCTATTCTTTAAAGCCAAAAATGAACTTTGAGTGGCAATGAATGCAATGTTAAGGACAACAATAAAAGTTTGTTCACTATTTGAGAGGCAAAGGGAAATTAAAAGAATGGATGGTTCAAGGTGGACAGATGATGATAATGATCCACCCTGAAAATGCAAATTTATTTTCCTTCTGTTTTCTCTTTCAGGATGATCTTTGGACTGGAAAGGAACAAAAATGTTTGCAGGGAGGAAAAATCCAAGATAAATAAGGAGTTGGAAGGCAACTAGATGCCCTCAATGAATTCAAATCACCAGGATGCTGAAAGAACCAATAGGTAGGATAACCCCTGTCAGTGAGATGTGCTATAACAGGGGAAGAGCAATGTTGTCCCATTTTCCCCAAAAGAGAAGAGTGGGGAGAAAGCAAACTATAGGCCTATGAGCTTAATTTAAATTCCTAGCAAAATTCTAGAAGGTTATTATTAAAGGGAATATTAAGATACACGTAGGAAAAAAGTAAGCAAAGAGCAAGTTATGATGCTTTTTGACCAAGTAATTCACCATGAGGCATATATGCCCAAAGACCTGACAAAACAGACAGGTCCAGTATATGTAAAAATATTTACAGTAAGTACTTTTTATGGTAACAAAGAAATGGAAAGAAAATATGGGTCCGCTGACTGAGAAAAGGATATATAAGTCATGGTATATGAATATGGTAATGGAATATTGTAGAGTAAGAAATTGCAAGTATATGGAATTCAGAGAAACATGGAGAAATTTGTATGGACTGATACAAATTAAATAAAATAAAAAGAACCAAGAAAACAACATATACAAAGACTATAACAATGTAAATGAAAAGATTACTAGAGGGAACCAAACTGAGTAACTAAAATATCAATAAAAATTCTGGAGAACGAAAAATACATCTTTCCTCTCAGGATTCAGAGGATTACAGAACAAAACACTGCACACACTGTCATATGCAGTCAATGTACAAGTTTTTTGTTTAACTATTTTTCTTTGTTAGAAGAGAGAGTTCAATGGCGGGGGGGGAGGGAGACAATCAATGTAAAAATTATTGTGATGTAAAAACAAAAGATATCAGTAAAACTTATTTACAAAAAAATGCAGGTTATGTCACGTTAACTTTGTTTAATTTTTAGGTGGACTGCTCAGAGAACACTCTAGTTATAGATTTAAACACTGCATTTGACTAAAATACTCATGTTATGACTGTGCACAAGATAGAAAAATGCAGGCTGCTTACACATGGTAGACTTAGAAATGGTTGGATGGCAAGGCCAAAAAAGTAACCATTAATGGCTTGATGGCAATTTAGAGTGCCTCTGAGATTCTGTGTTTTGCCCAATGCAAAACCTCTCTCATTTATTTTCAATCTCTCCCTCTCTACTGGCTCATTCCTTACTGCCCACAAACACTCCCATGTGTCCCTCATCTTGATGCTACATCCTACAGCACCCAAAATAAGGTAAGTAATGGTTATGCTCTATTTTGCCTGTGACTCCACACATCTGGACTACCCTTCTGTGTTGAATGTCACATTTAAAGAAGGGCAGAGACAAGCTGGAGTTCCTACATAAAAGAGTGACTGGGCAATGAGAAAACCAGAGGATCTGTTGAAGGGGATGAGAATAGTTAGCCCAGAGGAAAGCCAAGGGGCAGGGGAGAGGTGGGGAGGAAGCCAAGGGAGATGATGGCAGTCTTCAAGTATGTGAAAGGCTGTTATGTAGAAGACTGACGAGATTTATTATGTTTGGTCCCAAGTATGAACAGGTGTCCAAAAGTAGAATGGGTTCCTCTTGGAAGTAGTGGGTTACCTCTTATTAGAAGGTCTTTAGAAAGAGGCTTATCAAATCTGCAAGTGACACAAAATTGAGAGAGATACCTTAAACTACATATAAGACAAGCAATAATCAAAATTATCTTGAACCCTTAAATGAGAGATTAAAAAAATACAGTGAGATGAATTTAGCAGAGATAAATGTAAAATTGTAGCATCTTAAGAGTTCGAAATGACCTTTGAACTCATCTAGTTCAAATTTAAACTGCTGTGTGTATATATATACACACACATATATATACACATACACATATATACATGTGTGTGTGTGTGTGTGTGTGTGTGTGTGTGTGTGTGTGTGTGTGTGTGTGTGTGTATGTATAGGAGCAACAAGTGTAAGAAGGTAGCAAGGCGTACTGGAGAGATTGCTGGACTTGCAGTCAGAAAGACCTGGGGTGGATTCAAATGCTGTTCCAGTTACTAGCAAGTCATTTACCTTCTCTGGATCTTTGTGCTTCATCCATAAAACGAGAGGGTTAGTCTAGATGGCCTCTAAATCTACGATCCTACGTACAGGATGAGGGACATTTGACCTGGCAACAGTTTATGTAAAAAACACATGAGTTTGGTTGACTACAAGCTCAATATGAACCAATAGTAAAATCCAGCTGCTAAAAAAGCTGCTGCTGTTTGTCCTTCATTCTCGAAGAGGACCACGACATCAGGGAGGTGATGCCATGACATGCAAGTGAATTAGATTTAAGGAGGGAGGGCTGTGCAAAGTTTCTCCTCCAAAGCCATCTGGATCCACTGGCCAGATATAGATCAGGACAACTGGAGATGGCCTCAGCTAAAAAAGCTGATGCAATTTTGGCTGGAATTAATAAAAGCCTATCACAAAATAGGTCCAATTTCACCATATGCTTATCGGACCACACAGAGTATTTTGTCTTACTTTCATTGCTACATTTTAAGAAGGACACTGACAAAAACTGAAGAGGAAGGTGACTAGGATAATAAAGGATCAAGAAACTGTCCTGTATGAAAAAAATGATTGAAGAAATCACTGAGGAAGTTTGGCTTGGAAAAGAGTCAATTAAAGAGAAACATGATAGCTCTCCTCAAATTGTGGAATCCTGTCATGTGAAAAAGCAGAACTAGGGCAGGAGTTAAAGGGTAGCTGATTTCTGCTGGGTGAGAAGAAGAACTAACAATCAGAGCTCTCTTACAATGTTACAGATTGCCTTGTGAAGCAGTGTGCTCACCCTCACTGGGAGTATTCAATCAGAGACTGGATGACCATCTACCAGGAATGCTGTAGAAGGGAAACCTGAACGGTATAGAGGGTTGGCCTAGATCATCTCTAAGGTCCCTTTCCAACTCTAAGTTTCTATAAAAAAACAAGCACATTTCCAACCACTATGCCACTTTTCATGCAAACTAATTCTCAACATAATCTTTTCACTTCTCATCCCCAAGTCACTGTTTTCCCTCAGTCAACACTCTCTGAAATCATCTCTTACTACCAAAAAATTTAACCTTGGTTGTCTGTCTAACTGATTGCTGAGAAACATTTGCTTCTAAAAACTGTAACCTAAAAACAGCTCAGAATTAATAAAGATGTTTCAGTTTTGTCATAATACATACCATTGGATTCATCAGAAAATCCGTCCAACCCCAGGACTCCCTTTTTATAAAGTAGGAAGGTGGACCAGAAGATTTCATCTGAAGAGGATAGGGTAACCTGACCACTTCTGATGTCTTAATGTAATTAACATATCTTGCTCTGGTGAAACAACAACAATAGAAAACCAAATGAATAATTCTACAAAAATATCACTAGCTCAAAAAGTGCTTATATTAATAATGCCTTACATTTATATAGTAAACACTCTGCAAGTGTTTTCACACCCACACTTCTGATTTTTAAAATCTGTGTTAAACAACCATTTTTAAAAGTATCAAATCATTCAACATACGTTGTAAAGAACACTGGAACAAGTTAGGAGACATAGATTTTGGTCTCAATAGTAATTAATTAGCTTTGTGATCTTAGGTGAGTTACAGCATATTTTAGGTGTTCAAATCCCTCATCTTAAAATGTAAGGTTATTCTTCTCCATGGATGTTAGGGTCTCTTCAAATGCTTACGATCTACAGTGTAAGTAGTTATGTACCCTTGGTTAGTCATTTAAACTTTCTGGACCTTTTTCTCATATGTAAAATGTAGAAATTGAACTAAATCTCTAGGGTTCCTTCCAGTTCCAAAGTTTTATAATTCCACATTTATATTTAATATTTTACTACCATAGGTATTTTAAAAATTAATTTATCTCATCATGTGAGATCATAGATATACCTGATCTTCAACGCAATATTACAAAAAAGCTTTAAAATCCAAGAAAGAACATTCAGGAATGGGAAAATTAAATTGTATTTATTTCTACCCAGATGCCATCATTGTAAACAAAATTTCGAGTATATGTTAACATTTACTCTAATGCAAATAAATACAATATATAATCATTTCTATATGCTCAACTCCTCAGATTTATCACAATGATGGAACTATAAAATATAGGTAGTGACTGACATGGTAAGATACTGTTAACATGAATACCATTATGTACATATGCACACAAAAAATGTCTAACAAAAAGATTTTTAAGCCTCAACCAATAAGCCTTCATTTTAGCCAATATTTGCTAAAATAATCAGCAGCCATAGAATCCATACTCTAAAACTAACAATCTATGCAAAGGATGCTTTGCTAATGAGGATGTAATTAACTTTACTGATCAAGAAATCTCATAGAATGGTGTGACAATAAGACTATTTTTAAAGATATCCTTGCTTGTAGATCAACTATGGCTGAAAAATTTAAATCTGATTTGTTTTGCAAAAGCTGTGACAATAACATTTGGCAGGAGTTTATAAGTTAGGATTTTTTGGTTAGAAGTATTTCATATGAGTATGAGTTGACCTTGTAGAAGTTGCTATCCTCAGACCGATTTCTATGACATAACCCACAGTATCTGCTCCAAGAGGAAAAAATACGAGGAGATAACAACCAAAGGTGGGAATCCTTTGGCGTCAAATGCTTCTTTAAAGCTTGAGGAACTGTAAGACATATGTTCCCAGGGCAACTCCAATTACCAGGAAAGGTCACAAAGTACAGGTAAAGTGAAGTAGTAGTTCGAACAAACTTAGTTTCAATATGGAAATTTAAAAAAACCCAACTGATATAATTTAGTTTTTCTGTAGCTACATGTAGTACCTTTTACAATTCACCTAGATATTTTATAAGAACAATTTCTTCTAGATGCAGGTCACTCAAAATCTGGACATTTGGTCACCTTTTCCAAATATCTTCCTTCTGACTGCCCTTGCTTTTGCCTCTTTTCCCCATTCATAATCTGATTTCTCCTCCATTTTCAATTTAAACTTGACATCTCTCCCTTTATCTATCCCCAAAATCTCCAGATGCCTCTTGAAACTACTGATATAAACATATTTTCAGCTCCAACATTCTCTAACCTGTTACCCAGAGAAGAGTCTACCTTGAAATGGCTGGGGTAAATATCTATCATCTTAAAGTAATCTTCCTCTCATTACCAAGGACTAATGTTTCATTAAAATTAAAGGTTTTCTGTTAAGGCACTTAAACACCAGAACAAGGTCCAAGGACAGAAATAACAGTGCAACTACTAACCTTAGAATTAACCATTAAGAATCATTCTTCAAATTCTCAAATAAATAAAACCCCTTAAAATCACCAATATTTTGAAAGATATGGTATTAAGAATATTTCACATCATATTAAAATATACAGTCAAGTATAGTAGCAGTACATAAAGTTTTTTCTTCAACCTCTGTACTTTATATTTAAAGAAAAAGTAATTTTGTCTATCTGTGACTGATACCAAAAAGCTGGAAACAAATTATGTGCTCAACAACTGGGAAATAACTAACATATCGCCACATATACAAATATGGTGACATACAATGGGCTGTAAAGAACAATGAATATGAATTCAGAGAACCATGGTAAGATTTGAACAAATTGATGTGGAACAAAGAAATCAGAATCAAAAGAGTATACACATTGCTACATTATGTAGTAATGACCATAGTAAATGAAGACAGAGGTAATTAAACTATGGCCAAATATAATGGACAATATTGGTTCCAAATTGAAATCATAACCTTCATTTCCCACTAGAAACAGTGCCCAAGTTAACTATTTAATACTATAAGTTGGCGAATACGTGCCAATCTGCAATGGCAGAGGAAGTTCCTCCACTGAGAGACCCCTAAGCTGATGATATTAAAATTATTAAAAAGAAAAAGTAAAATACAAAATGGAAAGTTACATGCGCTGTCAGCTATAATAACTATATTAGACTATTTTGCTTAGCTGTTTTTTTAAAATGGGAAGATTCTGGAGGTTATTTATTGGGAAGTGATGTGCCATAAATACATCAATAAAAAAACTAATGCTGCATGGCAGCTCAAACATGGTTAAAACTTTTTTGTTTTGGCCCAGACTTATGATTTAATTAGGGTAAGGAGCTTGCAGCAGGAATACTTACTTTACTAATGCAGATACTGAACTACTTTGCAACTTATGGTCTTAGAGAGTTGCCTGAGACACAGAGATCAAATGATTTTTCAGTCAGAAAACAGAGATTTTTGCCCAAGGTGACACAGTCAGTAAGTGCCAAAGGCATGACTGGAACCAAGGTCTTTCTTACTTTAAGGCAGGTTTTCTGTGCACAACACTATGCTGCTTCTCAGATAAGACACTGTTATTTAGAAACTTGTCCATATGTTTATTGGTCAGAAAAGAGACAATCAGATAGTCAGAGAAGTGAAACCAAAGAAAACCAAAAGCCTAAACTTACAAACAAAGTCCATTACCTAGGAACACTGTATTACTCACTTTAATCATCATACTTTTCTTTCTCCTATTTTTGTTCCCTAATTAGGATCAATTTTTAAAATGTTGGGTAACTGTGTGAGGGTTTCTAGCTTATCCCAGAAGCTTTAAATTTCTGTCATCAATTAAGGGAAGGGCTGGAGTAATCTCTAAGGCAACAAAACATTAAATACTCACAATGCGCATTGGTAGTATTTGCCCCTGGCAAACAGCTGATAATTATTTTCAAAGTACAAATAAGTATAACTTTTATTTTCAAATTTTAACAAAT
The DNA here is from genome assembly GCF_003287225.1 of Phascolarctos cinereus. Taxonomy (NCBI): domain Eukaryota; kingdom Metazoa; phylum Chordata; class Mammalia; order Diprotodontia; family Phascolarctidae; genus Phascolarctos; species Phascolarctos cinereus. The sequence continues at coordinate 176,027,810 of NW_027555736.1, read as the reverse complement.
AACATCACAACAATAAGGAGTAAGTTAACATATGATTAAAAAAGAAAGGTGGTTATTGAAAGTGTAAAGGAAATAATAACATTCTAACTAAAAGTTCAACAAACAAGTTTTGAGTAACCTCAGATCTTTCTTGCTTTTTAACCTGATAACACTTGAACACAGAAAAATAAATTCAGTTTAAACCAAAAGAGAAGGTAGTTCAACTTTATAATTTCATGGTTTTTTGTTTTCAAAAACCTAGAGTAGGAATGGGGCATATTGCATGGATCTTAATAAAAACCTACAGGGAAAAACCCTTAGAAGAAATAACACCAGGAAATCTCACCTCATTTTTCCTTTTGAAGTGATATCCACCCGGACAGGATCAAACCTGTAAGCTGGGGATATAACTTCTACAACATAAGAACCAGAAGGTATGTCATGAACCACAAAACTTCCGTCTGTCCTGGAAAAATAAAAATCATCTTCAATCACTTTTATTCAATAATTTATTCTCTACTTGAACTTAGAAATATTTTAAAAATTTCTATCTCAAAGATATTTCAAAAATCATATGAAAATGAACTGACAAAAACAAGTAACATACCTGCTCAACCATTCAAGTTTCTACAGCCACAAAATGAGAATAAATACTACTTCTCAGGAGGATAAATATCAGAAAGGACTTTGTAAATGCCTATCACATGAAAGGGACTGGTTAACTATGGTTATCTGTTCTACTAGATAGGTAACTTGAAAACCACAAATAATTCCAATGATTTGGGCCACTGTGGCAGCTGGGAATCATGTCAAAGAGAGGAGGGCCATGGCCTGAAAATAAGTAGAATTCCCTGAAGTACAGCCAACTACAGCAGAGAAGTGGAAGACCAGTCCTGTTTCTTCTGGCAGCTGAGAAGTGAGAGGATCTACCAAAGAAGCAATGATACAGTCCTATTCTGTAGAGCAAGGGGCACCAAGAAAGCTCTTGCTGTCACCTACTAGCCCTCGTATTCTCAAATCCATAACTTCCAGAAGACTAGCCATGTGTGTTGTTTAGTATGCTATAATAAAAGGAATGCTAGATTAGGAAGGAGTCTTAAGATCTGAATTCTATTCTCGGCTCCATGTCTTTGCTAAGTGACTGACCTTGAGAAAATCACTTAACACTCTAAGCTTCAGTTCTCTCATTTGTAAAATGAGGACAAAGTATATATTCTGCCTAACTCATAAAGCTGTTTCAAGGTTCAAATGGCATGATAAAAGTATTTAGAAACCTAAAAAGCGTTATACAAATATAAAATTCAAATAATCAATGGACTTATTCAGGAATTAACTATATAAGATCAGATATGAATTAAATATAACAAGACAAATGGAACTCATCTTAATATAAGAAAAAAATGATAAAAATTGTATTTGAAAAGAAAGCTATTGGGGGAAGTTTTTATGAGCTGAAAAAATAAATACAGCCTATATTTACTGACTCCTAGTATTAGGATATGATTAATTACTACATATTAAATCTGGCATTTTCACCATTTGTACATACTATAATATTAACTATATCCAAAGTATCCAGGACAAGCATTCTCCTTGCTACTTCAAACTAAACATCAAAACAGAATACTAGTAGTTTCACCCATTCTTAAACATTTCTCTCAGGTTTAACCTATCTAATAGAGAGCTGGAGAATAATCGCAAATTAATACAACAGAAGAAAATTAGAACCATCAAGTACTATAGGAAACAAATCTCTCTGCCTAAGGTGATTCTGCTAGGAGAGGAAAAACTTAATGATGAACTGGTTAAAAAAACAAAACAGAACTCTAGTAGTACTAATACCTACATTTATTTCCTACTTTTTAAGTACAGACCAAAGAAAAGAAATGTGACAGAAAAAAAAATCAGCTTCTACAGATGTGTGACAGCCTGTGAAAAGCACTGATAGTTGGCACTTAGGTGGTGGCTCACCTGGGCCAGGTCAGAATGCCCCTTATGCCAGAACCTGACCTAATAATTACTAATTTTAATTAACCCTGAAGAAAAAAGTTACTTTCAGACTTTCGGCAGATATATGAGTTATTCAAATCCATTGAGAAAAGTAGCCAAAAACTAGATATTTTGAAGTCTAGTTAAAAGGTCATAGGACCATAGATATAGAGCTGGAAGGCAACTCAGAAGCCTTCTAGTGCAATGCTCTCATTTTACAGAAGAGGAAACTAGGGCCCAGGGCAGTTAAGTGATTTGCCAAAGGTCACACGGTGAGAAAACCTCAAAGGAGGGATATGAATCCAGGTGCTGACTCCTGAGTCAGTCTTTCCACTGTATAAGGATTTTTTTCTCCTTTTTATTCGTATTAACCTACATGCCTATTTTTTTTAAAAGGCAATTTTACAGAAGACTTTGTTTTCCAATTTTTTCACCTTATATTTTCTTTTTAAGTAGGAGATGTAAACATTTATTTTTTTAAGTTCTTGCCTCATGATACCTGAAGAGCAAGATACTGAAACACCAGAGCACTAAGAAATTTGACAGGAGTACTCATGCCATTCATTTACCATTATCTTTGGCAGTCTCCTGATTTGGCCTCAAAATCCCAGCGCTACAAAAGGAAAACCGTGAAAATGAAATCGAAGAAACTCAGAAGCCCAGAATCAATAAGACATGTTTTAATGTAAATTTCCCCTGTGGACTCAAAAGTGGAAAAAAGGCCAATTCATTCCCAACCCTCATCCTCAGCTCCCAGTAAAAGATGTTTTGATTAGAGGTTTCAGATCTCATTAACTTTAGCTGCAGGGTACTTAGCCAGCTTAGCTGTGTAGTCAACAAATGTCCCTTGGGAATAGCTCCATAATTTCCATTTGCTCAGTAACTCTCAGCAGAGAAAATGGAAAAGTTGCAACGAGGGCTGAAAGCATATCACGAATGGGAGGCAAAACCTCCATTTAAAAAAGCCTAAGAAAAACGAAGTGCAGATGGCATCTAAAGTTGACCTGTGCATACATACCAACCCAACAGGGTGCCAGTTTTACCTGGAGAAGAGAGGGAGGGTGAAGTGAAAAAAATGGACTAATCGGCTACAGACTATGCCCTGGAGCGAGTATCTGCCGTTCCCACCTAGGAGGCAGGACAAAGGCAGTAACCCTCGGGGTGCTTCCGTCAGGCTGTGCCCAAAGGCCTGCTTCACCCGCGCCCTCCAGGGGGTTTCCCCTACCTGTGACATGGGCCTCGGCTCAGCTCCTGGAGGCCCCCCACCCAGCTTAGCACAGCGCCTACTACGGCGCAGGCGCTTACGGAGGGTTGCGGGCCGGGGCTCGGCCGTGACACAGCTCGAGGCCTGACCCCCCACTATCTCCCTCCCCACCGCCGTGACACTCACTTGAGAAAGCCGACATGCTCCTCACCGTCCACCAACACCCGGGCCCCGGCGATCCAGTCCTGCGGCTTCACTCCCGGCACCACAGCCCGCCCCTCGATCTTAAAGCGCTCCCCAACGCCGCCCCCGCCCCCGCCCGGCCCCTCGGAGGCCGCCCCCGCCCCCTCCGAACCCTGAGAAGAGACGGGCAGCAACAGCAGCAGGACCGAGACGAGACCCCACTGCACGGCAGCCATGACAACCATCCTGGGGGCGGGGGGGGGAGGCTGGCCGGAAGCACCGACCTCTCTCTCCTATCGGCGTCCCGGCAGCCTCAGCCAGCCGGCTCACTGACGTCATCATCCCGCACCGGAACTTGTCCTGCTACAGAACGAACGGCGCGGGGAAAGAATAGATTGACCTGGGATTGACCTGACGGAAGTAGAAGAGGGGGGAAGGGGTAAGGAGCTCTTTTCCTTTTTCCCTCCCATCGCACCGGAAGACGTGCGGCGGAAGAGAGTCACGGGGCGCGGGAGAGTCTGTGGGTGGGAGGGGAGGCGAGGCGGGCCAGAGCGGAGCTTGTCTTTACGCTTCCGCGCCTCAGGAATGGGAGTTCCTGTTAGCGGTATGATTCAAGGATTAAGTATTATGGTGTCCTGGTGCCCCCGAGGTCGCGCTACTTAGGGTTCGGGAGGGAGGCGGTCGTTGGGCGAGGACCGGGGAGTGGCCTCCCAGCGCAGGCCTCCTGGCGCTCCAGCTTAGCGTAGCTTACATACGCACAACCCTACAAGGTTCTCGGAGCGCTTTACGTCCTGTAACAGAGGGGCTCCTACCTTTTTTGTGTCTTGGCCCCTTTTGCCGGGCTGCTGAAGCCTGTGGATCCCTTCTTTACCAATGCATAAAATAAAATCCACAGGATTACAGAGAAAACCAATTATATTGAAATAACGGTACCAGCGTGTGTGTGTGTTTTAAATCAAGTTCAAGGTCTATCTTTCTTAGCCTCTTTTTCCTTTTTTTTAAATATCAGTTTATTTATTTTTAGTTTTCAACATTCACTTGCACAAGATTTTGAGTTCTAAATTTTCACCCCATCTCACCCTTCCCCCCACCCCAAGATGGCATGCATTCTGAATATCCCTTCCGCTAGTCTGTCCTCTCTTCTATCTCTCCCCCCCCTTATCCCCTTCCCCTTCTATTTTCCTGTAGGGCAGGATAGACTTCTGTACCCCATTTCCTTTATTTCTTATTTCCCAGGAGCATGTGAAAACACTTTTTTAAACATATGTTTTTAAAACTTTAGGTTTCAAATTTTCTCTCTCCTCCCTCCCCCCACCCTCATTGAAAAGGCAAGCAACTCCATATAGGTTGTACATGTGCAGTTATGCAAAACGCTTCCATAGTAGACATGTGAAAAACTAACTCTATTTCCCTTAATCCTATCCTGCCCTCCTATTTATTCTGTTCTTTCTTTTGACCCTGTCCCTCCTCAGAAGTATTTACTTCTGATTACCCCTTTCCCAATCTGCCCTCCTCTCTATCATCCCCCTGCTCTCTTGTCCCCTTCTCCCCCTATTTTCCTGTAGGGTAAGACAGATTTCCATACCCAATTGAATGTGTATGTTATTCCCTCCTTAAGCCAAATCCTATGAGAATAAGATTCACTCATTCCATCTTACCTTCCCCCGTTTCCCCTCCACTATAACAGCCTTTTCTTTTATGTTTTTTTTGTGAGATAATTTACCCCATTCTACCTCTCCCTTTCTTCTCTGAGTAAATCCTTCCTCATCCCTTAGTTTTATTCTCCATATATGACCCCTTAATCTTCAACTCACCCTGTGCCCTCTATCTATCTATCTATCTATATATATACATACATATAATTTTTTTCCTCCAACTACCCTAATACTGACAAAGGTCTCATGAGTTATAAATATCATCTTTCCATGCAGGAATGTAAACAGTTCAATCTTAATAAGTCTTTATGATTTCTCTTTCCTGTTTACCTCTTCATGTTCCACTTGAGTCTGTATTTGAAAGTCAAATTTTCTATTCAGCTCTGGTCTTTTCATCAGGAATGCTTGAAAGTCCTCTATTTCACTGAATGACCATTTTTTCCCCTGAAGGATTATACTCAGTTTTGCTGGTAGGTGATTCTTGGTTGTAATCCTATCTCCTTTGCCCTCTGGAATATTATATTCCATGCCCTGCGGTCCTTTAATGTAGAAGCTGCTAAATCTTGTGTTATCCTGATTGTGTTTCCACAGTACTTGAATTGTTTCCTTCTGGCAGCTTGTAATATTTTCTCCTTGACCTGGGAACTCTGGAATTTGGCTACAATATTCCTAGGAGTTTTCCTTTGGGGATCTCTTTCAGGAGGAGATCTGTGGATTCTTTCAATTTCTATTTTGCCCTCTGGTTCTAATATATCAGGGCAGTTTTCCTTGATAATTTCTTGAAAGATGATGTCTAGGCTCTTTCATGGCTTTCAGATAGTCCAATAATTTTTAAATTCTCTCTCCTGGATCTATTTTCCAGGTCAGTTTTTTCCAATGAGATATTTCACATTGTTTTCTAATTTTTCATTCTTTTGGATTTGTTTACTGTGTCTTGATTTCTCATAAAGTCACTGTCTTCCAGTTGCTCTATTCTGATTTTTAAGGAAGTATTTTCTTCAGTAAGCTTTTGGACTTCCTTTTCCATTTGGCCAATTTTTCTTTTTAGGGCATTTTTCTCCTCATTGGCTTTTTGGACCTCCTTTGCCGTTTGGGTTAGGCTATTTTTTAAGGTGTTATTTTCTTCAGTATTTTTTTGGGTCTCCTTTAGCAAGCTGTTGATTTGTTTTTCATGATTTTCTTGCATTACTCTCATTTCTCTTCCCAGTTTTTCCTCTACTTCCCTTACTTCTCAAAATCCCTTTTGAGCTTTTCCAAGGCCTGGGACTGATTCATATTTTTCTTGGAGGTTTTGGATGTAGGAGCTTTGACTTTGTTGTCTTCTTCTGGTTGTATATTTTGATCTTCTTTGTCACCAAAGTAAGATAATATAGTCTGACTCTTTTTGAGCTGCTTGCTCATGATCCCAGCCAATTACTTGAGTTTTAAACTCTTTGTAAGAGTCTGTTTCCAATGTGGAGAATGTACTGTCCCAAGCTTCGGGGGTTTTGTGCAGCTGTTTTCAGAGATACTTGTAGGGACCTGTAAATTTTCAGTTCTTGCCAGGTGGTATGATAAGGGGCAAGGTGTTTACTCCTTTCCTGGCCTGTGACCACAAGTACTCCTTTCTGTCCTGTAACTGTGAGGAAGGTTTCCTCTCCACAGCCACTACAAGCTCCACCAGGCCAGCGTTCCTCCTCACCCCAGCACCACCTCCCAGAACTGTGACCCAGATCCACACATGGGCAAAGTAAGAGATTCCTGTCTCAGCACGGGCAAAGAGATCCCTGCAATCGCTCTCTGATCAGCCATTGGATTCCCCCTCAGTCTGTGGTCATGAAGCTAGGGAAGCAGCTGCTCCCCGCCAGGGCCACGCTCTTGGGGAATGGAGCTGAAGTCCCTCCTTCCTCTCTCAGCACTGACAGAAACAGACTTTTTCCACTGACCTTCTAAGTTGTCTTTGGCATTCGTGGATTGAGGAGTCTGGACACTGCCACAGCTGCCTGCGATTCAGTCCTCTGAGGCCTGCTCCAGGTTCACTGCGACCTGTGTGCTCCACTCTCAGCCCTGTGCGATACACCTTTCTGATCATTCATCCAGGTTGTCTTGGGCTGGAAATTTGTTTCACTCTGTCTTTTTATGGGTTCTGCTGCTTCAGAATTTGTTTAGAGCCATTTTTTATGAGTATTTGGAGGGATTTGGGGAAGAGCTCAAGCAAGTCACTGCTTTCACTCTGCCATCTTGGCTCCGCCCTGAGGTAGGTCATATTAAATGAGGTCTTGAGTATGTTCTTTAGATCACAGTCCACATAGGCCAATATCATTTGCCATCAAAGGAAATACCACCCCCAGTCTTGAAAATCTGTCTCTATTCAAATCTGAGTAGGATAAAATCAATTCAGCTTAGCCTCTTTTTCCAATCTTGTTACACCTTACCTCCCAGGTTCTCAGCAGAACAGTGACCCTGGCCTCTTGCCTCTAGAAGCCCTATCTCCCGACTCGGGGCATTTTCGCTGGCTGTTCTGGATGCCTGGCATGCTCCCCACCCCCACTCCCCATCTCTGCCTCCTGGCTTCCCGGGCTTCATTCATGTCCCAGCTGAAGTCCCACCTTCTACGAGAAGTCTTTCCTAATCCCCCATAATACTAGTGCTCTCCTCTGCTGATTAATCGACAGAGAGAGAGAGTTTGGTTTGGTTTGTATGTAGCTGTTTCCCCCAGTTAGGCTGTGAGCTCCTTGAGAATTCTTTGAATCCCCAGCACTTAGCACAGATCTTGACAGGGGAGCTTACAAAGTACTTATTATAAATGACCGCTGGGTGGCGCAGTGGACAGAGACTGGTTGTTGCCCTCAAGCAAGTTGCTTAACCTTGGTTTGCCTCAGTTTCCTCAACTGTAAAATGAGGGTAATAATAGCACCTGCTTCCCAGAGCTATGAGGATCAAATGAAGTATTTGTAAAATGCCTAGCCATATAAATACTGTTATAGTTGACTGACTGGCCAGGACCCCAGGTTGTGAATCCCTACAATAAAAGAACAAGCCTATACATGGCTTTAATTTCTTCATCTGAGAACTGCCTATTCATATCCTTTGATCATTTATCAATTGGGGAATGACTTGTATTCTTATAAATTTGACTTAATTCTTTATATATTTTAGAAATGAGGCCCTTATCAGAGAGACTGGTTGTAAATATTCTTTCCCAGTTTTCTACTTTCCCTCTAATCTTGGTTGCATTGGCTTTGTGCAAAAACTTTTCAATTTAATGTAATCAAAGATCCATTTTGCATTTTGTAATGTTCTCTATCTCCAGTTTGGTCATGAATTCTTCTGTTCTCCATAAAGCTGATAGGTAAACTATTCCTTGATCTCCCAGTTTGCTTACAGTATCAGCCTTTATATCTAAATCATGAACCCATTTTGACTTTATTTTGGTATATGGTGTGAGATTTTTGTCTGTGCCTAGTTTCTGCCATATTCTTTTCCAGTTTTCCCAGCAGTTTTTGTCAAAGAGTGAGTTCTTATCCCAGAAGCTCTAAATCACTATTGATTAGAGAAATACAAATCAAAACAACTCTGAGATACCACCACACACCTATCAGACTGGCCAACAGGACAAAACAGGAAAATGATAAATTTTGGAGAAGATGGGAAAAATTGGAACACTCATGCATTGTTGGTGGAGTTGTGAAATGATCCAGCCATTTTGGAGAGCAATTTGGAACTACGCTTAAAGGGCTATAAAAATGTGCATACTCTTTGACCCAGCAATAGCACTTCTAGGGCTGTATCCCAAAGAGATCATACAAATGGGAAAAGGACCCACATGTACAAAAATATTTATAGCAGTTTTTTTTCTGGTGGCAAAAAATTGGAAATTGAGAGGATGCCCACCAATTGGGGAATAGCTGAACAAGTTGTGGTATATGAATGTAATGGAATACTATTGTGCTATAAGAAACGATGAACAGGTTGACTTCAGAAAAACATGGAAAGACTTGTATGGTCTGATGCTGAGTGAGGTGAGCAGAACCAGGAGAACATTATACACAGTAACAGCCATGTTGTGCAATGACTAATGTTGATAGGCTTAGCTCTTCTCAGCAATACAAGAATCTAAGACATCTCCAAAGGCCTCATGGTGGAAAATGCTATCCACATCCAAAGAAAGAACCATGGAGTTTGAATGCGTACTGTTTGCTTTTTTTTTTCTTCTGTTGTGTTTTGTTTCCTCTTTCTGGTAGTTCCTCCTATTGGTTCTAATTCTTCCTTACAACATCACTAATGTGAAAAATATGTTTTAATAGGAATGTATGTGTATAGCCTGTATCAGATTATGCGATGTCTTGGGGAGAGAGGGGGGAGAAAAATTTAAAACTCAAAAGCTTATGGAAGTGGTTGTTGATAAATTAAAATAAATTAATTTTAAAAAAAGAAAATGAAGGATCAGCAACAACAACAACAACACACACACATACACACATAAAAGAACCAAGCCTCTTCTTGAGGTTGAGGGCCTGTTGAAGGGGGTACCAGGAAACAAAGCCTAATATCACAGGATCATATCTATAGAGCTAGAATGAAGCTTGGAGGTTATCTAACACCCATTCCCTTCTTTTAGAGGTCAGGAAATTAGAACCCAGAAAAGTCCAGCTGGAAAAAAGGATAGGTAGGATTGAGTTGGTCAGGGAAAAGACAATAAGTAGTTCCTTCTCTTCTTCCCATATTTGCTCCACCTCCAACACAAACATAAACTCACATTAGAGTCACTCAGGTCAACAGTATTCCTATTTTGAAAATGGAGGTGTCCATTGAATTATATTGAGAAATTATAAAAACCAGCTAGGCCAAAGGTGAGATATGAGAAGGCACTTTCCTGCCTCCCCACTTCTTTGTCTAGGTGAATATGGAACACTACATAGATCAGAATTATCTGATGCTTTGGTTGCTTTTGCTGAACTGTTATTTCTTTCTTCTTTTTTGTTTTTTTGTTATAAAAGGAATGATTCTTGGAGCATTAGGAGAGAGACATTGTGAAACGCAGGTTTTGTAAAAACAAAAGATCAATAACATTTTATTAAAGAGAGAAGAAAATGCATATGTCCTAGTAAAAGGATCATTTGTACCCTAGCATGGAGTTAACTAAATCCAAACACTTTTCCTTAGAACAATGAAAGGAAGTTTTGAAAAAGGAAAAAGTCAAAGGAGCAATAGACAAACATCTCTCCTTCATCCTCCAGATATTCCTAGGTCACACAACTGAAATTCCCTTTTTTGTACCTACCTCACTTGTTATAGGAAGTAGCTATTTGGCAGATGGCCAGGAGCATAGGTTAAGCTACATAGATAGCCCAGATTACCTGCGCAAGGTGAGCAAGGATTATTTAAGATTTTGTAAATTCTGAGTACTTAATTCAAAAGGAATGCTGGTCTTCACACAGACCTCTGATCTTTGCCACCAGGAGGCATATTATATATGTTGAGGAACAGTGAGGCAGAGTTGAAGGGCAAAGGTTTACTCCTAATAGATTATATTTAGAGAGAGTAGAGTTTGGAAAGTGAGATGGGAGTACAAAGGTTTGGTGAAAAGAAAACTAGATTTGAGATTAGGAGAAGAATTGAGTTGCTTTCTTTTTTTTTTTCTTTGTTTTTTTGGTGAGGCAATTGGAGTTAAGTGACTTGCCTAGGGTCACACAGCTAGTGAGTAATATGTGTCTGAGGCCAGATTTGAACTCAGGTTCTACTGACTCCAGGGGTCATACTCTATCTGCTTTGCCCCCTACCTGCCCCATTGAGTTGTTTTCTTGGCAAAATACTGGAGTGGTTTGCTATTTCCTTCTCCAGCCCATTTTACAGATAAGGAACTGAGACAACAAGGTTAAGTGACTTGCCTAGGGTCACACAGAGTGTTAGGCCAGATTTGAGTTTAGGTAGATGCGTCTTCTTGATTCCAAGCCCAGTGCCCCATACACTTTCACCACCTAGCTGCCCTGGTTAGGGGGTTAGGAGAGACCTAAATTCAAATCCTAGCTCTGATACAACCTCGTTATGTGATGCTGGGTAAGGAACAATTTCTGTGGGCTTTAGTTTCCTCATGTGTAGAATGGGAATAATACTACTTGCAACCTCTGCCTCACAGAGTTATTGTGAGTAAAGCATTTTGAAAACATATAATTGTAGCTAGCATTTATATACTTCTTTTGTGGTGAGAATAAGTTTGTTGCCTTGGCTATGAATTGCTCCATCTTTTTGGCCACTATTTTTGTGAAGTGTTTTGATGTTTGTTTTTCATAACTTGTATTTCAATATTAAGATAAGCATCTGTGTGGTATAGGTTAGTAAAAAAAACCCATATTTGTATTCATAAAAAATAGTAAACATATGGGATCCCCAGATTACTGCCCCACCAATGAAAAAATCTGGTAAACAATCAACATTAATTTATGTCATCAAGCATCAATCAAATTCATTGGTAAACAAATTAGGTCATTAACTTACCAATCAGTATTTGGTGTAACTAGCCAGCACCCATAGCTAGAACTATAAGAAACCCATTAGAGACCCTCAGGCTCCAGCTTGTCCTTGAGTCTCAACCAAGGCAACTCCTTGCATTCCCTTACCCCTAACTACCCCCACTCCACCACTCCCACCCCCACCTCACTCAAATAAGCTGACAACCATCAACCCCGTTAGTATTACCGTGTGTGCAGTGCTGATTGACAGATTTGCTGATTTTCCAGGCAACTACTTCAGAGGGAATCAACCTAGCTTCTGGCTGGGAGGAGAGGGAACTTTGTCATTGACTACCAGCATGAGACATGCTTTCTGGTTAACTCTAGGAAAATCAGGGTGGCAGTTTGTTCCTAGTAGGCTTAATATTTGTATTGCTTAATAGAAAATGTTAACTGATATTTGCATGAATTTGATTAATAAAGTTTGATTGTTGGTATTGAGAAGTATAAATCTTATTAGTGCTTACATTGCACTAGTTAACACAAGTAATGGTAAACTGGCTTTGCATGTGCCCTGTATGTTACATCTTTAAGGTTTGTAAAACATATAATATGCTATCACATTTGATCCTCACAACAACTCTGGGAGGTAGGTGCTATAAGTATGCAATCTATAATCTACAAATGAGGAAATTGAAGCACAGAGAAGTCAAGGGACTTGCCTAGAATTAATTAGCTAATAGAGTATAAGGCAGGATTTCAAACTCAGATCTTTCTGACTCCAGGCCCAGCACTCTACACTGTGATTCACCCATGGTCACACAGCTATGTCAGAAGTGGTAGTCAAACCCAGATCTTCTTGGCTCTAAATTCATTCTTTTCATTATGCTGCATCACTTCTCTCTCATTGTTTGGAGCTTTGACATCTTTTCTTTATGGCTATTTAGTGTAGCACTGAACCTTTCATCCAATGAGCAGTAAACACTGCCTCCTCTGTCACAGCTCTGTCACCAGCTAGTTGTGTGACCAAAGTAAGGAGAGGCCTGTAACCTCTCTGAGCTTCAGGTGATCTCTAAGGTCCTTCCTAATACAAATGATTCATGAATCCATGGACTATGCTTGCCAGGTTCTGAGGGAGATAAGTAAGACAGTTCCTGCCATCAAGAGTTTATATTGTAGTAGGTATTACAAATAACTGATACAACATAAATGTGAATGTGGGGGCCCCATTGAGACTTCAGTAAAAGCTGAAAGTTTGCAGAGGCTAGAAGACAGACATTGAAAGGAGATAGAAGAAAGCCTTTGGAAGCAAAATAGACATTCCCCATCCTGGAAAGGGTGGGGAGGCTTACTACATCCAGAAAGATCAGCATGGCAGTGAATTCGCCAGGAGGCCACAAATTCTATTCCCAACTTTGTCCCTAGCCATTCATGTACATAAGACACCCCAAGGAGGTTAGGATGTGAATATGACAAACTGAAACTAATCCACCTAAGGCTACAAGGAGGGAAGTGGCTTGAGAACCAGAAAGAACTGGTCCCCTAGAAGAGGCAACCCTCCATCTCCTGCCTGGAGGTAGCAGCCTCAGAGCTTGAACTCTGAAGCTTCCACTGATCCTAAGCTGCAGGTCATTTCCCCAGCTGAAAGACCTTTGTAGCAGTATAGCTACAAAGAACTCAGAAGCTGTACCACACAACCCAGACAGTGGCTAAAGGTAGAAGGAGATGACAAAGGCTAACAGACTAGTAGATCAAACAGTTCAGCAGAGATGCTGAACCCTAAGAAGGGTCCAGTCCACCTGGCCCAGTATGAGAGCCACTTCCCAGAGTCAGAACAGCCAGCCCTCTCCATCCAGCATCAGGAGAGCCTCATGAGAAACCAGCAAAACCACTGGGACTTGTTTGACTCAGCTCAACCATCTAGCTATCTACTAGTTGACCATTAATGGGCAGTACAGCCACAAAGGCCTATGAGCTAGCATTTAGGACAACAGCCAACCATGGGTTACCCCTAGAGCCCTGGGACTTGTTACAACGATATCCATGGGGACCCAACCAGCCAGTGGAGATGTAAGGTAGGAAAGTGAAACCTGAAGGGTTACATAAACCCAAGTGCCCAAGGTAAGTACAAAGTATATGTTTGTAAGAGGACCAGCTACAGTACAAAAGATATTACAAATAATTCATACCAAAAAAAAGTTCATTAGTTCACTAGAGAGCTATGGCATATTTATTTGTAGGAGGTAGCATCAGGAGCAGCTGTGAGGCAGAAAAGCTTTATGAAGACTCCAAGAGGGAACTGTCTTTAAGCTTTCTATCTTCCCCCACATCCTAGCATAGTATCCAGTGGATACTTAATAAATACCTATTTAATTGAATGGAATGGAATGACTTCTATAGAATGGAAAAAGCAGCTATCATTTCATGCAGACTAGGCTAGTTTTCCCCTTAAAGTCAATGAAACTGTCTTCAGAACTTAATTGTTCAGAAGGACTAACTTTCTGATTGTGTAAAAGCAATCATGAGCTGTTCAGCCTTGACCCATCCTGCTGACTAGGCACAGCACTGTAGCAAATGTAAGTCAGGAAAGTTTCCCCCAACTGACTCAATGCTGTATTCTTACTAAATTTTTGTTATTGTTAAGTAATTTTTTTCTTGTTGTTGTCATTGTTAAATGGTCTCCTTGTATTCCATTCCCAAGCCTGAACCACTAAACTGGCCTAAGTCAGACCTGATCCAGAACTAATGGAATAAAAGTTTTTTAAAAAATGTTACAATTGTAATATCAAAATGAGATTTGAATTTTTAGAGCTCAAGACAGTAGATAGCCAGTAAAGTGGTACAAGTAGAAGGCTGGACTTGATGATCTCTGAGGTTTCTTTTAATTATAAATTCAATAATCCTATAATAAGGATCTGTCTAATAACCAATGATCCTATAAGGGCTCTGGATTAGTGGATTGCAAGCTCAATACAAGTCTACAGTATGACATGGCACCCTAAAAAGCTAATGCAAATCTGAATTAATACAATCATAGTATTCAGAACAAAGAAGAGTATATTCTTGCTATACTGTATCTGTACCTAGATTATTGTGTACAATTCTAGGTGCTTATTTTAGGAAGGATAGTACCAAGTTGGACTATGACAAGAGATGTGAATCCAAGATGGTAGAGGGACTCTAAAACCATGTCATTGAAGGAACTGGGGAGATTAAGCTTAAAGAAAAGAAGACTAAGAGGAGGAACATGTGATCATTGTATTAAAAAATGTGAAGGGTTATCGTCAAGTTGGGAAGGGATGGGATGTGTTCTAGTGAGCCTCAAAAGGGGAGAATTAGCAGAAATGAATGGAAATTGCAGAGGCAGATTTCAGCTAAGCACAAGGAAAAGACTTCCTAAGAACTTGAGCTGTCCAAAAGTAGAACTGACAGCCTCTGGCAGTAGTGAGTTCCTGTTCACTGGGAGTCATCAAGAAAAGGCTACATAGCCAAGTTTTTAGATATTAAGGGACTACGAGTTAGATGACTCCTAAGATCCCTTTGAACTCTGAGATTTTATGGCTTTTGGAATAAATGAAAATCTTGTTTTGGTCCTAACTTGTTATTTTATTGGTATTTGGGAATTCCCCATGAGGAACCTTCCTCTACAAATGTAGACCAACATCTGCTGTGCAATTTTTCTCCTTAGAGAGCTGTCACAGGGCGTTGAGAGTTTAAGTGATTTGCCCAGGGTCACATAGGCAGTATGTGTCAGGGCCAGCACTTGAATCCAGGTCTTCTTGACTCGTTACATACTCTATTAATAATGAAAACAGAATCATTTAACAGAATAAGCTCTGGGATGGGTGGTAGGATAACTGGATTCTAATCCCAGCTCTCTCACAATCATGGAGACTTCTCAATAACTTATTTCTATAAATGTATAGCACTTAAAGATTCTGGACCCTACATGTGCCTTAGGAGGTTGGGCACCCAAGACGGCAGGTGGCTATATCCCCCTCGGGGCCTGGGGGTAATCCCTTAGATTTGGACTGCCTTTATATTGCTATCTATTCTGTTGTGTTCTCCCCAGTAGCAGTTGCCAGTTACAGCTAGTACCTCTCCTATATAATTGACTAACCTAATAATTAAAGCCCCAATATCATTTAACCAATTAACATCAATTAGCTTTTTACAAAGGAATATTTACTGAGAGAAATACACATATGCTGAACGGGGGGCATACTCTCTTCTTCACCAACTTGGTCCCTGTGTATGGTGGGCTCAGATTTAAAGAGATTGCAACAAAGCATTTGCCCTAGCAAGATCAATTGGGAATGCTGCATAGCTTCTGGATGAGTTGTTCCCTTGTTCCCATGGCTTCTTGGCTGCTCTTAATCTGCTGCTAGTCTGAGTCCCACAGGCTGGTCCTTGGGGCTATACTCCTCACCAGGCTCAGCTCCTGGCTGATTCTGGTATGGACTACAGGTCCTGAGCTGCTCATGCTCTTTTGACCTTTCAAAGCTCAGACGGTCATAGCCTAATGTCTAGTTCATTTCATCTTCAACACTCATTCAAGCAAGCCACAGGAAAGAACAAATACACTGAGGCAAAAAACAGACACTATGTATTTGAGACCACTTGTGAGCCAGGTAGGAAGATTAGGCTTCTGGCTCCGCATCTCTCTCTCTCTGTCCACACACACACATATACACCCCTCTGCAAGCTTATATCAGTTACTGACTTGATCACCACCAGGCAAATAGAGCTTGAAATGGCTGGTTAATGACTTTTAGATCCATACTTAGTTGTGACTCAGCAGCTACCCAAAAGGCCTTTTCTTCACCATGTAGTAGAAAGGGTCATAATGTATTACTAAAATGTAGACATAAAACTCTAAAAACACTTTCCTGTGTTCTGAAGTGGAGGGCCAAGGCCAAGGCCTTCCATTCCATGTCATCATGAACTTCTAGAAACAGGGTCACCAGACCTCCACATGCGTATACAACATGCAGAACACTACATATGCTCAAAGAATGGAGCTCTCTTTGTCTCATCCTCCTGCCTAGGGAGCAAATATATACTTAAAAACTATAGGGGGCAGCTAGGTGGTGCAATGGATAGAGCACCAGCCCTGGACTCAGGAGGACCTGAGTTCAAATCCAGCGTCAGACACAAAACACTCACTAGCTGTGTGACCCTGGGCAGGTCACTTAACCCCATTGCCTAGCAAAAAAAAAAAAGGCTATGACAATATGATAAATGTGTTTGCTGATCTCTGATCATTAGTATCAGGTAAGGCATAAAATTGCAAGGCCGTAGGCTCAACTCTTGGCCTTGAGCCCTCCCTAGATCCTTGATTGGTGAGCATTCTCTAGTCCGACCCAGACCCAGCATGCTGTTCTCTGACCATTTTCATGCCATGGCACTGTGTGCACTCACACCCCTGTTCCATGTTCCCCACTTCCCGTAAGCCCAGCTTTTCACCTGTAGTTCTGGGTACCGTAATCAAATTAACATAACCACTCTGGGAGAGGTTATTCCAGGGAGTTGCCTTTGTCTCCATTCACTGTCCATATACATTCCCAGATTCCTCCCTGACCACTACTCCTGTATGTGTGTTGTCTTCCCATGTTAAAATGTAAGTCTCTTGAGGGCAGGGATTGTCTTGCTTTTTTATTTGTATCCCCCAGTGCTTAGCACAGTGCCTGACACATAGTAAGCACTTAATAAATGCTTTTTTCTTTCATTCATGAGGGGTTGTCTGTAGATGGTATCATCATCTAGATGTTCCTGTTTGTGCCTGACATTGTGTTGGTTGCATCAAGTACCAGAATATTGCAAAGCCTCCTGGAGAAGATAATATCCATTTGAAAGTTTACCCCAAGGGTGGGGAACCTGTGGCCTTGAGGCCACATGTGGCCCTCTAGGTCCTCAAGTATGGCCCTTTGATAGAATCCAAACTTCCCAGAACAAATTCATTTGTTTGAATCCATTGAAGTTTGGATTCAGTCAAAGGGCCACACTTGAGGATCTAGAGGGCCACATGTGGCCTCGAGGCCACAGGACCTTGAGGACCTCAAGGCCACAGGTCCTGTTCCCTGTGCACCCCCGCCCCCGCACCAATTTGGCCTAACCATGAACACAGGAAAAAAACAAGTGAATGAAGAATGCCTATTGTCTAGATTATGAAATGCGGTTAGACTGGTAACCAATAGATGTTAACCATCATAGGACATACATCACAAATGGACAGTTAATGTTGCAAAGCTTCCAAAGATCTCCTGAAACAAAGACCTATCTTTTTAATACCAATATTCTACAGTGTTATTATGTCTGAGAGACCTTTAACACGGATCTCCAAATAATTAAAAATGGATGTCACTCAGAGAGGGCAATGGAGAAGCACATGATGGATGTGAATAAGCTCTAATGCATTACAAATTAGTAACTATAAAATACTAGAGAAAAGGATGTTATCAAAGAAATGGAAAGAAAAAAAAAGAAGGGTTGGTCATATAATATAAGCAAAGGACAGCACAGGTAAAGCCTATGCTTTCAACTGGCGTCTTTTCAATGTCAAGAAAAATTGAGAAAGGTCCCTGGCAATTTCTATAAAAGTTGCGCAGAATCAGCCAACATGGATGGGTTCTAAACTACATAATTAGAGGGATCATCCAAATACATGAGATCACTGATCCATTAGAGTATCCGGTATGTCTGAAGTGCTCATTTGGTTACCATTTAAAACTCAAAAATTATTTCTTGCTATTATAACAGCTCAAATTTATATGTGGAAAAGCCTTTTAATAATTAGAACTGTGTAGTAATGAAATGGACTTCTTAGTAGGTAATGAAAATTTCCCATCCCTGGACATCTTTAAACATAGACTACAGATGGTCCTTGTTGGACATAATGTAAAGGGGATTCATGCTTCAGGTATGGGTTAGATTTAATGACCTTTAAGACTGCTAACCAACTCTAATACTTTATAATTCTATGTAGGGGTTTTTTTTGTTTGTTTGTTTATGTTTTTATTTTGAAAGTGAAGACCTAGACCTGTGATTGGTCCATGTGGGAAAACTCCCTAGAGGAGTATAGAAATTCCCTCCACTGCAGATCAGCAACTCACCTGGAACTGATTTCTTAGAGAGTTACCTGGGGCACTGAGAAATCATTCAATTAAGAGCTAAAGACATAAAGACAAAAAATTAAACAGTCTTTGTCTTCAAGGAGCGTATATTCAAAAGGGGGTAGGGAGGGGAAACGTTTGCATGTATAAATATATGTAAAATATATGCAAGATAATTTGGGAGGATGGACTAACATGCTAAAGGAATCAGTCATTTGAACTGAGCTTTAAAGGAAGAGAAGTAGAGATTCAAAGACGCAGAGGTTAGAAGTGGGTGCATTCCAGACATAGGGGACGTGTCGCCTATGCAAAGGAAAGGAAAATGGGTGGAGTGTTGTATATGAAGAACAGGAAGAAGGCCAGATTGACTGGATCAGAGGGTACATGAAGAGAAGCAATGCATAATAAAAGCTTATAAAAGTAGCTTGGAAGCCAGGTTGTGAAGAGCTTTAAATGCCAAACAAAGAAGCTTATATTTGGTCCTATAGGTAATAGGGAGCCACCGGAGTTTTTTGAGCTAGGGAGTAACATTTTAGCTGTTAAGCAATTTGTCCATGATTTTACAGTTTTCCCTACAACAACTCCATAAGTTAATGTAATGAAAATATCATTCCTACTACTGTACAAATAAGGAAACTGACATGGCTTGTCTCAATTCTAGAACTTTTGACTCAAAGTCCAATTCTTTTCCCACTGTTCCACACTACCTATCCATTTCCACATGAATCATAGTACTGAGTTTCTTATATGATAGTATATCATTTGTGTAGTTGCTCTAACATTAGAATTCGAGTAGATCAGTTTTACTTAGTTCCCTTGGAAGGCCTGAAAGCCAGAAATAAATGGTAGCAGTATTAAGCCAGATAAAGCTCTCAAGAAAAAAAATTCTTTTTTTTTTCTTCTGCTCACCCAGGAAAGTTCAATATGAAAAGTTCTTTAATTTCTAATCTGATACCTGTCATCACTACTTATTATTTTTATCTCAGCTGGGAAAAGGTATATATTTAAGAATGTATGATCTCATCCACAAAGATCCTCCCCATGAAAGTACAGAAAGCAACCCATCTTCCCCTTTTTGTTCCTTTGAGATTGCCTATGCCCTTCCATCAATCTTCCTTAAAGGAAATAGCCAGCATATTACAGGTCCTCCTATAGTTATTTCTTGAAACATTTCATGGGTACCAGGGTCAGCAGGGTCATTGGAAAAAAATCAACACTACCACAAACCTAAAAGATCCATCTCATATTTTCGGGCTGCAATGTCAGGGACACTTATAGTTAGAAGTATAATGGTTACAGCAGTGCTTGAATGAAAGAATGAACCTTTTCCCATGAATATGGAATAGAAAGGAATGGAAAATTTTCCTCTGCTCCCTGCCACCCACACATCTGACTCCTAGGCATTTGTAGAGACCTGTTGCCTTTCCCAGAGGAATATACACAAAGGAGTTGCTGTTAGTTTGAAGCTAGATACTTACATGGACTACACACCTCACTATAAAGAATATGCATTTCAGTAAATTCTTATTACTATACTTCCAGAACTCCCCTGCTCTCTTGTGGAGACAGGTTCTTTCAAAGGGCTTTCCTGACTCTTTAGTAATATTTTGTATGAGTATATATAGCACAACTTAGAACATGCTCCTCCTTAAATCCTCATAAAATTTCTCTGTGATAGGTAGAAAATACCACTCCCCAGATGAAATTATTTGGTCATAGTCACACAGGAGATAGGTAGCAGAATTATCAGTAGTCTCCAAGTGCCAAGAGTCTCTTTGATAGGGTATACCTTGTCTTTTTGGGAAAGCAGAATACTACCCAATGCTGAATAAAACCCCAAGGAACAAGAATACCACAGAGGATGTTACTGAGGTTTATTGTCAGTCAATAAATATTTATCAAGCACCTACTATGTGCCAGGCACTATATTAAGCGCTGAGAATACAAAGAAACAATAAAGCACATTTAATGAGCAGCTCCTATGTGCCAGACATGGTGCTAAGTGCTGGATTTAGAAAGATGTGAACCCTGTTTTTAATGTGACTATCTGGAACTCCCTCCTATTGGGATGCCAGAGGATTTGCTTTACAACACCCCAAATCCTGAGTTTTTATGAGCTAAGGTTTGTTTGTTTTTAGTTTTCTCTTTCTGATTATTTGCCTCTAAAGATTAAAGCTGTTCTCTGATCAGAGCTCCTCTTGGCCTTAAATGAACCAGTAAATAGGCTTAAAAGGGAGGGGTAACAGGAGAGGCCATACACTAGCCAGCCAAAGAAGGGTGTAACAGAAATATAATCCCATTTGGCAAAGACAGAATTTGCACCCTACAAGAAAGGTCTCCACACAGAGAAAGGCTTACTAGACAGGTCTAATAGGACCTCTCCTTTAAGTTCAGTATGGTCCAAAGCAACACTGTCTTACCAGTGAAATAAAAACACTTATGGAGATAAGTATATTATGTCAAAGCTGGAAGGAGATTTAGAGATGGTCTAGTCTGACACCCTTATTTTACAAATGATAATCTTGAGGCCCATTACTCATCCAAAGTCCCATATTTGGTTCATGGTAGGACAGGAACTAGAACCCAGAGCTCATTTATTTAGCACAGTGCCTGGCACATAGTAAGCGCTTAAATAAATGCTTCTTGACTAGAACTCAGAACTACTTACATTAAATGGAAATGTAGGTACATTTATTCCTTCACTAAAACAAATATGCCATTATAGGGGAAACTATTATTCTAGAGAGATATTACTTAGAATAGAGGCAGCACTATATAGTAAGCCCCTTGAGAGCAGGGACTCTTTTAAAAAAATCTTAATGTCAGGGCAGTGAGGTGGTACAGTGGATGGAGCACTGGCCCTGGAGTCAGGAGGATCTGATTTCTAATCTGACTTTAGACAGTTACTAACTGTGTGATCCTGGACAAGTCACTTAACCCTGATTGCCTTTTAAAAAACAAAAAGATTTAAAAAAAAAACCCTTTATTTCCTTAGCATCTAGCACAGCACATTGAACACAGTAGACAATTAATACTTATTAAATTGAAGAACATTGAACTTGAGAGTCAACAGAATAGCGGTCATGGCATCATAGTGCTAAGCCGATTAGGACCTCAGAGGGTTAACTAGTTCAGCCTCCTTATTTTAATAGATAGGGTAACAGACTTAGATTAAGTTACTTGTCTAAGAGCACAGCAAAAGAAGGTAACAGAGCCATGATTTGAACCTATGTCTAGCTTCAAGTCTTGCATTTTTTGTGACTGTGCCATACTCTCTCAAGGCTTGACAGTGTGATTCTGTACACAACATTCAATCTGGATCTCTGTTTCCTTATTTGTAGAATGGAGATAATACTAGCACTTTCCAACTCATGAGAAAAGTGCTTTGTAAATCCTTCAGTACTGTAGGTAGAGGAGTAAAGAAGAAAAAACTAGCAGCCCTAGCTTTTAGACATTTAATCCTATAATACCTGTGGTCTTTAATAGCTTTTCCAAAATGAAACAAGTGCCTTTCAGATTCCTTCCATGAACAAAGGAACAGGTATGCTGCCTGTCTTTGGAATATTTTGGCCCAGGAATAATTAAGGACAACATTGATGGCAATTGAGCAATTGATTGGTATGCATAACCTGTGACTTCTTCCAAAAGGCCTATTCTTTGCAAAAGGCAAGTGAAAATAATTTCAAAAGCCTACCTTTTAATTAGAGAGACTTGGGTGACTGAACCAGTAAGCCAGAAAGATGGCGAATGCTGCTTTTCTCTTAATGCACTGCAGGGGGAGCAATGGAAGCACCAGTTAGCTATGACATTGTGTTTTATTTACTGTTGAAGAAGTTGGAAGCCACTCATCACGAAAACAAATATTTCTTAAAACTTTAAACATGATTGGATTGCTTCCTCACCATCTTCTGCTTCAGCTGTTATGTGAGCATGTGAATTACATGGTCATAGATATAATTGGAACACTTAGCTATAAAATGCCCTGATAGAGCTTAAGATTCCAGTTCTCTTTTCATCTTTATGTGTTGCTTCTATGATTACACATCCCATTACAAATCTATATATAACACACATGCTTCACCATGACATTTTGTTTGTAACAACTGTAATTGCATGTACATCATTCCAGGGAATAGCTCACCTAGGTGACCTGGACATGAAACAGCCTTGACCACTTCAAAAATGAGGCAGAAGCTGTGGATTTCTGGAATGCAGCAGTAGTAAGCAGACTAATCTGAAGTGTTTTGGTCATGTTATTGAGCAAAGGCTTTGGTCAAACTGAGTAAGAAATGGAGTCCAAGAGGAGAATTAATAATTTTGCTCATTCTTTTAAAAAACTACATTTACATAACACATTTTGTTTTCACACAACATACCTAAACAAATACCCTCACAAAGTACATTCCCCACAGATTATGGAGGGAGTTTTTTTGTTTGGTTTCATTTTTAGTAAATTTCAACAAAATTAATCAAAATATAGAAAAAAGTTTAATGTTATAGGCAATATTCCATACTCATGACCCCCATATCTGCAAAGAAGGTTGGGGGAGGTGTACCCTCATATCTCTTCTTTGGAGAGATTGTAGATTGCTAGTAGAAAGTGATGTGTTTTTTATTTCGGCAATATAGTATGAACATCGATTGACCAGTCAATCAATAAGTATTTATTATGTATCAAGCACTACGGACACAAAAACAAAAATAAAAGTTTCTGCTTTCAAAGAGCTTATATTCTGCCTTAGGGATATAATATGTTCACAGATAAGTAAATACAAGATTTACACAAAATAAATACATATTAATTGTCTAGAAGACTGAGGTAGGGTGAACACAGCACTAAGAACTGGGGGAATCAGGAGACAGCATCAGAATCAAGAGATAGCAGGAATCCCTTGAAGGAGATAGCATTTGAGAGATCCCTAAAGGAAGCTCAGAGTTTCAAGAGACAATAATTATTAACCAATGCATTTGATCAGAATTTTGTTGCCTCTCCATTTTGGTTTTATTTACATGGTCACTATTATGTTATTCTTTTGAAGCTATTTTCTTTACTAATTTATACAGGTTTCTGAGTGCTTCATCTTTTTCCTTATGGGGTGGGAATAATACTCTATTACATTAGTAAAACAGAATTCATTCTGTCATCTGCTCATTTATTGGGCACATATTTTGTCTGGCTTTTCGTTATCACATGTAGTAGTCATTGATTTAGAGCTAGAAGGAGCCTTAGAAGCCATCTAGTCTAGATGCTGTTATACATTTTTGTACATATGGATCTTTTACTGTCAATAACCTCAAGATTTAGTTCCCACTAGCAGAATCTCTAGATCAGATGGTATGAACAATTTAGTAAATTTTCTTTGCTCTGCTCATTCTTCAAACATTTATTGAACACCCATTGGTGGAGGGAGCAGAACCAAGATGGCTGAATGCAATAAGCACCTGTGCTGAACTCTCCTAGCCTATCCCTCTAAATAACTTTAAAAAGTATATTAAACTTAATTCTGAGCAACATAACTAACAGAGTCACACTGAGTTATTTTTCCCAGCCCAGCAACTTAGGAGAACAGAAAGAGAGGTCTGTGGACACTAGGGTGGGGGCTGGCCCCGGGCACAGCACAGCAGAAATGGTAACACCAATGGGCTTTAGAGGCGGCCACAATGTAGCATCTAATGCCAAGGGTCAGTAAGAATGAATATCTGGTCAGAAAGAGATTGCAGGCAGACCCCTGTGCTAGTACTACACACAGTACTGGCTACCATTTGGTAGCTCCATCACCTAGTACTCAGTTCCCAGCTGCAGTTTCAGGGTGAAGAGAAGCAGGTACAGTTATTATAAGGAACCAAGGGACCTACATGGGTAAGACTAGACAACAGACTATTTTAGAAGCATTAAAAATGTACAGGCCTCTAGATCTAGCTGTGAAAACAGCAGGACATAAAAGCTTGAAGCTCAGGCCAGTTACCCTTTCCCAGAGGCAAGGAAAGCCCAACTCTAATATAAAGTCCAAAGCTGAGAAACATGGGGAAATGGGCAAACTACCACAAAAAAGAACCTGACCATAAATAAGCTACAATGGTGACAGTGAAGTTCAAGACACAAACTCAGAAGAAGACAATGACTTGAAAACATCTATTACATGTCTATTAGGCAGCCTCAGACACTTGACACTTTCTAGCTGTGTGACTCTGGGCAAGTCACTTAACCCCGATTGCCTCACCAAAAAATAAAAAAAAAATCTATTAGGTTAAGTCACAGTATCCCTATAGGGGATACATAGAACCAAAATCCTTGCCCTTAAGGAGTTTATAATCTATTGAACAACAAGAAAGAAAGAAATCTTTATTCAGGTGCAATGCAAAAAAATCATTGTGTTTCGCATTAGCTTTTTTTTTTCTCCCAGTGAATATAAAGGGGAAAATTGCATATACTTCTGAATATAATTAAAAGACAATCAGTCTTCTTATTTTAAAATAGACTCCTCTTAGAGGCAGAATGATGTAGTAGACACTCTTGGATTTGGAGTCGAAGGATATGGGTTCTATCTCTCAGTACATTTCATAAACATGACTGGAGAGTGCATTGGCACATTCTACCATGAGTTATCATTGGTCATTCTCTTTTCCTCTGGGGAAGTAAATGGTACCAACCACAGGCCAAGTTGTTACAGGAACAACTTCTGAGTATCCTTCTGTTGTCTCTGTGATCATAGGGAAGTCACTTAAATTCTCTGAGTGTCAGCATGCTCATCTGCAAAATCAGAGAGTTGGAACTCAAAGATCCTTGCATCTCTAAATGTATGTATCCAAATGACAATCATGCCATTTCTTTACCACTTGACCAAAGGGCAATGAGTCAAGATTTTTGAGATCTAACCTTACCCAGACCCAAACTTCCTCTGTGCCCACAAGCCTCTGTTCTCCCTAAGGGCAGTGTTCCTATACTCATCTCTTTCCTATGAGTAACATATAAATTAAACAATGAAGGATCCTAATAAAGCTCCTGAGCTTTATTATTGAACTTAATGCTTCCTGGATGACAACTAGTCATTAGTATCTTTCGAGGAACACAAACTAAAATATCCATATGTGGACATTACAGAAAACATAGGAATTTTTCTGTAGTTTAAGTTCAGTAGTTTTCTTTGGTCTGGATCTGTAATTTCATCAGTATTGGCAATTTATAGTCCTATAGAAGTGCTGAGAAACCTGAAAAATTAAGTGACTTACCCAGAGTCACACAGCAAGTATTCAAAGGAAGGACTCGAACACAAGTTTTCTTGATTCTAAGACTAGCCTTCTATACATTTTCCATGATGTTTCTAAGGTTTACATCAACTCATGTTTATATAACCACTGTAGGGTCCTATAAATATTTGTTCCACACAGCCCTGTGAAGTAAATAGGGCAAGATAAGGCCTGGACTTGCGCTTTCATTGGTTTAGATCACTCCCAGGTGAGGAAACTCCCTCTACCAAATATATTGGCACCTTCTCTGAAAGTTAGCTAAGAGCTGGTTAGAGTTACCCATGGTCACATAGCCAATATGTGTCAGAGGCAGGACTGAAACCCTGCTATTCCTGGCTTTCAGGCTTTCTATCCGCTATGCCATCCTACCTCATCAAGGATCATAATCTTTGCTTTTCAAAGGAGGAAACTATCTGAGAGATAAAGTGAATTGCCCAGGATCACAAAGGGAGTGACCGAGCTAAGACTTCAGTACCGATTATTTGACTCCAAAATCCAATGCCCTTTCTAGCATGCCTTCCTCTCAACCCAAGAAAAATGGCTTCCACAAAATGGCCTTGATGTGACCTTTTTATGTTATTTTTACTGTAGGATTATGAAAAGGAATCTATTTAAATCCAGTTCTCCCATTACAGTACATTTGTTTCAGTGGAGGGAAAAAAACAGCTGCATCTCCATTAAACACACTCCAGTTAATTTGTTTTGCTCATTTAGTTAGAGTCTTCTGATGGTTCATTGTAGCATGTACATGACTCTAGGCACTGAAAGGCTGTGCCACCTGAGTGCAAGCTCTGGAAAGGCTTCAAGTAAGTTTATTACCTGGATGGCCACAGTGTGATCAATTTTTTGATCACTGCAGCTCTTAAAGACCACAAAAGACCAAGTCACAGTATTTTGTGGCAGAGAAAATACCCATACCAATAGTAACAGGGTCTCAAAATATTGCTGCTCCTTCTACCCCTCCTTCTTCTCCTCCTTCTTCATAGCTGTTGTTACTGTTTTTGAGACTAGATCTCAAAGATGAAGCGACCTTCATTGAGCCTAACTCCACTAGTGATCAGTATGGGAGCTTAGATGGGCTTCATTTTCAATTCGAGCCACTTTGCCTGTTTCCCCCTCACCTTAGGCGGCCTGATGGCTAAGGAAATCACTGGTTGTTTTCAAGCAGAGTATTAGTATGATCAATATTATACTTTAGAAAGAATACTCTTATTCTGATTAGAATATTAGAAAATTAGAAACTAAAGGCAGGGAGGCAAAGTAGGAGTCTACTATAGATAGTCCAAGTGAAAGTTAATGAACACCCAACCTTAGGATTGGTGACCATGAAAGCAAAGGGCAGATGTAAGACCCTGCAGAAACAACTCAACATGATTTGGTATGACAATGGAGAATAAGAGAGATGGAATGTCAAAGATGACTCCAATATTTTTAGCCTGAATAAATGTAAAGATAGTGTTATGATTACTCAGAAAAGGGGAAGTCAAGAGGAGTAAATTTTGAGAGGAATATTGGACATACCAGCTTTGAGTTGCTTACCCAACAACTAGGTAGAAGTGTACAACAAGCAGTTGGAACAGGAGTGATTAGAAAAGATTAGGACTGGAGATAATAAAGTGGGAATTATTCACATGTGATATTTGAAGCCATGAAAGGCTAGCTAGCCATAGGAGATGAGATCCCAAAGGAAGGCAGTGTGGAGAAATGAATCTTGGGGGAACACCCCAATAGGCTTTTATTGAAGACAGCTAGAGAGAAAGAACAAAGGTAATAGGAGAAGAGAAAGGAGTACTGTGTCACAAAAGCCAAGAGAGGGGAGTTTCAGGAAGAATGGGGCATTTGAAGACTGCAGAGTTTGAAGAAGATGAGGACAAAGGACATTGGAATTGTCACCTACATCTTTGGTGACTTTGAGAAAGCAGTTTCAGTGTAGTGATGATAGCTAGAATAAGACTGATAGGGGCTAACTTTTTGGATAACTATTTCTAGAACATTGTGAAAAGGAGAGAGATAGGTTAGTAGTTTAAGTTGTAACAGGTAAGAGATTTGTTTGCCTTTTAAGAATAAAGTAAGAGGAGAGGCAGCATGGTATATTAGGAAGATTACTGAGTTTGGAGTCAGGAGAATTAGGGTAGACTTGCACATAAAATAGAGGAAGTTTGGTCATATTTGTAGGTGCAAGGGAAGCAGCCAGTAATGAGAGAGAAATTAAACATTTAAGAGAGAGAAACTGATGAAGTAATTGGATATTGACTGGACTAATAAAGCAGGAATGGGATAGAGAACAAAGGGGAAAGACAGTAGTTGAAAAGAGAAGAGATAATTCTTTCTTTGAAAGATCAGGGAAAAAAACAGGCAAGGTAGCATAATGAATTAAGTGCTTGACTTTGATTTGAATGTAAGAATATGATTTTAAATCAGTCAGATGAGACTTGGATGTGAGAATCAAAAAATGATGTAAAATATTTTATCACACTAAAACTATCAACTTTTTGAGAAAATTTTAGTTTCCCTAATGTCTTGAGACCACCAAGGGTGACAATGTGGGGTCAGGGGATTAGAGGTACTAACAGTACCTCTTCCCCAATAGGAATCCCAGCAAACCCTGGAAAGTTGTGTGACTGCAGCACACAGTTTCAAGTCCCTGACCTTGTCTGACCTGTATTTCTACCATTAAGCCACTTTTATTGAGTACTGATTTACTACACAGAGAGCACTGTACTAGGTATACATAGAAGGTAAGCAGCTTATATTATTTTTTCACCAAAATATTTACTTTTACAATGACCCATGCTTGCAACAACTAATCTCCAAAAGCAGTAATACATTTTGCAGTGATTTTGATTGCATGACAATCTTGTCACTCTGTCACACAGTAAAAGAAATGCTGATATTTTGTTGAGTGGTTCTGTCAAAAGGACCACAGCCCAGGATGATATGACTGACAACTACACACACATTCCTGGTCTGCACAGCCTTCTAGCAGTTACAAACACACTGGAATGGTTATAAACAACTATATTTTAAATAGTTTTCTGGCATGGTTGGGTAAGCCGCAAAAAAGATAACCTAATTGGTTCTGTAAATTTTTCTGCATCCAAAAATTTCATTTTCTATCCATCCATCCATCCATCCATCCATCCATCCATCAGCAAACATTTATTAAACATGTACCAGGAACTGTAAAAACAAAGATATATGTTCAACAGCCCATGCTCTCAAAGAGCTTACATTTCTATACTTTATAGTTATACTGACATGGCAGGAAGCTGCTCATAGGTTACTGGTAGTAGAGAGCTGTGAATCATTAAATGAGCTTATATGAACCCAGTGTGATAGGGGTAGGCTCTTTGAAGAAGTTAGTACTTTTTAATGTTTTCTCCCTCAGACTTAACTAGTTAAGCCCAGTTTAATAAAGAACACAAAAGTTTTGCCTAAACATGGATATCAGAAGCAGAACTATTCTAAAAGGAAAACAAAAGGCAAGGAATTTGAAAAAATTAAGGTTAAATTTTAAAACAAAGTAAAAGGAGATCATAAAAGGTTTTTTTTTTAAGCATTCCTCTTTAAATATAGTTGCCTCATTAATTCCATCCTCTGAATTCCTTCCAGGAGATATTAAGATTTGGGCCCAGTGTGAACTGGACCAAGGGGATGAAACTGAAGATTTTATTAAAACCATTTTGAGGAGGTATTTAAATGCAAATAATTTGCTAAAATGCTTTCCTCAAAATCACCCTGTGAGGTGGATAGAACAAATATTATTATCCCTCCTTTTCACATACCCTTACACTCAGCAAACTGACAATTTTAGTTTCTTTTTTAAGTAGTGTTATGTCAGGGTAAACGTACAATCTCTTATTCAAAATATTTAAATAACCCATGGAGGTTTCCCATGGCTCCCCATCCTCCCCAAATTCAAATTCTCCCTGAACTTTAAAGCCCAGATCAGGTTTCAGCTTGATGAAGCCTGCTATGACTATTCCAGGTAAGAGTGAATGCTCCTCCCCAAGCAATGATCACATGTAACCTTCATTTAGCATTCATCCATTGCCTTGAATTGTTATTGTTTTTGATCCAGATGAATTTGTCATCATTCCCCTTCTCCCCTCTCTAGCTGCTTAAAGGCAGGGACCAATTTCCATTCCAGCCTCAGAGATCATCTTTGTAGCATAGGGCTGACCACATGGTGTACACTTGAATATTAGATTGCCTGATTCAAGGGATTCAAGTTTTAGAGTTAGCAGGAACTTTGAAATAGATCAGCCCAAAGCCTTTGACCCTCAATATGATTTTCCAAATGTGTGAAAACAAAAGACTGGCAAGGGACTTGACTATGGGAATCTGCTCTCCCCTACCCTTTACCCTACCAAGCCCTTTAAAAGGCTTCACGTATAGTAACTTCAACTTTTAAGTTCAGACTATCTGTTACTGGGCTTCTCAGTGTGCTCCCGGATCCAGGCACAAAACACCCACATACATGGGGCATGTCACAAATACCACACTGCAAGGATAACTCAAGGTAAGGGAATATATAAGAAAGCTGAAGGGTATGCTCATTAAAAGCATGGCGGCCACACTCCCCTGGAGTCTGAGCTATTTGACCCATGTGGTACTGCCCAACTTTTCTAGGGAATGATAACCTTCCACTAAGGTCCTCCTCTGATGCCTCGCTGTGCTGTAAAGGCTCTTCATGAGACCTTGGGTTCTCAAAGGTTAGTGCCAGTGGAGCATAAAACCTGTAAAGTTGTACCAAGTTGGAAAGGCATCAAGTACTGCTGGGCAACAAATTTTGTATCTGCAGTGGGAGGACTTATAGCCTAAGTTCCAAGGCTCATCACCAAAAAAGCTAGTTGTCAGGTATTTTATTTTTGTTCACAGTGATTCATGAAAACTTATTAAAGCACAAAAAAGTCACAATCTTAGTGGAGGTAGATACATTCTGATGAAATCATGTACCCTTGAACTGCTAAGCATGAAGTGCTGAGAATATCTATATTTGTATTTAGCTGGCTGAGACATGTTAAGCACCTGACCCACTCTGACCCCAAAATCTCAAAATTCAACTAGTCACAAACAGACTGAGCTTTTTCATAGCAGAGGGGGCGTCTTATACTACTTTTCTCACAAAAGTTGAACAAAAGAAAACAAAAATACTTATTAGAATGGGATACAAGACAAACTGTGGCACCTTCTCACTGGTTAACCTTAACTTCATCCTCTAGGTATCAGACAAAGCCACTTTAGAAAGACCCTTTGCAATCCTTTGAGACTGATTCAACATTGGCTATGAAGCTATCCTAGAATATACAAGTAACCAAAAATAATACCCAAGCATCTCCTATGTGCAATAGGTATTGTGCAGGTCACAAGGTTCTTACTTTCAAGAACTTCAGAATCTAATTGAGAGAGAAGATAAATGTACCTTAAGATAATAGAAAGGAGTAAATGAACATCCAATGAGTGGTACCGAAAATGTTATCTAGTGAGGGTTAGAAGAGAAATCACTTTCAACTGGAATGGTCAAGAGTCAGATTTTGGCCTGTGTCTTGGAAAATAGCAGGACTTCTCCTGTGAAGAGAATGGTATAAAAAAGGGCAAGGATGTAGTAAGGTAGAAGGTGTTCTCTATGCAATTGGCTCGTGCAATGTCCCTATAGGATTAGAGACATGGACAGATTTAGGGACATAGAATGCCATGGCTGAACTTTAAATGTCTCAGGGAGCCTTTTAGGATTTTTAATCAAAAGAGTTACATAATGAAAGAAATGTTTTAGTAATGTTAATCTGGCAAGCAGAGTGCAGGAAGGGTTGGGAGAGGAGACTTGGAGAGACCAGTTAGGAAGAAGCTATTGCAATATTCCAGGAATTTTTTTTTGAAATTTGAATAATTTATTTCCCCCCAATTACATGTAAAGACAATTCTTAACATTTTTTTAAATTTTGAGTTCCAAATTTTCTCTCTTCCTCTCTCACCCCACTCCTACCAGGAACAGTAAGCAATTTGATACAGGTTATACATGTACAATCATGCAAAACATTATTACCATGGTAGTCATGTTGTGAAAGAAGACAGAGACCCAAAGGAAAAAAAAATCACGAAAAAAAAAATAAAGTGAAAAATAGTGTGCTTCAATCTGCATTCAGACTCCTTCCTCCGGAGGCAGATACCGTTTTTCATCATGAGTCTTTTGGAATTGTCTTGGATCATTGTATTGCTGAGAATAGCTAAGTCATTCACAAATGATCATCATACAGTATTGCTACTACTGTGTATAATGTCCTCATGGTTCTGCTCACTTCACTTTGCATCTATTCTTTCCACTTTTTTTTCTGAAAGCATCCTGTTTATCATTTCTCATAGAAAAGTATTCCATTATAATTATATGCCATAATTTGTTCAGCCATTCCTCAATTGATGGGCATCCATTCAATTTCCAATTCTTTGCCTCTACAGAAAGAGCTGCTAGAAATATTTTTGTACAAATAGATCTCCTCCACCCCTTTATCCCTTTTTTTGGATCCTGTTGGGATACAGACCCTAGTAGTGGTATTGCTGGATAAAGGGTATACACAGTTTTATAGCCCTTTGGGAATAGTTCCAAATTGCTCTCCAGAATGGTTGGATCAGTTCACAACTCCACCAACAGTACATTAGCACCCCAAATTTTCCACATCCCCTCCAACATTTATTATTTTCCTTTTCTGTGTTATATTAGCCAATCTGATAGGTGTGAGGTGGTACCTCAAAGTTGGTTTAATTTGCATTTCTATAATCAATAGTGATTTAGAACACTTCTTCACATAACTTTCATGTAACATATTCATATGGCTTTGATTTCTTCATCTGAAAACTGCTTGTTCACATCCTTTGACCATTTATTGATTGGGGAGTGACTTATATTCTTATAAACTTGACTAACTTGTCTATATATTTGGGAAATGAGGACTTTATCAGAGTAACTTGCTATAAAAATTGTGTCCCAGCTTTCTGCTTTCCTTCTAATCTTGGTTGCATTGGCTTTGTTCGTGCAAACACTTTGTAACTTAATATAATAAAAATTGTCCATTTTGCACCCAGTAATGCTCTTTATAGAATTTGGTCACAAATTCTTTCTTTCTCCATACATCTGACAGGTGAACTATTCCATACTCTCTTAATTTCTTTATAGTATCACCCCTTATGTTTAAATCATGCACTGATTTTGATCTTATGTTGGTATATGGTGTAAGATATTGTGCTATACCTAATTTCTGCCATACTGTTTTCCAGTTTCTCCAGGAGTTTTTGTCAAATAGTGAACTCTTGTTCCAAAAGCTTGGGTCTTTGGGTTTATGAAATACTAGACTGATATAGCCATTTACTACTGAGTCTTGTGTACTTAATCTATTCCACTAACTCACCACTCTGTTCCCTCACCAGTACCAGATAGTGTTGATGATTACCACTTTATAATACAGCTTGAGAACTGGTATGGCTAGGCTACCTTCCTTTGCATGTTTTCATTAATTCCCTTAATATTTACTTTTTGTTCTTCCAGATGAATTTTATTATTTTTTTCTAGCTCTATAAAATAATTTTTGGTAGTTTGATTGGTATGTCACTGAATAAGTAAATTAATTTAGGTAGAATTGTTATTTTTATTATATTGGCTCAGCCTACCCATGAGCAATTAATGTTTTTCCAACTGTTCAAATCTGACCTTGTGTGAAAAGTGTTTTGTAATTATGTTCATATACTTCCTGGGTTTGTCTTGGCAGGTAGACCCCCAAGTAGTTTATATTGTCTATAGTTATTTTAAAAGGAATTTCTCTATCTCTTGCTGCTGAACTTTGTTGGAAATGTATAGAAATGCTGATGATTTATGTGGGTTTGTTTTTACATCTTGCAACTTTGTTAAAGTTAATTATTTCAACTAGTTTTTAGTTGATTCTTTAGTATACTATCATATCATCTGCAAAAAGTGATAGTTTTGTTTCCTCTTGCCTATTCTAATTCTTCTTTGATTTCTTTATCTTACTGCCACAGTTGGTATTTCTAATGCAATACTGAATAATAGGGGTGATAATGGGCATCCTTGTTCCATCACTGATCTCATTGGGAAGGTTTTTAGCTTTTCCCCATTACAGATAATGCTTGCTGAAGGTTTTAGATAGACAGTACTTGGGATTTTAAGGAAAGCTCCATTTATTCCTATGCGTCCCACTGTTTTAAATGGGAATGGGTGTTACATTTTGTCAAAAACTTTTTCTGCATCTGTTGAGACAATCATACAATTTCTGTTAGATTTGTTATTTATATGGTCATTTTGCTGATAGTTTTCCTAAATATTCCAGAACTAAGGCGTAAAGGGACCAAACTAGAGTAGCTGGTGAAATTGTGAAGAAACAAAAAACCTGAGTATTTGAGGATGAGAAAGGGAACAGTTAAACTATGCTTTTCAAACCTAGATGACTGAGAAAATGAGTTATAGTCATTGTGAAAATACCCTTGACAGGACTAGTCGGAAAAGAAGGGGAAAGGAGACCTAGGTAAACACCTCTTCAAGAATCCGTTTTGAGGAAGAACGTTAATCTTGATGCTTTCAGGCACAGTGGTAAGAGGGCTAGATTTGTAGTCTGATGTTCTGAATTCAAATTCCAGCTCTGCCAATGAACATCTGTGTGATTCTGGGTAAATTCTTTAACATTTCTAGTACTGAGTTTTCTCAATTGTAACATGAGGGGATTAGACTAAGATGATCTCTAACATCCACTCTAGCTCCAAATCAATCCTACTTTAAAGGCGTACATTTTTAAGCCCTCTGATGTGGCATCTAAGCTCCTTCAAGGAACCTAGGCCCCTATTCCTAAAACAGAAAGCCTTGGTAGCAATTTTCCCTGAAATTTTCCTGATCACTCTGCATACAACACAGCAGTTTTCTACCTTTATTCCCTGCAGGGAGATGAGGCCTTTGGAAACTGTACTAAGAGTCTTAGTAGAAAATCTTTTTGTGCACTTTTCTGTGAGCCTCAGGACATTTGCCCTCGGCAGTTTGCAACAAGTTGTCCAGCTGTTAGATCACACTAATGCCATAACTGAAGTGAATGTCTCACGTCCCTGCTCTTTCCTTTGCAGCTTTGGGCAGTTAATTTTAGGTACTTAATACTTCACATGCTATTTTTCTAATTTGTCTTGTTTCCTCACATTACTTTAGGCTCTAACTATACATACAAAAGTGAAGTGAGATAATATCTAATTCAAAATAAAACACTTTATACTCCATATCAGGACAAATTACATCAATTCTATATTTTCCTTTACATATGCAGACAAAAACTATCATATATTTTGTTTCAATTTTCTTAAATTACTCTTAGTTAACATCTTGGTTGAATGCAAATCTCAACTAGTCACCAGAATTCAGCCACAGTTCAGACATCCCATTCTTTATTAAAGCCTCTCATAACTTTGATCAAGTTTGAAAATTTTTTTAAAATTACATTTAATTTTCCTGCTCTTAAAAAGGTAATGCAACATAGAAAAATGTTTTTATGTGATGCTGTGATTATACATATTAGATAAGTGATATAGATTTTATATGACTAACAGGTATAAATAGCCAAAATTTATTTTAACTGGAAGTGGAGATAAAATTTATTTGCTATTCAATCTTAATCACAACATCCACATCATACTTAATGTATCTCACATTCAGAATTTAAAATATACTCATAGACTCAGTGAGAACAAAATTGCAAGACTCATTAGGCTCTCTGCAGTGACACAAAATCATTTACATACGCCATCATTGGCATTAGATTTTCCTTACAAAGATGTACATAACACTCCAACATCATGATCAATAATTTATTAGACAAATGTTTATTAATTGACCAAAGGGTAACAACTGTTTCTAGATTCTTCTTTGTATCTTTCACATTTCTCTTCACATTTCAGGGATGATCCTCTAGAGCTCTGAACTTGCATAAGGTCTCTTAGGCAAACAGTGCAGGAAGACCTCAAGACCACATCCAAGGAAAGGAAAGCTTGAGTGCAGGTTCTGAAAAATGTTTTGATGATCTCTCGATGGGTCATATAAGAACTGCTATGGTGCATAAAAGCAGTAAATGGTGATGAGGGGTGAGTCAACCTGAACACACTGGAAAACGTCAAGGTGAAGCCTAAACAGGCATCAGGAAACTCATTTTATTGTTCCTAACACCATAGTGGGGTTCATACAAGTTGAGTATACTTCCAAAACATATGTTGCAATGCTTAGAGAAGATAGGGGTTCAAAGCTTGAAATGAAATTTGTTACTTCTCTGTGTATACTCAGATTCTTAATATCTTATACATATAAGAAGGCAAATCAGGTTACAGTGATGTGAGTTAAGCTTATTAAGGATTTAGCTTAGCAGCTGTTTTTCTGGCACAAGTTTTTGGCAGAAGTACAAAACAGAAGTATGTCTGCCACAGTGAGGCCCCTCTCTAAGCCTCCCTTCCTCAGTTCAAACAAGAATTAGTGTAACCAAGGCAGTTTTACATCTTAGTGCTTAAGCTATTAGAGTACACACAGAATTTATTAATCTCTTCAGAGGCAAAATATTTAAATTCAGATACTTCCCTAATTTTATGGTCCAAAAACGTAGGTTAAGTGTTAAACTTGGATATATTCTATAGAAATGCAATTCTTGGAGGACTAAGGCACCTCCTTCTTTCAAATCATTAAAAAGAAAAACTGGAAATTCCCTTAATATGTAGGCATGACCAAACCAAAACTGAATCTTTAATGAATTTCTAGGACAATATTTTAGAGGGTTAAGAAACTGGAGATTTCATTTGAGACAGGTTAGGGCGGGTAGTTATTTCTATACTAGCCACACCCAAAGAGAGGGAGTACTTTTTGGTACATGGCTTTATCTAATGCTTTGGAAATGTCATCTCCAGTCATTGAGCAACCATTCTAAAATGCCCAAGTCACTACTTAATGGAATTGGGGGAAAACTTTTTAATAGTCCTGACTTGTTTCCTTATTGGCAGATGCTTCTCATGTCCTCCATGTGTACCTCCCTAGACCGCATTGCCACATTTTCCTTCAAGGCCTCACTCAGATGCCATAATCTCTAAAGTCTTTCCTGATACATTATCTCGAGTGTTCCCATGTGTCATCATGGTGTGTCCTCATTGAGCTGGGTGGTTCAGTAGTCAGGGCACTAGAAGGTCTGACTGATTTCACGTTATGTCTCAGATACTTACTAGCTGTGTGATAAGTCACACAGGAAAAGTAATTTCACCTCTGTGTTGCTTCAGTTTCCTAATTTGTAAAATGGGAATATCACTTACCTCACAGTTGTGGTGAGGATCAAATGAGAGAACACATGAAAAGTACTTTGTAAACCTTAAAGTGCTATATAAATGCTAGCTATCATTATTATTGTAGGCTTTGAGCTTTCACTGGTCACAAAATAAATAGCTTCAGGTTATAAGGAATGGAATTTTCTAGCATTAAAAATATTTGTATTTATAAAAAATATTATCACTACCTTCCATGTATGTTATGTTAACATTCACCACCTTCAATGTACTCTGTTAAACCCTAGGTAGTTATCTACTGCACCACCTCTTTCAATGATTAACGTATCTGTGCTTTCATCACTGTGAATATCCCTTTTCTCACTGATAAATCCCAGGCTCACAGAATCATACATTTAGAGTGGAAAGGACATTAGAGGCCATCTAGTAAAATGCCTTCATTTTAAAGATAAGGAAACTGAGATTAAGAGAAGTCAAGGGACTTGTCCAAGGTCACAAGACAATAAATGGGACAGGTAGAATTTGAACCTGAATCTTTTTGACTCCAAACCCATTGTTCAATCCACTGTACTTGCCATATAGGTTTATACCTGTATAAGTATCCAATATTCAATGTTGGCCGCTAGATGGTTCAGTGGATAGAACTCCAGGCCTGGACTCAAGAATATGTAAGTTCAATTCTGGTCTCAGACACTTAACTAACTGTGTGACCTTGGGCAAGTCATTTAACCTTTGTTTGCCCTAATCCACTGGAGAAGGAAATGGCAAATCACTCTAGTATCTTTGCCAAAAAAACCCCCATGGACAGTATGGTCCATGGGGTCATGAAGACTTGGACACAACTGAACAACAACACCACCACCACATATTCAAGGAATCCTGGTACTGCCTGCTTTTAGCAAGGAATTCCTTACAAAAAGCTAGGGTAAAAATCAGTATATTTGCTAAACATTCTACTGAACCCACTGTAGTGTAATGGAAAAAGTACTGGGTTTTCAAGTGTGAGGACTGAGATTCAAATTCCACCTATCCCACTTACTACCTATGTGACCTTAGGCAAGTCATCTTTCTCATCTCTGGGCATCAGTTTCCCCATCTGTAAAATGAGTCAGTCAGTTGTACTAGATGACCTCTAAGATTGCTTCCCGCTCTAAATCTATGATCCTATGACCATAGATTTTCCATTTTACTAGCTTCCCAATCTAAATTAAATTAAATTAAAAAGCAAATACAGAAGAATGAGTTTTTAAAAGTAGTCTACCAAGTACTAATTGGTTTCAAAAGTGTTAGTGAATAAACAAGATAGTCACTATACATATGTAATGGCACCAGAGTACACTAGAATGCCTTTGATATTCTCAGCCCTGGTATGAAGAGATGATTTGAATTGTGCAACCAGAATTCTTCTAGGGCATGTTCTCATAGGGAAAGCTCCCTAGCCAGATGCCTGTTCCAACAGGTCTATCTATGCTTGTGAAACTCATAATATGCAGGTAAATGTGAGGGAGAACCACTAACAACCTAACATATTTTTAAAAAAATGTATCCTGGTCCTAGCATATTCCATAAGATATGGATGTGAGGAGAACATGAATTCTAATGGGTAATTCTGAACATAGGTAAATTAAGAAATGGGAATAACTGCAAATGTAATTTCAGTTTTCTCACACCTGTAGACTAACCTATATTACAATCTAAAGTATGCCTGGATTATGGGCTGAGGAACATTCACCATGAGAAGTTACTTTCTTCTTCTGCAGCAATGTGGCCAATAAAAATAAGGGTATACATACAAAGAGGAAAATTTGAGAGAAGCAGAGTACACTGAATTGGGACTCTGGAATTAATGTTGGATCTACCAGTTGTTAGCCTTGAGCATCTGGGCAGGTCAATTAGACTCTTTGGGCCACAAAATTTTAAGGGTTGGGCCTCAGAATTCATTTATTCAAAACTCTACCTAACCAGAAAGCCCCTTTACAACATTCTTAAGAAGCAGACATTCAACCTCTGCTTAAAGTATTCCATGCAAAGGGAAATTCAAGATACACACACACACACACACACACACAGTGTATATCTTGATATATATGCAACTTATCCCAATTTTGGACGGCTCTAATTGTTTAGGAAATTCTTCCTGATAGCAAATGAATCAACTACAATGTATTCAGCACCTACTATGTGCCAGGATCTGGAGATACAAAGTACCTACCTTGAAAGAGTTTAATGAGGGAAGACAACATGCCTATATAGATATAATGTAAACCACATGCAAAGCAGATACAGTTGAAATCTGCCCTTTGTAGCTTCCCATCTCATAAGATCAAGTCTAATCCCTCCTTTATTGCCAATCCTTTAAAT
This sequence comes from Phascolarctos cinereus, assembly GCF_003287225.1. Classification (NCBI taxonomy): domain Eukaryota; kingdom Metazoa; phylum Chordata; class Mammalia; order Diprotodontia; family Phascolarctidae; genus Phascolarctos; species Phascolarctos cinereus. The sequence continues at coordinate 175,988,353 of NW_027555736.1, read as the reverse complement.
ATCTGAAGACAACCATTATGTCCCCAACTGAGACTTCTCTCCTCTAGTCTCTTTGTTACACATTCAAACAATCCTGGCTGCTTTCCTCTAAACATACTTCAGACTGTCCATAATCCCTAAGGATTTCCAATTGATTTTTGATTTGCTCAGTAGACTATCTTACGCTACATGAAATAATTTAGGTGAAGTTTGCCTGAAGGCATTGTCAAAAGTCTTCAGTCCTCAAATTCTATAATCCTTTAATGTATCTGAATATTTTAAAATTATATATAATCCCTTATTTTATTTGGGTATTTTTGGAATAACCTGTTTTGTTTTTGTCCTCACAACCCCACAGTTTATTATAGTGTTTTGCTACCTAAAAGGCACTGAAAGTCATGATGAATGAAAACTTCTTAAGAATAAGCACTTCATATATTATGTACAATGTCTAGCCCCCATGAGAACATAGCAAATAATCTGTGGGAGCCAGATTACTATCATTACCAACAGCTGATATATGACTACATGCCAGATATACCCTACCCAGGGGCATCTCACAACAATGGTACCCAGCAGATGGTTAGCTTCACTGTTTGTATCCGCTGAAGTAAAAAGAGATAATGGTTAGTTCCCTTGCTTAGGGGAAAGGGGTAAGAATATGAGAAATTATTCCAAGGCATTACATAAAAGGAAAAAGCAGGTTTAAATCCCTCTTAATTCCAATTTATTTGGTGGGGGAGACGGGAATCCCATGATTTCATTTTAATTTTGAATATGTATTTTCTTTACACAAAACCAAACTCATTAATAGTCTAGGGGGCAGCTAGGTGGCACAGTGGATAGAATACTGGCTATAGAGTCAGGAGGACTCAGACCAGACATTTGATACTTACTAGCTGTGTGACCCTGGGAAAGTCACTTAATCCCAATTGCCTCACTGCTCTCCACCACTCCCCCCAAATCCAAAAAACAGTCTGGGAAACAAGTATCCTAAGAACAATGACTAGGACCAAAGGATCATAGCTTTAGAACTAAAAGGTTATCTGAGAGGTCATCTATTTCAACCCCTCATTTTACAGAAGGGGAAACGCTATCAAAAAGGTTAAGAGAGTTTCTCAAGGTCCCATGTAGAAAGACTTGGCGTCTAACTCCAAATTCATGGTTCTTTCTACTGTACTCACCTAACTCATGTTCTTTTGGTTCTCCTGTAACTCAAACTGACTGGCATTCTCCAGATTAGACTGCCTACAGGTCACTTGTGCCTCATCACAATTTAGTTATATCACCACAGGTAGATATTGTGTGTGTGTAGATGTATACACATATAAGTTTAAAACTAATATAAAATAGGTAAAATTTTTCATTGTCTAGACAACTGTTACTCTTTTCTTGAAAAAAAGTCATAGAAATACTACTTAAGGCATGAACATGATGAAATAAAAATGCTGAAAAAGAAATCTAGATCACAAGTGATTTGATTAAGGATTGAAAGAACTGCTACTATGATCTTCATGTGTTCTGTTTCACATGTTAGGCAATTTCTAATGTAAATATTAATGTGGCAGACAACTGCAGTACTATGACAGAATATGTCTTGTCTTTTAAAGATAAAGCCTAAAGAAGTTCCCCTAAATCAGTTTAAATTTGAACTTAAATATCAATTTATCTAAATAGCTATTGTCTTCCAAAGGACTCATGATGAAAAATGCTACCCACCTCCAGAGGAAGAGAATTGATGAACTCTGAGTGCAAATTGAAGTATAATTTTTTCCACTTTCTCTATTTTTCTTGCTTTTTTTCTTTTGGCCACATGGCTAATATGGAAATATGTTCTGCATGACTTCACATGTATAACTGATATCATATTGTTTGTCTTCTGAATGGGTGGGGGAAGGGCTAGAGGGAGAGAATTTGGAACTTGAAAATTTTTTTTAAAAGCCAAAAATAAATAAATAATAATTTTAAAAATTTGACAAAAAGTTAATAGATAATAAAACAAATATACAGTTAACTACCTAAAATTTAAAAGTATATAAAGTTAGCGAAACACAGGAAAATGAGGTCATGTTCTTACTCTAATCTGCTAGCAAAAGAAAGTTATTCCTGCCTTGAAAAATGTGAGGATTCACACCATATTCAGTTTTTTTCTATTCCTTCAAAACTTTCCTTTAGTTAGACCCATCATTGCTTTTGTTCCAGTGCTCAGTCAACTTTTACTATGTATCTGATTGTGAATGTATCTGTAAATAACTGAAAAAATATCATCTAATCAAAATGTTGTACAGCAATACAGTTTTCCAGATATCAAAGGAACAACTTTAGCAAACTTTTGCTAGAATGAAAATATTATGGTCTATACATAGATTTTATGGTTTCTATAACGCAGAAAATATAAAACTGTTCAATCCACAGGGAATATGATAAAGTATTAATGATTACAAAAGCTCTTTTTAAAAAGACATCAGTAGTAATATAGTTATGAACAAACACTACTGATATTAACATGTTGGTACCTGCTACACTCATTTTAGCTGATGCTCCTATTTCTCTTCAGAGAGAACAGTTTCAAAGACTAGAAGTTGGAGTCACCTTTAATACACTGTACGTTTTTTATACTTTGGAAATATTCATTTTTCCTTTAAAGGAAAAGCTTATATGTGAAGTAAAAATCACAAAATTAAGAATAATTCATAAAAAGTCAAGAAAAAGGGTGCAAACAGTTCTGCGTTGATCTCTAATTGTTAAAATGAGAAGCCAAGAAGTCAGAGGTAAAAAGTATATTAGGTTAAAACGAACACTACCATCAATTAATTTGTAGAATACAGTTTTATTGCTGATATTGTAAGGTCATTTAAATACTTGTGTTTTAAACAAAGCCAATGTAAACCACAGGCCTTATTATAAGAATTTGCTAAGGAGTTCTGTCCATTTTTTGCTGTGGCAAAAGTAATACTGTAGGGAAATAAACCTAATAATTTCAGGATACATTTTAACAGAACATCATTACACTTCCTCTTTTGCATGCATGTGCACATGCAAACACACCCTTTTACTCAAGGTAAATGTGAACCAGAATGGCCAAGATCTATTTTAAAATCAATTCCTACTTCGGATAACCATTTAACAATATTCAATTTGTAGAGTCATCAAAATAACTGCAAAATCATGTTGTCATTTAAGCGACAGAGCTGGCCAGGAAAGAAAAAGGTTAATTTGCTTTTTTTTTGCCTCCTCTGCCAAGAACTAGGGCTACAATCTTTACTTCTTTGCTTCTGCTTGTTCCGAAAGATGAAAATTTCTATAACTTTCAGTCTAGATTCAGCTAGAAAAAACTTTCCTCCCCTCCTCCCCAAGAAAGCTTGTGGAAATGGCAACATTTTGCTTAAATTACAAAGGAAGAATAATGGTAAGATTAATATTTGAGTGTAAAAGTAAACTGCTGTCATGAGGTTCTTGTAAAATTATTCAGCAATAACCAGAAAGGACTAAATCAGCCTAATCTTTTAGAGCTAAAATTACAAGATATCTTGGATTGGTCCCTCTTTCCAAAGCATGATAATATGATGGTTATCACCAGCAGGAATTCATCTAAAAACTGATTCCCAACTCTATACCGTTACTTATCTCAACTGATTTGCTTAATATTGATACCTAAACTTTTCAAATAATGAATAATAACCTTCCTACTGATTCAGAAAATTATTTCTGATGTTTGAAGAAAAGTCAATACATTAAAATGGAAAGGCTGCCTCCAAATATTTCTAATTAAAAAGAAAATCCCCAAAAGACTAATGTTTCTTCTCCAAATATCAAAACAATAGCTATGTGATATCTTTCTGCTAGTGGTTTTTTACCTCAGTATTTAGAAACTGTTAGAGAAAATGGATTCCTATACTGCGAGTGGTTTCAAAGTATTCCTCAATCCATTCTTTTTCATACTCTTCCTGTTTCTCTCCCAGAAGATATGCAGGCAATTCATGTTAAAAAAAAAATAAACTTCTCACCTTCAATTTTTTTCAGTCCAAAAAAAAAAAGGGGGGGTGTGTGAAATACTATCTCACATAAATCTCTGGATTATATTTAGATCAAACTGAGACAGAAACAGAAAACATACCAACAAAGGCAGCCCTCATTTTAGAGATGGTTTATGTACTTTATGTGAAAAGCAAACAACAGAAAGATAAATGTAGCAATAACCTATACGAAATTAATGTTACTTCAATTGACCTCTCCAACAGTACAAAAACTTACATAGCACAAAACCCACCTGGCTTTAGTGAAAAACAAAAACAAAGAAAGGGAATAATATCTTTGTTCCAGACTATGGCAGTTTAGCTCCTTTGGTCTCACACATCTCTGTGGAATACTAAATTTACTTCCTTGTATAATAGGTCCCAAAAGGCATGTGAAATCCTTAAAGGAAAAAGTCCAAATGCCTCATTTCCTACAAGGAGAAAACACAAATATGATACTGAATTCTAGAAATGTTTTAGATAATATTTCAGAGTTTATAATGATTTCTACAATCAAGGTGAGGGAATGAAATATTGAAAAAACTAAGAATCACAAAGTAGGTGTCTGAGGTCTGATCAGCAGGGGGAGGAAAGAAAACAAGAGAAATGAAGTAGCAGAAAGCTGACTAGAAGCTAGACTTTTACATAGCACGTTCATACAGAGAACGGAAGGCAGTTCCTGCTTACATTAGGGCTCTGGAAGAAACTAACTATGGATCAGGCTGAGAAAGGAAGCAAGTGGGAGCCACCAACTCAAAAGTTAGAGCCACAAGAGTAACAAAGACTTAAGGATTTTGATTCTGTCAAGTACAGAAGGCAAAGAGGATTCTACATTGATCTGTAGAGAATGTGCTATCTAGTTTAATTTCTCCAGTGACAAGTAGCAGCAGTAAAGTGTACAATAAATTACTTGGCCTTCCTACTACAGAGGTGAATGGGCTGAAGAACCCTCTCTACTCCAAACTACCAGGGAAAGTGAAGTGTTGCTTGAATGAGAAGAAATGGTTAAAAGGGAAAACCAAGACAAAAAAAAATCTACAGAGGTACAGAAGAATTCTAAGCTGTACAGGAAGGCCAAATAATGGAAGAACATGAAATGAAAAAAGAACCACTACACTTTTGGCACTAGGGATAGGTATGAAACTTTTCCAAAGGAAGATAAGGGTAAACTACAGGTGTTCTCAGGCAGGAACAGCATCCTGTATGCCACGGAAAGATCCCCAGTATCTAGAAATGTTTTGAACATAGTAGGCACTTAATATTTGTTGAATGATTATGAGTTTTCACAAGTGCCACCAGGAAATAGTTCATATTCTAGTCAAAGGAAGAAGTGAAATGGGGTGGGGGTGGGGGGTAGGGAGAGGTGTGCTAGGACAGTCATTTGTAGACCTGGTGCAAAAAAAGAGATTAGTATGCCATTTTCCATGGGGAAATGCCAGGAATTCAAATTTGGAATTTGATATAAAAATCTCACAATATTTGTCAAAAATGGTAATTGCTATGCACTACTGACAATTCATATGGAGATAAAGCATACCACACCAAAAGAAGTCTAGAAAATGTTGCTGGATAATCAAGTTTTGTGCAAGAAACTGAACAACTTACGGACATAAGTGTTATTTTCATTACCACTACCAACTGAAAATACAGACTTCAAAAGAAAAAGGTGAATTTGGGAATGTGAACAATTGCTTAAGAAGATGGTATCTGATTAACATAATTTGGGTTCTAGAACCTGGCTTTATGAAAATGATTAGTTCTTTACCAAGGAAAAAATGGATACAAATATGGCTGGAAAAAAATAAATTTTCTTGAAGACCTGCAAATGTGATCAAGAAAACTTTCAACTGAAAATGAAAGGTGAAGGAAAAAACCAATCATATCTCTATTTGAAATCAGATAGTACAGCAAATAGCAATTATGACACAGGAAGAAAATCAGTAGAAAAAGAATAAAAGTAATAAAATTCATAGCCTTGGATAGCTATATTCAAATGTTGTGAAGTATGGGTGATAAGGTAAACTAGATATCTTAATGCCAAGAGTAAAATCTGACCTCGAAAAGTATCACAGAGTCCATTAGATGTGTGCCATCACCAGTATATCATATTCAAAATAATAACTCCCATTTATATATTACTTAAAGGTTTGTAAAGTGCTGTACATGCATTATTTCATTTAATCTTCGATTAGCCCCATTTTACAGCTAAGGAAACTAAAACAGCTAACAAGTATGTAAGGCAGTACAGAACTAACAAGTATCTGATGATGTGCCCGTACTTCTTGACTCCAAGTCCAGCACTCTGTTAAGGAGGTGATGACACAGAAATGTATACTAGTATGTACTCATGTAAAGAAATCCATGAACCAAAGTGGGGACTTTTGGTAAGAAACACTCGGGAAAAGATTCAATAAGATAATATTTAATAGAGATTTTAAAAAAAGTTAGGTTCATCAAACTACCACACAAGTACAAAATGGGGAAGGTATAGCTAAATTAATTTATGTGGAAAATATCTAAAGGTTTTAGTGGACTTCATGCTGAGTCACTAATGTAATAGCAGCCAGAAAATGTAACAGTCTTAGGCTGCATTAAGAGAGGCACAGTACTTACAACAAAGGGGGTACCTAACAGTGCCACTGCATTTTCCACTGATGACAGCATACCAATAACTCAACAAGCATTTATTAAGCACTTACTATGTATGTGCTAGCAACTATGCTAAGCTCTGGAAATACAAAGATTAAAGTAAAACAGTCCCTGTGTTTAAGGAGTTTGCATTCTGAAGAGGGAGACTAGTACACATATATAGAACAAACACACACACACACACACACACACACACACACACACACACACACACTGACTCAATCCACTTTAGTTTGGGTTGGGGATGTACTGGCAGCTGGAGGATCCTAGAAAGCTAGAAAGGCTTTATGAAGAAGACAGCAATGGAGCGAAGTCTTGCAGAAAACCAAGTTTTCTAAAGCCCAGAGGTGAGGAAGGAGTGGATTACAGGCAGGAGAGGGGGACAGGGGGGCATAGCTAGCGTGAAGGTACAAAGACTGGAGACAGAACAGGGCATGAGTGCAACAACGGGTTGGTACGGAGTGTGAGGACAGAAGTAATACCTTAGTAAACTGGAAAGGGAGGGGGCCATGTTATGAAGATAAACATTAGAGTTCATATTACATGCATGAGCTAATAGGGAGTCACTGGAGTTTGAGCAGGGGAAAGAAGTTGACATGATCAGACCTGCACTTTAAGAAAACCACTCTGTCAGATGTGTGGAGGATGGACTGGAGTGGGCAAAGGCTTAAGTCACAGAGACCAAATGGAGGGCTATTGTAGTAGTATAGGCAAGATGTGATGAGGATCTGAACAAGGTTGGGTTGTTGTGTGAGTGGAGAGGAAGGGAAGTATGTGAGAGATGTTGTAGAGAAAGAAACAATAGGACTTGGCAATTTACTGGGTATGTAGTGTGAAGAAGAGTGAGGATATTAAGAATGACACTCAGCAAACCTGGGTGACTGAAGGATGGCAGGGCCCTTGATAGTAACAGAGAAGTTCGGAAGAGGAGTGGGTTTGGGAGACGGTGGGGGGCAAGAAAGATAATTCTGCTTCGGACTTATTAAGTTGAGGTGTTTATGGGACATCCAGTTTGAAATGTCAGTTCTGGATGCCACATTTTAGCAAAGACATCGACAAAGTTGGGCATTTCCAAAGATGGGAGGATAATATAGTAAAGGATTATAGACCTTGTTCAGCTAAAGGAACTGGGAAAAAAATATTTGGGGGAGGATAGTGTACAAACAACTGTCTATGTATTTCAAAAACTGTCAAGTACATGAAGGCTGTGACTTTTACTTGGCTCCAGAAACAGCGGACAGAAAAGTATAAGGAGGCAGCTTTTGGCTTGATATAAAGAAAAAAAAATTATAGCAGAAGTGATTGCTGAGTTACCAGTCACCTCTGCAGACCCTGGAAGTAGTATAAACTGGAGATCAGCAAATGTCCTTGTTTCTCAGCTTTGATTCCCTGTGAAATTTGAGAAAATTACTTTGAGTTGTCATATAGAAAAGATCCTACAGGGCAGAGCTAAGAACAATGGGTAAAAGTGACCCAGAGACAGATTTATGTTTGATAGAAGTAAAAAACTTTGCCATGATTAGAACTATTTAAAAGTAGAGGGCCTCTAAGGTAGTATTTTTTAAGGCGAAGTAAATACAGCCACTTCTCAGGGCTACTATAGAATCCATTTCTGTTCTACAATTTGTGTTAGATTGTCTTCGAGGCCTCCCTCCCTTCAGCACTCAAATCTGAGTTTCTGTGACTCATTTCCAGGGCAGAAGGTAGATGTTGATTAATATTCCCTTTCCAAGTTACAGCAAAAGGGAAACAGGATGCCAACTTCAAACCCCCAACATGCACCGTCCTTTCTGTAAGTACCAACTTCACTGTTATGCTAAGATTACACTGCAGTGATACGGACAGAGGCTGATTATATGGCAGAACCTGATGTGAAACAAAATTCTTGAATCAACAATGTAGCATACAGGATGGCAAACTTAATAAGGTAGTCTAATCTTAAATGAGGATGCTACTAACGGTTTCCTACTTGTGGAGGTTGGTCTATGGCTTAGCTTGCAGAGTTGATTTGTAATGATCTCAAGTCAGGTTCCAGTCATAATAATGACCTACTATATTCACGTTAGAGGAATACAGTGCTGTTACTAAACAACCAAAAAGGCAGTGGCACATCATATGAATATTAAAAGTCTGGAGATGTTTTCTTCACTCTAAAATCATTAGGTATCAGACTTCTTCAGACTATGCTAAAAGAAAAGAAAGGCATTATAACAATGCTCAAACTAGCCTGAAATGTAATTTGGTAGAGGAAAAAGAATAGGAAATCCCAGACAGCAGATGTTCAGCAAAACTATTTCTAGCTGAAGTGACCCACAAGGCAAAAAACCCTATGTTGAAAGACTGAGACTGCTGTATTTATATGAAATGGATCATACTAGTTGAGTCAGCTGCTTAAGTTGTAATTATTATTTTTTAACTGACAGTGGCATCTGATATTATCATGACTTTAAATAAGAAGAAAGCAACTGGGTTTGGAAGGATAAGACTTTAATGCAGCAGTGTCAGATTTTAGTGAAAACTGTTTCTTCTTCTTCCATTTGTAGCTCCTAGATTGATTTAAGTATCTAAGCAAATAGCTAAGAAGGCTGATAATGTGACTTATGCTTAGAGAGCATAATAATTTAATCTTTATTTCTGTAGCATATTATTTGTTTTCTCAATAGCTTTCTAAATGTAAGAAAATTCTAAGGTCAGTAGTAAGATTATTATTTTAACAACAAAATATTCAGTTACAAATTAAACAGCAGTTCTTTACAGAACTTAGCAGAAATGAACATCTAGGCTAACTTCTTAGTAGTCTCCAATGTTTGGCTGCAAAAATTTATCACCTCCCCCCCAAAGGAAATATAGGTAGCACATATGCAAACTATCATATAACCCAGGCCTCTCTACAATTTCTGCTTTGTAAACAGGGTACTGCTAACATTAGGCCACTTTTTTCTTAAAGCCATGCCATTAAAATCCCTGCCTTTTAACTTTTCATGCCATTCTAATCATGATCAACTCTTCATAACACAACCTACCCAAATGAACATGATAACCCCAAATCACATCTTTAAATTTCTAGTCCCAATGACTTGCTAAGCTGCAAAATTAAGAAGAGAATCTGAAAAGGTGAAAGTGTCTCTTTGGTCCCCAATGGGGAGGGACCTCATCTAGCCCTTAAATTCCATATAAGATATAGCCACTCTGCTAACACTGCTACTGTTCAACGAATGGGCAACAAACATGCAATTGTCCTAATCTAGGTCAAACCATGTTTGAACTGTTTACAATTACCAGAATACTTTGTAAACACTTTCTTTGGCTCCTTCTGGAATTCAACACTGTTCTGATTAAAATTATTGTAGCTGAGCAGAACTTAACACCACCAGAAGTATTTAATTATACTTGTTTATCTAATACCTTTCTTTCAGCAATCTAAAAGCCACTTACAAACACTAGTCAAATTTCAAAGTCTGAGAGGTAGGTACTGAAATAAAAACACAAGAGGCAAAAACAAAAAAACAGGAGTTTGGGCTACTCAACAGTTTTCACTTAGAAGATCTTCAGGCTGCCTATACAGCTTAAAGTGTTTAAAGTAGAGTGGCATGCATTCCCATCCAAAAAGTCTGAGCTCAGGTACAAAGGCTCTTTATCTTTCTTCCTTTTGTTGTGGGTGGGAGGTGGGGGTAAATTATATATATTTTTTATGTATATTGTCTAACAGACAGCATACACTATCTTATTTTTACTTAAGATCAACTAAACAATATCTATTCAAACATGAAAATAAAATTTAAAAAACTTTGTTCCAAAGCAAGGATCAACACGGCAGTTGTATTAATAAAAGTAGTATTCATAAAATGCTGTCTTTGATATCCAAAGACACTACTGACTCAGCAGAACATATATTTTCAAATTATTTTTCCAGTAATGACTGCTTTATGCTGGGCTATCCACAACTGGTTCCCCTTGCCAACAAGGGCACAAATTTGGAAGATTGGCTGGGGGCACTCAATACAGTTATCCTTCTATTAAGCTAACTAGCCTAAAAAGAATCAAACCCCTATTGTCTAAGCCTCATCAGTACTGCATTCCAATCAACTGACTAGCTAGCTCTGACTATCTATTCAATCAAAACAGTAATTACTAGTGTAATAAATGAGAAATAAGGGAAATTAATATTTTCTTATCTCAAATGTGTAGATTAATAAATAAATGCTTACCACCTTCTCACCTCTTGGGTAAAAATAATTCCTTTTAAGATCACAGAATCAGAGTAATGTGGAACATTTTAAGTTAAAGACTCAACAAAGCAATGATCACAACAGGTTTTCTACTGTGTGTGACATAACTGTATAATAAAAGCATCCAGAATCAGTGAAAGCTACCCTTTTAAAGCAAGAAAGATGTACATTCAGTATTCACATCAGTAGTCACTGACTGGGCAAATGCTATAGATTTACATTCATGCCCAGGAGGGGGCATTTCAGGGAAAACCGATTCCCAAAAATATCTGGCCAGATCCCTACCAGCTTGTTCTAAGTGAGTTGGTGGTATATAAACTTTCCTATCCCTACCTAGTGGTAATATAAAGTGTATTGACAAAAGTCATGGAATTTTAACACATACCACTGTTTAATCATACCAAAACTGGGTTTGTACACACCAAGAGTATATATGAACCCCATTTCAAAGCAACCATTAGAGGAGGTAGTGTATCAACTATTTGGATGGAGAACATAAGGTCAACTCTAGCTGTAAACATTTCTAAAGCATTAGACACTACTATCCAAAACACAAGTGATGAGAAAGAATTTAGAACGTGTATAACATTATATGAATTATAAAAAGCAAAAAAAAAAGAGAGAAACATTTAATATATTTACTCAAATAAAAGAAGTTTAAATGATTCAGAACTGAAAAATAATAGATATCCAATATAATTTTTAAAAAGTGAATATAAATTAGCTAACTTCAAGGACATTTCCAGTTAAACATTCATCCAATTAATATTCAGCTTTTTATATTCACAAACACACACAGACACACTCTCTCACACACACTCTGATATTCTGGCAAAAATCAGAGAAATATCCTCAAGTTTTTCAAATTGTGTGAAATAGGTTCCAAAATCAATATTCTACATGACTGTAAAACCCCTGATTTCATGCCTGTACGCATGGCTGCTTTAAAAGATATAAGTAACATAATATATTGGCTTTTTCAAACATACTAATAATTAAGGCATCTTGCTTTACAGAGTATCTCAGTGTGAAAAAATTATCCATTATTTGCTACATTGTTTTAAACATCTTTAAAGTCTTTTCAATATGATCACAAAGTAGCTGTACACATTTAGTGGTTTGTTGGTTTTTTTTTTAGAAAACACAATCTTAAAAAAATATTAATGGTGATTGGTCTTTGTGGTTCCCAGCAAAATGTCTTGCCCATTTTATCTTTTCACGTAGTATAAATTACATTTTTATGCAATATGAAGGACTGCAATAAGACACAGAAGCACTAAACAACTTTTCCCCTAATAACCATACAAATCCCAAACGCAGCAAAGGCGTACAATTTTCATAGTGCACTTTCACCTCATTGAAGTCAAAGATGCTCCTTGTGGATATTTTTCCACTTCAATGTGAAGTAGATTGTTAGGATTTCATTAGTGGTTTCATTACATGGCATTTTTGGAAGATTCCACTTCCCTCCTTGGTTCATAGTTCTCAGAAGAGACCTCTTTCTGGAAGCTACAAAGTCCAGGAATATTCTGAATAAGGAAGTCCTCTTCAGGTGGTGATACTTCTCAATGTAATTGTAATAAATAAGCATCTACATCCTTGGAGAATAAAATAAAAACAGACTATTAGCCAACACTTAGAAAAATAGGCTATTAGCCAATACTTAGCTCCACACTCCTGTGTATATACACACATCCCCTCATTTAACTCAAGTGCTTACTTCTGATTAACAATTCAATAAATTTTCTGCTTAACTAACAAACATTACAGCAACTCTTTGTGCTTCATCTTTATTACTGAAAATCATTCAAAATGCATTGTGCAAAATACAAATAAATTTTTCTGCTAATTCAGGATATCACAGTGCTTGCTGCAAGATTACAATTCTGAATATCAATTACCATAGTACAAAGCTATACAAATCAAGATGTAGAAAGCATAAGAGACAGGCTAAAATGATTTGTCCCTAGGAAATATGAAAGTAATTTCTATGAAACCTTGAGTTCTTTGTCTCATTAAAGTAAAATAAAAATGTCAACTGCATGGTCTCTCTATTCCCACCTCATCACTTCTTTCTGTCCCAGACACTTCTTCTGTGCTCTCTTAATGCTCCTCTCCTTCCTTTCCCCCTTGCCTCTCTCCATATGCCTTGGTCTCCTCTACTTTCTATTCTCCATTTCTCACAGACTTTTTGTAGCCTCTTAGGTTATTTGGCCAACCCATTATGATATTTTCTTGAGCTCTGTTTCAAGTTTTCCACTCTCAAAAAACAAAAGTTATAGCTATTTTAGGTTTTCAATTATTTAGGTAATCTCTAGTTTTCCTATAAGGAAACTTGGGAATCGTATGCATAACTTCAAAACAAAATTAGTTATTACCTTCAATAATAAAAGTTCCCAGCCAAACTAAAAATAAAACTTCTCTTATTTTTATAGATGTCCTATGAAGTCTGTTGCCCATAAATTTTCTAAAATGTAACACAACATAAATACACATTCTAAATGACAGCATATAACTTTCTAACATCTACACCTCACCACAATAACTGAGAAAACATTTTGAACAGGTTTTTTTCCCAATATTTTTATTACAAAAAGTCTATATAGAATATACTGCTTGAATTGTTTCAATACACACTAAATCATTTTAATTTTCTTGAAGACATCTGAGAAGTCCTAACAGGAAGATTTTTTTGTTAAAATTTAGGGTGACCTCGTTCCCAGCTAATGTACTCTGATATTGGGCAAATTTTTAAAAAGTGGCAATATTGCCAATAACAAGGTACTTTTAAGTATTTTCTTTAGGGAAGGCAAACTTTTTCATAAATAAATATGTTTCTAGAGTTCAAAAAATGTGTTATCCCAAACTGTGGCTTATGTTTTCCTTTAAGAACCTGGAAAAATCACTGTTAAATATAAATTCTGATGATAAACTCATTTTATGGTTTTAATGGATATTTTTCTCAGGAGGCACAAAAAAGGCACTTGGAAAATTAGAGGTTTGTCACTGTAGGGCTTGTTAAACTGTAACTACTGAAATTCATTACTTAGTGTCTAGTTTGTGGTTTCTGTGACCTTTATCGAGACATATTTGCATCTTAGAATTTCATAACTGAAAATGCCATCTCCCCTCTGGGGAAATATAAATAAATCGATATTGCTTGTCATAGAATATACACAAGGATACTAAATTTATACATATTTGCATTAATAATCAAGGCTTCTTTTTCTCATTAGGATCTTTGTATATTGGGAGGGTATTCCTCCTTTGCCACAGAATTTGTGCTATCATTTCAGATGTAGAATTCCCCCCCAAAAAATAATAAGCACCTATGTAAAGCCTTTGATTCTCACTTAAGAAAATGGCCTAAGGCCATCTTCCTAGCACTTTCCCTGAGCTCTCTGGGAAGATTCATAACCATATCTACTGGCTAGTATCCTGGTTTCTTGCTTTCTTTTGTTTTTACTGCTAAAACCACCCTGGAAGTTCTCTTTCCCCTATTTAACTTCAAAATTAAGTGTTCAACCAGGCCCAAATGACCACAAAGAACCTGGCACATAGATAAGGTCCTCCATATCCCCATTAGCTAAGACTGAGAAAAACAAGAAACATTCTATTCTCACATTCCCTTCAACTTACTATTATATTCAAAGTCACAACTCATATATCCGGAAGTAAAGGTAAGCAAATAACATTTTGCTATGAACCAATCATCATCTTGCAACTCTGGAAAAGGAGCGAGTATCTAATACATTTCAGAAATTTGACTTTTCTTATACAAAAAGAGAAGGCTGGGAAGGCTAGGTGGCGCAGTGGATACAGCAGCGGCCCTGGATTCAGGAGGACCCAAGTTCAAATCCAGCCTCAGACACATAACACTTACTAGCTTTGTGACCTTGGGCAAGTCACTTAACCCCACTGCCTAGCCAAAAAACCTGCAACCGACCAACAAACCAACCAAACAAAAAAAAAAAAAGAGAGAGAGAGAGAGAAGGTAGGGGGATCATCTTTATAACTGACATACCAGCATCTTCATCTGGGGAAATGTCCTACTAGCACTCTAATGTGGATTTAAGTTTGTAGACTTATAGCATTCCACTCCCTTATCCAGATAGCTGAATCAGTAAATAATTAATAAATCTCTTTTGGACACAATTATTGTGTATGGATTTCTCTACTGCAGATGCTGAGTTAACACATAATCCTTCATTTGGAGAGGCATCTGTCACTAAATAAAAGAATTAAATGGGTATGAGAAACCGATCAAGCTTCCTTCTCATTTT
Organism: Phascolarctos cinereus; assembly: GCF_003287225.1. Lineage (NCBI taxonomy): Eukaryota > Metazoa > Chordata > Mammalia > Diprotodontia > Phascolarctidae > Phascolarctos > Phascolarctos cinereus. The sequence goes on along the minus strand of NW_027555736.1, from coordinate 175,973,197 downwards.
TAAAACTCCTCAAACTCAGACAGTCCTCATTCAAGTGTGACAGTGAGTGGCTCTACTTTAAGTGTCCAGAACTGTTCTACTATGAGTCCACCCTCTCTTTCTGGCTTCCTAAAGTACCACTGTCCACTCTCATGAATCTCTTTAAATGCTTTCTCTAATACTTATGACAATCACACCAGGATAACATACCCCCTTAAGATGACTGTTTTCTGAAATGCATCTGAAAGACATCCAATGGGCAGTCCCTTTGCTCCCGGCCTAGCAACAGAATGCTATACCTACACCCAGAGCATTCTGGCACTTCAGGAGGTATACTTGCTTTCAGGACTCTATGATATCATTTACCTATCTAGCTAAGTAATTTAATGACTTGTTCTTTAGTAGTTCTAGTTGTACGAATCTATCAGGCTAAATTAATAGAGATTCTGAACATCTAAAGTCAAACATTTGATGTACCTTTGATTATATACATACCTTAGCTATATTACCAGTGTATCCTGGAACCAATGTAAGATGGTTTTCTTGTTTCCACAATCCACTTAATTGTTGTTTTAAAATATGAACATTTCTTAATTAAAAAAAAGAAATTAAGCAAAAATTTATTCATGACTGTTACACATCTAGTCCAGAGTAATATACATACATCCAGAGAAAGATGACTGAATAAATTTTAATATTTAAGAATTCATCCTGAGGCAAAATGATATTGTAACTCAAATGGATTATTTATAGTCATATGTGTCAGTTATTCATGGTGATTATAAGTTGCTCCATTACCATAAGTGTTTGAAAATAGTGCCTATGCAATACGGGGAACAGCTGATTCTGGTAGTCTTCTAATTCCTTAGGAGAAACTCAGTAGCTACTTAAGATTATCTGTCTCAGTCAATAGAATAATCTACATATTTCCAAAACTACAGAAATATATGCTGAACTCTCAATAGGCTGGTCCCATATGATGCCCTCACTCTCACCCCAAATACCTGCAACTCCAGAAATGCCTGATTATAATGGGTAAGATGACACAGCATTGCTATCCCTGTCTTTTCTGCAAAATGGGGTAAATTCCAGGAAAAGGGAGAGTAATAGATTCTGAAATTCTACATGTATTCTAATGTATATTCTATATTCTAGTATATTCTAATATAAAAATCTTCAGCACTCATTTAAATAAATCAGATCTGCTAAAAATTAAGTTTCTAAGCCACTATCTAAGAATTTTATCATGAAGACATCATCATAGTAGCCTAATAACAGCAACTTACATTTATGTTATTTTAAGATTTACATAAACTTTTTCATTTGATCCCCACAAAAGAGATAATGCAAATATTGTTATTCCATTTTAGAGATGAAAAAACACTGGGAGAATATTTCTCTGAGCCCCAGTCACACAGGTAGTAAGCAACAGAGATGAAATTTGAACTCACATCTTCTAGTTCCAAATTTTCTGCATGCACTATGTTGTCTTCAAAGTTTTTTCTATAATTTTATAACGAGTATAACATTTCCTTAAATCCTCCCTATTTAGAAAGGGAGTGAATGACATTGTGTTTATGATCATATATACAAGCAGCCACCTCACCTGGGAGGTGCCTCTGCTCCTGCACCCTCTCCTCTGATTGGTGAATCACTGATAGAACCACCATTTCATGAATTGCCCAGGCCATCAATGCTCACTTCTCTCCTGGCTCCATTCCTGACTCTCTGGACTTTTCTACCCACTCACCAGTAGCCTTCTCACCTTCTTGAAGATATCTTTGCTTTTGAACCACTTCCTGATTGGCAAGTCCCTAGCTAGAAACACAATTTCATGAAGTGCCTAGACCATTCATGCTCACAGCTCTTCCAGTTCTACTCCTGGATCTCTTCACTTTTCCCTCTCCTTACCAGAAGCCTTGTTCCCATGAAGATACCCTTACTCTTCCAACGCCACCCTTGCTCCCTTTCCGGCTCCCTTTTATAAACTGTCTTCCCTCATTAGAAAGTAGAATAATTTCCTGGAGTGCAGGGACCATCTTATTTTCTTATATTTGTATTCTTAGTGCTTAGTACAGTGTTTGACACATAGTAAGAGCTTAATAAATTTTTTCTTGCTTGCTTGCTATTTATCTGTTTGATGCTATCCTAACAACAGAATTTTTGGTAGCATAGCAGGGTATTTGCGAAGTATAGAAATTCATTATAATACTTACCCATCTTTTGCAATTTCTGTATTAGCAGATAGTTCTGACCACCATCTTTTTATGACTGCTTGAATCCAGTTCAAACCAACTATCACATATCTGAAATAATATTTTGTGTAAAAATCATGCTTTCCTTCCAAAAGTGCTTACTGATAAATACAAACCTGTTCCATTTACTTTGACTTTTTCTCAGCACTTGACAATACCATCAATGCTAAAGTATTATAGAGTTGCTGAGAAGATACCATTTCAATCTTCCCCACTTGTTTCATATATATAAATCTCTCCCAACTAGATTGCCCTCATCTCCTGCAGAGCCTAATACTGTACTATGCATATAGTAGAACTTAATAAATGTTGCTGAAAATGAAAGATGAAATTCATATAAACACTTACTCTTCAAATTTGCTTTTAAGTAGTGATTTTACTAGAGGCAACAGATCTACACAGCAGCCAAGTGAAATGTACTGCTTTTCTTCCTGTAAACTAAAATATACATTGGTTACAAAAACCCATATATACCATGGTTTCTATTTTCTAAAAAATGATCTCTTTTTACCTGCTGGTGAGCACAGGAAGGCAATCTACCACCACTCCAAGATCTTCAATCCTACAGTATTAACAGAAGCAAAAGTTAAGTAGCTATTTTCACATTCAAGTCATCTTCACGTAAGTCAGCAAAGGTGATTAATAATTAGTTTTTCCCCAAAATCAACAGACTATCTATAATATGAAGATCTGAGTTACAGAGGTTACCAAGTCTGTTCAATATCACATAGCAAGTAAAGAAAAACTAATGACTCTTGTGCTACATTGACTCTGGACACTATTGTTCAAATTAAAATTAAATACAGGCAGTTAAAATTTTCTGGTCAGCAACATTATCATAAGCTGAAAAGCTGATTCTAGACTGCTATCCCTGAAACTAGATGCTACAGTTTAGGAACAACAAGAATAGGAAAAAATTATAATGATTTACCTCACCAAATAGGCTACCAGTTCACTTATACTTCGCTTTCTCCAAAAAGTTAAAGCTACATTCAACCTCAGATTTCTACTGAAAAGAACCTGTGCCATTGTCTCATGGTCCTGAGAAACCTGCAAGCAGAGAAACAATATTTAAAATCAGAAGGCACCAGAGATATTATTCAATCCAATGCCCCATTTTATAGATAATGAAAATGATATTTCAAGGAGTAAAGGGACTGGTCCAAGTTACTTGTTGGCAGAACCAAGACAAGAATTCAAGTCTCCTGACTCTCAAGTCCAAAGTTCTTTCCACTGTATCACAAAGCATACCTTATGACAAGCAGCAAGCTAATTTGTTAAAGGCTATATTGAAGGAAAAAAATATGCAGTAGGAAAAGAGATCCAAAGTAGTCATTCAATTAGATCAGGTCAATATAGAAAGATTTTTAACTTATACAATGCTAGTACCTTTTCCCAAAACTAAAAATCTTTATCAGTTTCGTTCATAATTTAGAGTAACATAGCATTTGAAGAAAATGAGCATCAAGCAATCTGAAACATTAATACCCTTTCCTCAACTATTACTATTCCTTCTTGTTGTATGAGGATAAGGATATAAGAAAAAATATTCTAGTAGGCCCAGCTTCTCTCCAGTGTTATGGCATCAATTTGTTTTTTTTTTTTAGGGTAAAAAAAAATTTTAAATTAAGTATGAGTAAAGCAAGATATGTTAGGCCTCTAACAATAAGGCAGTAATCAATAACCTTTGAAAACTACACAGGGGACATGGGGGCCAGAGACAGTAAGCAGTCTTTGGAAAAGAGGTTTGAATATGAAAAGGCAAAAGGAAAGGGAAGATTGTGTATAGTTTTTCACAATACAGCAGCAACTACAATTGTATTCCTCCTAAACAACCATAGTGATCCTTCAGTTTATACTCAGGTCATCAGTTATTAGAAACGATGTCACTGTGATCCCCCAAAGAACCATTACTTCTATAATGGTGATATTTAAATTCTTCTCATATTTATCACACAGATGTATAGTATCATCACACTCATTCTCTAATTCTTATGTTGGCTCATTGTTATTTCATGAAGAATTTTTTTATTGTTTTAACTTCCCAACAATCTCCCAGAAACCCTGATTCTAGTCTCCTTTCCTGTCATGACTTTTTTTCTAATAATGATTAACTTTCTGTTCCTTTAGAAACTTCTATTCATTATTTTCCAAGGAGCAAGTTGAAGAGCTTGCTACATAATTCCAATATCATTTCAAGTACCATCTGTAAAAGACCCTGTTTTACCATAATCAAGATCTCTCTAAAAATACTATATACTTGTAATCATTCTCTTAATCATCACATTCATCTTCTATCACCTATGCTACTTCAAATCAATTAAATCAATTACTACTTGGAGGACTATAGAAGTTGTTTTCTAGAAACAAAACATGAGTTTACCAAACCATTCCTCAAAGGACCACTTTGGGCTAAGCTATTCTACAGTATTACAGCCAGGGTCGCAATCAACAGCCTACCACACTACGGTGTTTAAATCTCTAGGACTCCACTGAACTAAGGGAAAGGTAAAGTATGCCAGGAGAACTGATGTTTGCATCTATATAGAACAGCTCTACTTTTTCATAAGATCTGATAGTTTCTTTCTTCCTGCCCCCTCCAACCTCTACCTGTCAGTGTGCTAGTTTGGATCCTACAAGAGACAGGTAACTGGTTAAATCTATCCTACTTATACAGAAAAGTACAAACTTTTAAAAGTAGACATAATTGTTTCAAATTTGCTTGATCTGACTATGAGAAGGCTCACCCAAGGGCACCACTCAAGAGATTCCATAGACAAAGGAAGAGAGGTACTCTGAAGACTGAAGAGAGCAATAAAAGGAAAACAGACTGAAGAGCAATAAGAGGAAAAAAATATATATATGTGTATATATGTGTGTGTGTGTGTGTGTGTGTGTGTATATAAAATCATGCTAGGTAAAAAATGAGTTTATGGAATGACTCACCTCAGTAAAAAATCCACTATATTTTGATGATGGGCTCTCTGTTTGTGAAGAGCTTGAATCGCCAGCGTTAAGTAAAAATGTACGACCTTCATGGCGTAATTTTTCAGGCAGGTGGCCTGCACAAGCCAGTTCATTTTCTTTATTTGCCATGTCACAGCCCCTGCTTCTAGGGAAGTGTTTTCTTCTGTAACAAGGATTTGGAAAATAATGATGAACTTTCTTTCTGTAATATACTTCTTTGTGCAGTTTGTCTGGACTTTTCACAGTGTATCCAACTGTTCTGTAAAAACAATTAGCTCATTTAAATAAAGAAGGAAATAAAATCTTATCTTATTCAAAATTAAAGGTCAAGGGACAATTTTGCAGTAAAGTTTTGGTCATCTGACATCCATCCAACCAAGTGCTTTATAATTGGTTGTACTTAAGTTTGAATATTTCTGATGACATAATGTCAGGCTTGAGGGAATAATACATGCCACAGAATTGGCTTAAAAGCAATCACTCTCTTTCGAAGAATGTAGAATCAAACACAGAATCAAAGAATTTGGGACACTAGGAACAGGAGAAACCCTAAGATTATAATTGTCCAACCTCACTTTACAGATAACATATTTAATACACTTTCCTGTTTTTAGCCATTCCCAGCTTTCAGAATTTATTGCTTCTCCAAAATTTCAAAGTATCTCTTACCTATTTGTATATGCAGCCAACTGTTTTGGAGATTTCTTACCCTATCAATAAAAGCAGAAAATTACTGTTACCCAAGGACAAGTATATCTAGATAAAAGTTTCTGTTAAAAGGACTGTGCCAGAATAAGGGGGTGATATCAATAAATCTACAATTCTTCACTGTTCTTAATATTTGGAGGTGACAGAAAGATTAGAATTTTATTTTTATTCAGCATTCCCTTAACTATTATTAAACTCTACACATTTTCCCACTTTTACCTAGTATCATCTTCAATGGTTCAATTGATTTCACTGGTATATGGTAATCTGTCAATCTCAGCTACTTCATTCTCATTTAGAGTGTATTTTATATTTTAGAATACACTGAGGGGCAGCTAGGTGGTGCAGTGGATAGAGCTCCAGCCTTGGAGTCAGGGGGACCTGAGTTCAAATCCAACCTCAGACACTTGACACCTACTAGCTGTGTGACCCTAGGCAAGTCACTGAACCCCAACTGCCTCACTGGAAAAAAAAATACACTGACCATATTTTTTTTCTTCCACAAGAATTTCATTATGATTTAGGAGAAACTATGCCACGGTTAACAAGCCTTAGCATTATCCATAGAGAACACCTTTTTGTACGCTAAATTATTACCCTCCTATTGTTTAAAAAGTTAACCAGAACTCACCAGGTACCACAAAAAGTTTAACATGACATGTTATCTGTTATCCATGAGAAATTTACAAAAATATTAACATACCTCCTTCATGTTCTTGTTAATGAAATGAGAGATCCTTTTCCTAGGAAGATCAATGGAATGGCCCTCAATATGCAAAAGGTTCCGTTTTCTATCATTGTGGGCTTCAGATGCCATAATCTCTTAAATCCCTGGTTGGCAAAATTTGAAAGAAATTAGTTTTGACTACACATAGTGAAATATTATCATTTCTTTAAAGACACACACACACACACACACACACACACACACACATTCTACTTCGTTCACAAAGTAAATTCTATTTTGTCATTTACAAAACCTTAAATAGTGAAGGCACATCAGGCAGACAAATCTAGAAAAGGGACTGTGAAAACCAAATCATTAGACTACTGGCAATACATGACAGCTAGCTTTAAGTTGTGTTGAAGGTCAGGGAAGCCAAGAAGTCAGAAAGACTTCCCAATGCTGCAGCTCTGGCCCTGATAGTTCTCTCTTACTTACTCATTCACTCATATTCACCAGGCTTCAACTTGGAATTTCAATCTGGTACCAGTGAAGTCATAGGTCTTATTATATGTAGTGATAAAGTAAAGTCCAGGTAACAGGGGTCTTTCCTCCTATTTGCCACCTTTTACAATAAAATCCTAAGACCCACACTTAAGCAGCCAACAGTTTTAGAGATTTCTTTCCCTATCAATAAAAGCAGTCCTGCTAAGTTATGAAAACATTCTGGCTTCAAGCTATCTCTGAATTAATTCTCCTCATACTATTCCAACCCACACTACATAATGCCGCTTGATTAATTTCCCTAATGCACAGCTCTGCCACATAGGTCACAAACCTGTAACACCCTACTACCTACCAAATAAATTCAAAACTCTTACTCTGATATTTAAAACTCAAATGTTGATTTGGCCCCAATTTGTCTCCCCAGTTATAGCTTTTCATGTACCCTACAAACTAGCCAAGCCAGACTTCATGTTTTTGATTTCCTATTTCCCCAATTCTATACCTTTGTGGACAGTATTTCCTTATTTGGGGTGCCCTCTTTTACCTTCACTATCCATCTTTCCCTAATGAAATTCTACCCAGCCTTCAAGGGCTAACTTAAATCCATCTCTTCTATGAACCCTTCTCTGATACCCTAATTGAATGTAATCTCTCAGAAGTCTCATACTTTATTTAAGTCTCTCTCATTGTACTTCCATATTCTGCTTTGTATTGTAGTTTACCTCTGCCTCGTCTCCCTTATCATGCTATATGTAGGGATCATGCTCTAATCATCACTATCCTCCCACACGGCTAGCACTGCACCAGAAACAAAGAGTACCCAATCATCACTTAGCGAACATTAACTTCCTTGCCCTTTGATTTTTCCAAATCTAAAATGTGGATTTGGAAAGTAGGGATCTATTTCACGGAGATGCTGAAATCAGTCTCTTAATCAACAAGCACTGATTATGCCCCTACTATGTGTTAAGTGCTGAGGATCCAAAGACAGAAGTGATACAGTCTCTGAGTTCAAGATGCTTTCATTCTACAGGGGCAGACAACATCTATCTAAGTAGATACAAACTAACATACTCACATTGAATAACCCCCCCCACCAAAAAAAAAAACCAACCTTGGAAGGGAAGGCAATTGCAACTGGAAGGACCAGGAAAAGCCCCCTACAAATGGTAGCACTTGAACTATGTCTTAAAGGAGACCAAGGAGATTCCAGAAGGTAGAGGAGGTAGACAGTGAGTACATTCCAGGGATGAGGCAGAGGTGGGGAGGAGAGGGGTACAGCCAATACAAAGGCAGTGACAGAGGGGAAATTATGTGAGGAAGGCCTTAGATAGTTGGATCGTAGAGGGGAGTAATGTGTTAGTGGAATGGATAGGTAGGAAGGGGTCAGGTTACAAAGAGCTTTAAATGGCAAACATGGGAGTTTATATTTGATCATCAAGCAATAAAGAGCTAATTTAGTTTACTAAAGGAAAAGGGGAGTTTTACATGATCACGATCAGGACAGACCTATGCTTTAGGAAAATCACTTTGGTGGCTGTAAAGACAGACTGAAGTGGGGAGTGGTTTGAGGCATGGAAGCTAAAGAGGAAGATATTACAATAATCCAAGTGTACATTATGAGAACCTGAACTAGAATGGTGGCCATATAGGTAGAATGAAGAAGAAATGCTGTGGCAGTAGAAAAGACAAGATTTGGCAACTGACTGGATATGTGTGACACCAAGAAGAATACCATGGTTGTGAACCTCGGTGACTGGAAGGATGATGGTGCACTACAGTAATATATAAGTGCTGGGAAGTTGGGGAGAAGGCAGCAAATTTTATTTTTAATATATTGAATTTGAGATGCATATAGTACATTGTTTGAAATGCAAGTTTAATGCATTTAACTTGAACAGCAGTTTGTGATATAAGACTATAGTTAAGCAAAGGCATCTTCATATTTGAGCTGAAGAAGCTGGTTCAATTTTACCATTTAAAAACATTAAATAGTTACTATTTTTAAAATTGTACTAACATTTGACCTATTCTCAAAAGTGGCTCTTTGAATACTTATGGATTTAACTACCACTCATACAACCTTGCTTATAAATTAATCTTTTGATTTTCAGTGTCTTGAACATAGTAGGTACTTAATTAACATTTATTCAATTGGAGTTCAAAGATTAGAAATGCATTAATAAGAGTTTAGGTTAAACAAACAAACTCTAATTTGTAAAAGAGCTGAAAAATACAACTAAACCTAAATGGTAACTTTCATTTAACTCAAGTCTATCTCTTTAACAAAAGGAATCACATTTAGGATAAAAAAAATTAGAACTGAAAAGGATTTTTAAGTTCATCTAGTCCAGCTCCCTCATTTTACAGATGAGGAAACTGAGGGCCAAAGGAGTTACACAGTTTTCCTAAAGTCCTTAGGTATTAAGTAGCAGAGCTAGGATTCAAACCCAGGTGCCCAGGTTCTCCGACTCCAAATTCAAGAATTTTTCCACTATAGTACACTGCCTCTATCAATTTATGAGGTGTGGAAGTCCATAGAGAGATGGTATTTACTTGAACATATTTCAACAAATCTTTGTCATCTAACTTGCTCCCATAATATGTCTGAAGAATGCCTGGTACATGCTCAAAACCTGCACACCTCATAAATTGACAGACTGCCAACAAGTTTGATTTCCCAGCACTTAAATTAAATTGGTTCAAAATTTTGGCCTAAACCTTTCAGATCAACATTTTCCCCAAAACTAGTTTGTTCAAGGAACAATTTTAAGCTTGAAATATACTGATGGAACCCAAAAATGCTAGATTCAATCAGTATGAGGGGTTGGGAAAAGAAGGTGGGAAACAGGATATTTCAGAGCAAAATATAAGCAAAATTACATTTTAATAAATAGTCATATTATACAGGGAATAATCTTGAAATTCTCACAAAATCCTAAGTCAACCCACAAAAAGACAAAGTTTGTATGGAACAGCTTAAAACACCAATCTACACAATTTCTAGTATGCCCTTCAGTTGCTTATATAGAATTATAACTACAAGGGATTGAAAAGGCTATGTAGTCTAACCGCTTCATGTTATAGATGAGAAAACTGAGGCTCTGAGGGGCTTAGTCATTTGCCCTAGTCACATGGCTATTAAGTGTCAGAGGGAGAATTTGAACAAAAATCTTTCTGACTTCTAGTCCGAGTGCTAGTCCCCACTACTCCACAGTGCCTCTCATTAACCTACAATTTCTTTTATGGCCACTGTATTATTAGTTTTATTTAAATGCTTTACTTTGTTATGAGAAATTTATCACAAAGTAGTAATTTGCAAATAAAAAATACATAATACTTTAAAAAAATTTTATAGACCACTGATATATAGATAGATCAAAATGAAATCACTCAGTCCAAAACAAAAGCCTCCTTTTTACCTGGAACAGCTTATCCCCCACGAATGTTTGTCAGTCTTTTAAGCAAATCAGTTTTAGATTAAAAGCCAACCAGACTAATTTTCTTGAGATAGAACTTGCTGACTATACCCTTTCACTTTTGCCTTGGTACCTACCTCTGGCCTTAGCACAGTAGCTGATATATACTCAAACAGATCCATGATTTCATTAACTTGGAAGCTCCCTCCAGTGATACAAACTGCAACCCACCCATGCATGCTCATCCCATGCAGTTCAGGATGATGTTCTCCGCTAGAAAAATCTGCCATAGGAAGTCTAACCAACGTGGGAGGCAGGATAGGCAGGGCCTCTTTTCGAACGGCCCTATAGCTAAGAATTGTGATCGTATTGAAAAATGTAAAAACCATTCTTAGTTTGCCACAGGCCCTCGTTTGCTAACCCTTATCTCGAGGCTTTCCTTACTTTCTCCTGTCACCACAAGTGTTATCCGCATAACATTTTGGCCGTCCACCTGTCAGCCCTCCCTTTTATCATGTGTGACCAGTCCATCATCCCTTCCCAACATGTAATTCCTTAATGACATCTTTTACACCAGTTCTTCACATTTCACAATTATTTATATCCTGTAGCCTGCTCACACACACTATTGGTACTTTCTATTGCCCTTTATAGGTGGTACAGTGGAAAGAGTGCCAGACCTGCCAGTCAGAAGACTATTCTTCCTGAGTTCAAATCTGGCCTCAGACACTTATTAGCTGTATGATCCTGGGCAAATCACTTAACCCTATTTGCCTCAGTTTCCTCATCTGTAAAATGACCTGGAGTAAGAAATGACAAACCAATCCAGTATCCTGGCCAAGAAAACCCTGAAAGAGATCACAAAAAGCTGGACATGACAGAAAAACGACTAAACAACAACACTGTCCTTTATGTGATATTAACTTTTAATTCTTTGAAGACTGTTTTATTCCATATCTCTGCCATACAGCAACAAACTTCAAAGTTTTGATTCAGCCAAAGGGCCACACTTGAGGACCTATAAGGCCACATGTGGCTCCCCACCCCTGGTAGAGATTAGAAATGGAGCACTGTGTGCACAGCCTGGAGCAGGCTAGCAGTAAGTGGACCACAAAGTGTAAGCAGTAGTGTCAAGTATAAGAAGACTTAAAAGTTAGGACAGGACCAAGCTGTGAAGAACTTTAAAAGTCAAACTGAGGAATTTATATTGGCCCACTGGGGCAAAAGGGAGCCACTAGAGTTTACTGAGCAAAAGACTGACATGATCAGATTTGCACTTTAGGAAAACCACCCTGGCAGGTACTAAAGATGGTTGGAATGGGGAGAGGCTAGAGGCATGGAGACCCAAAGAAGAAGCAACTGTAATAATGCAAGTGAGATATTATGAGCAGCTGAACTAGGGTGGTGGTTGTGTGAGTGGAGAGGAAGGGGCTATGTAACAGATGCAGAAAAAGGAATAAGCACTGTTGGCAACTGACTGTCTATAGGGTGTGAGAAATTGAAGATGACACCAAGTTTTTAAACTCTGGTGACTGGAAGGACAGTGGTGCCCTCAAGAAAGTTTGGAAGAATGGTGGTTTTGGTGAGCATTGTACACAGGAATAGCAATACTGTATGATAAGGAAATGTGATTTACTTGGCTCTTCTCAGCAATACAGTGATCCAAGACACTCACAAAGGACTAATGGTGAAAAATGCTATCTAGCTCTACAGAAAGAACAGATGGTGTCTGAACACTAACTGAAACATACTATTTTTCACTTTTTTTAAGTTTTCTTGCACAAAGTGACAAATATGGAAATGTTTTACATGACTGCACATGTATAACCTATATCAGATTACTTGCTGTCTCAGGGGGGTGGGAGCAGAAGAGAAGGATAGAATACAGAACTCAAACCTTAAAAAAAACCCGCAAATGTTTAAAATTGTTTTTACATGTAATTAGGGAAAAAATAAAATATTTTTTAAAAGAAAGGTAAGTTGCTGAGTTTGAGATGACTATAGGACACTCAATTGGAAATGTTCAGTAGGTAGCTGATGATGTAGAATTGCAGTTCAGAAAAGAGACCAGGGTTGCATATATAGTAATAGGAATCAGATGTATAATCAAATGCATAGGAGCTGATGAGGTCACCAACAAGAGTTAGTATAGAGAGAAATGAAAGAGGGCCTTGGGAACTTGGTAATGAATTAGCAAAGGAAACTAAGAAGGAAAAGTCAGACAGGTAAGGAAGACAACCAGGAGAGAACAGCATCATGAACACAGTGAATCCAGGAGGAGAAGGTGGTCAACAGTGTCATACTGCAGAGAAGGCAAGGAGGATGAGGATTTATAAGATTCCATTAGATCTGCTGCTTCTAGCATGGCTCTCCTCCATATATACTTGGTCTAACCTGTCTGCTTTTCTTGTCTTCGTTTTCTTTAGTGACATTTCTACCTCCTCTATAAACACATCTAGGTCTGTGATATTGGAGTCCAAGTATACTGGTTTCACTATCCTTGAAGGGGAATAGTTTGTAATTATGATTATTATAATGATTTTTACAAATCTTTCCATTTTTTCTTCTGCTTGTGATCTTAATTCCATTTTATCTATAATGCCCTTGGGATGACTTTGTGTAGTTGGATATCTTGTCAAGCTTTCTTTAAATTGGCTTTACCCTCTAATGTTCCTATCTACTTTATGAGACATTACTCATTATGACCCATCATTCTTCTAAGATTTTACAAACAAGCTTATATTCTAACCTGGTGTTGACTTTGGAAGCCATCTCTCTTGATGTGGCAAGTCAGTCAGATGCTCACTGATGAAGGTACTTTCTGAGATCTTTGTGCCTTCTTGTAGCAATTAATTTATGCTGGTTAGACTTTTTCACAAAATTATTATGGTTCCTGTCATTTTGTTGTCCATTTCCCATTTATTTTTTTAAAATAGTTTTAAAATTAAATGTTAAGTTGTTTCAACTGTATGACCTATATTTTTCTTATTTTTGCTAATTCTGATTTTAGCTCTGACAAGTCAATGGTATGACTATACACAATCAGCTGACTCAGGGAAAACTCCCACATCAATAACAAGCCTTTTCTAGTCTGTTAAAATATAATACAATTCATTCTTTAAGGCATTACTTGATGCTTCCCTGGCATACAGGAGCTGTTTAATAAATGCTAGACAGATTAGGAAGACATAGATTTATCATGTTCTTAGGAAAAGGCCACTAACAAACTCATCGATCAAATGAGTCTATGTAAAGCACTTGATAAATTATTTTATATTCAAAAGCAACATTTGCATAGTGCCTTTAAGGTTTGCAAAAAGCTTTATACACATGATTTCATTTGAGGCTTATAATAGCTCTGTGAGGTGGATACTACAGGTATCTGTTTACAAATGAGGAAGCCTCTTCAGGAGTTTAAGTTACTTATAGTTACATGACTAGTAATTGTTGAAGGCAGATTTAAACTCAAGTCTTTATGACTCCAACTTTAGTACTCTTTCCACTAAATAATCCACAGGAGTCTTAGTCTGATGGTTCATCAAGGCATGAAGGTGATCCTGGGTTCTTGAAGGCTCTGCCAGTTGACTTCAATCTGGAAGGTTTTACAAGTTAAACTCAAAGTTTAACTCAGGCATCTAAAACTGAACTCATTATCTTTCCCTCTAACGTCTCCCCCCAGAGTTTACTATTCCACACAATTCTTCAAATGTCTCAGGTTTATAATCTTCACAGTATCTTAAATTCTTCACTCACCCTCCCTCCTCACTTCGGTCACACACAGGAATGGTCATACACTAGGTCTAGATCAGGCCTGTACAACATGCAGCCCACCAGAGGATTTTGGGCCACCAGCAAAAAATGTAGGGTTGCCACTGTGCACGCTCCTGTTTGTCACGTGACCTGTGGCAACCAACCATTGTCACTCTGTCTCTAGTCTAACCTATCTGCAATCCTGAAGAAGGTTAGCCTATTTTAATTTTGGCTCCTACCTACTGCCAAGTTATGCAGGTCTGGTCTAGACATCATCCACAAATGTTCCATGCTTCCCTAATAAGAAATTCTGACATTCTGCTATCTGACCATGGCCTCCTATTATTCCACTTCTCCCTATACTTCACCCCTTCTACGCCTATTCTTTGCCTTAAGAGACCTCCACTCCACCCAACCCTCATTACTTTTTCAGACCATTACCACTTCTCTTGACTTTACTTTCCTGCTCTACAATCAAACCTAGAGTCACCCATTTCCACTCTGTCCTTTGCTCATGAATCTCTTGCTCATTTGTCTTATTGCTGTTCTTTTACCAAACCTCAGTACAAGTTTACTCCCACCGTCCACCTCCTCCATTCCTACTCACCAGCTGCTGCATGAAACTGGAAAAGTTTCACAACCATGCTGACTGGTACATTATGAATTCATGTTATCCAACATCAACTGGTCCCTCATTGCAACAAGGCAGTCCTTTCATCCCTCCCTTATTGACTGCCTATCTTACTCCTCAAAGAAGTTATTTCTAATCTATTCCCTCTTAATTACACCCCCACCTCCTATTCTTTCAGCTGAAGATTTTGCCTCTTTTTTTACTTAAAAAAAAGTGAAGGTTTCAATGTGAGCTCTCTCTTTTCCTAGTCTCTTCATCTTAAAAACCCTTAATATCTTCATTATATCACCCTCCTTCCAGTCTCTCAGGATCACAATCTCAACATTGTTGACTTCTCATTCTCGTTCAATCCATATATCCAACCAGTTACCAAATCTTGTTGTTTTGACATCAACAACACTTTTCACATCTCACCCCTTCTGTCCACTAATATAGCTTAGCTACTACCCTAGTTCAGGCCCTCATTACCTCTTAAAAAATTACTGCAACCGCTTTTTAGGCATTCTCCCAGACTGAAGTCTCTCTCCACCCCAGTACATACTACACAAGGTTGCCAAAATGATTTTCCTTAAGTGTCGATCTAATAATGCAACTCCCCTACAACCAATTTCAACTTCTTATTGCCTCTAGAATTAAATATAAACATAAACTACTCTATTGCTCTATATAACCTAGGTCCAACCTATTTTTCCAGACATGACTTTGGACATTATTCTCCCTCCCTTGTTCTGGATTCAGCTAAAATGGTCTCTCTGTTCCTCCCACATAACACTCCTATCTCCTTGCCTTGGTATTTGCTATTTTCCACGCCTAGAGTACACACTCCCTTCTTGCACCCCCTCCAGAGTCCCTCTCTTCCTTTAGGCTGTTAGTCTGATCTTTCACAAGAAACTTTTCCTGTTCACCTCAACCACCAATGTCCCATCTCTCAAGAAGCCTACATTTTAAGAGAGGAAGATAAAACAAAACAAAAAAATGAGAGGCAGAGGTAACTGTGAGAGCAAGGCAGCTGGTGGGGAGGTAGTACAGTCTGGAGAGTAAATTGAGCAGGGAGTGTAGTGAGCACTGTGTCTAGGGTCCCCCAACAAATGGTGATCCCAGCCAGGAGCTCACCAATCAACATAAGAGAAGTCAGAATGGGGTCACCCTAAGGTGGGCATGGCAGCTGGTGAGGAAGTGGATGGGCAATCAGGTAAGTGAATTGAGCTAAGGGTAAAGTGGGAATATGAATTGTTTCATTCTCTAATTTTATCTCCAGTGCCTAGCATAGCATCTAGCATGTGGTAGCTGCTTAATAAATAAGCAATGAGAAAAGATAAAGATTCCAACCAAAAAACAAATATTCCTATAGCTTACTGCTCTTCTAAGAAGAAGTGTTATTGCTCTTCAATGCTCTAACAGAAAGAAACCCCCTAACTACTTCACAGCTGCTATATACAAATTCACTTGAATAAATTCAAGTGCTTTTTGAAATTCCCATTGCTTTAACATGTCTTGCTTTTGCCCTGGAACAAAGTGACTTATTAATATGTTCTCACTTGTATCTGAAACACAAGAACGGTAATCTTGTGTAGAACCAAAACTTTGTGTCTGGCTTTTCAACCACAGTCCCTTATTTCCAAATGTCTAAGAAACATCTATTAGATATACATTCAAAACTTAAAAAGAAACATTTCCAAAACTGAGTTAATTTATCTTCCCTTCCCCATATTCTGAGCTAAACATCAAACCTAATGACCTACATAATGGTAGAAAGTATTTACTGTAGATACATGTTGACGAGCTCTTCACCTTCCTGATAGACTTTCCTCTGGCTTCCGTATACTATATTCTTCTGGTTCTTTTCTTTCCTTTCTGACTGTTCTTTCTGTTTTTCATCTCTGACCCTAAATGAATATAAGAAATGGAAGCCAGAGGAAAGATTACCCTTAACCTTCCTCTCATCCTTCTATTCTCATTGCCACTCTCCAGTTTTAACTATTCCCTCTATTCAAAATGCTCCTAACTTTGACCATCCCTCTAAGGTCCACATCTACAACTGCCTGATGGACATCTCCACTTGGATATTTGCCAGCTATTTTAAGCTCCAATACGTGCAAAACAGAATACCACCATCAATTTCCCTAAGCCTCCAACTCTCCTTATTTCTGTTAATGGGACAATGATTTCATCTACTAAAGAAAGGAGAAAACCTGTAATTTTTTATTCTTTCCCCCTCTCTCATCTACCATACTGAATCACAACTATCAAGTCTTATCAATTCTATCTCTAATGCCTCTACAATCCATCCCCACTGCCATTATTACCTCTCACTGGGCTTTTTGCAATAGTGTTTTATCTGGTCCCCTTGGTTCTAGTCTCTCCTACCTATACACTACTGCTAGGGAAAACTTAAAAACACCTTTCAAACCACATCATTCCTCTGGCTCAGAAACCTTTGACAGTTTAATGAAGTCCCAAATGACAAGTTATTTAAGACCCTTCAAAATCTGGCTCCAACCTACCTGTCCAGCTTTATATTTCTTCCCTAGGCAAAATGGCCTTTTCTAAACATTGTCTATGCTTTCTTACCTTATTACTCATGCTACTTCTTTTACCTTGATATCCTTTCATCCCCCAATCTCAAAATTCTACCCATGTTGCATATAGTACTGTACCTTACACATCATAAGGGCTTAATGTTTGCTGAATTGTTGTTTAAGCTCAGAATAAAAAGGAAAAAAAATGAACAAAGCTGTCAGGGAGCTTACCAGAGAGACAAGAAAAGATAACATGAAGAAATAAAAAGACAAAATGAGTGGTACAAACAAGACGGGGAAAAAATAACACTTTTGTTTTAGAGGTCAGAAAAGACTTCACAAAGGAGGTAGAACTTAAGTTAGGTCTTCAAAAATAAGTTGTACTCAAGGGAGAGAGAATGAGCAAAGACAAAGGTGGGAAGGGTAATGAAGATTCAGAAACAAGAAGAATGAAATTCTGCAGCGACGAGCATAAGGTACCACATCTGGGGAAAAAGCAATACTGTACAAGCTAGAGAATAAGTGGTTACCAGTAAATGCAGAAAATGACAGAGACATTGCCTCATATATGAATGACTGGTGCCATGGATCCCTGCCAAGATCCCTACAGGGGGAGATGTGTAAATGTATACTTGGCCTCCCAAACTGGAATTCAATCAAATTTTTTCCAAAGATTTTATTTTAATTTTTGTTACATTTTAAGTTGCCAACTGTCCCCTTTCCCCTCTCTCTCTCCACCCCACACTAGAGAAGGCCACCATTTGACATGTATTGTATGTATGTGTATATAAAACCATACTATGCATACTTGTATTTATCAATACTTTCTCTGGAGATGGACAGCATCTTCCTTCATAGGTCCTTTGTAGCTGATATGAATACTTATAATAAAGAATAACTTAATCGTTCACAGTTATTCTTCAAGCAATATTGCTGTTACTGTATACAACGTTCTCTTGGTTCTGCCCATTTCACTCTTCATTATTTCATGCAAGTTTTTCCGTGTTTTTCTAAATTTGACATGTTCATCATTTCTTACAGCACAGTAGTATTCCATTACAATTATATACCACAACTTGTTTAGCCATTTCCCAATTGGTAGACATCCCCTCAATTTCCAGTTCTTTGACATCACAAAGAGAGCTGCTATAAATATTTTAGAACATTTAGGTTCTTTTCCTTTTTATCTGATCACCTTGGAAATAGGCCTGATAGTGGCATTGCTGGGTCAAAGGGTATACATAGTTTCATAACTCTTTGGGCATAATTCCAGATTGCACTTCAAAATGGAGTTCACAGTTCCACCAACAGTGTATTAGTGCAAAGAAATTGTTATAAATGGTTGTTAGGTTGCCAAGATCGCCCATAAAGCCTTTACAATGTAGCTGAAATAGTATTATTATGCTTGGTAGATCAGAGAGAGCTCTGGACTTGGAATTTCAAATTTTACCTTTAACACTCACTAGCTTTGTGATCCTGGATAAATGATTTACCTTCCCTAAGCCTCAGTTTCCTCATTCTTAAAATAGAGAAAATAATAGCATCTAAACAACAGGACTGTTTTGAGGATCAATGTGAAGCATTTTGTAATTCTTAAACTATGTAAATAATAGCTATTATTACTGTTACTTAGCTACTATTAAGAGGATAAAATCTGAGTTTTAAGAAATTTATTTGTAAATGAACTTTTAAAACACAACCGATTTGTAAGCTGGAGTTGTATGGACAACAAATGGGCCCTTAAAAGTAAGAGTCTCACATAAGTATCATACTTCTATAAAAATCAAATAGGCATTAACACATTTAAAAGACTTTTTTCTGGTTAGATTGCTATTTCAGTTTTGGATGAAACAACTTTAAAAAGGTTAAAGAATGACAAGGCTATTTAAAGGGGTAAAAAAAGAGAACCAGTAAAAGGAAAAAAAAGGTTTAAATCTAAAATCTATAGCTAGTTGTGATACAAATGAAAAAGTTTTCATAGAGAAAAAAATAACAGATTATTAGGTTTTACTTAAAAATAAACATTAAATAAGTTAGTATATTAGAATATTTTCCCACAGAATCAAAGAAATTTAGAAATAATCCTGTGTTTTATCATGAATATTACAGTAGATAGTTCAATCAGATCACTGAAATAATTTTTCTCCAGAACAAAAGTGCACTACAGTATTTTACAATCTGATTCCCAAACTGCTTCAGGTGATAGTTGTGGAAACACAATTTCATATTCCCAAGGACATTGCAAGAAAGTGGTATTAAAGAATCATAGATTTAAATCTGGAAGAGGTCTCGAAATTTATGTAAGTACAACCCTTCACTGAGATCCAGAATAGGAAGCTGACTTGCCCAAGGTCACATAGACACTGAGTAGCAAATCTAGGACTTGATGCCAAATTCAGAACTTTCCACTATACTAACTTGAGTTAAAAATGAATGAGAATAATTCATGGAACAGAAAAGATTTATACATTAAAAATAAAAGAATCCAAGATTAGCAGTTAAAACAAAAGCAAGGGGCAACAGAGAGAAGAGACTAAAACCACTAATTTCATTTATAGCTATCCTGACAATTAAATACATTTCAATGTCTTTCTGAAAGCATTACAAAAGCTGCTTTATAAAGGTAAGAAACTTAAGGTAAGTAACTTATAAGGTAAGAAAAACAGTAGCCTGCAGAAGGAGCTTTAAGTATGAATTAACTCTATTTAAATTAACTATCTCCCACAAGAAAAATAAAAATGTATTATCTTTCATAGTCTACCTTGACAGTGGCCAAGTCAAAGACTAAATGGCAAAGAGGAACTACTCCCTACATGCCCACAATACTTAGGAAGGCAAGCTCACCACAAAGGAATGAGACTTGCCTAGACTTATATCTTCAATAACTCAAGTAAAAAAAAAACCCAAGATTAAAATAACTTATGCCTGTCTATAAATAGTATGGCCTAGTGGGGAGAAAGCTGGTCTTAAAGTAATGCAGACCTGGATTCAACTTCTGCCTCTGACACATGCTGTATCTCAGAAACAAATCATTTAATTTCTCAGTGCCCCCAAGCCAAGTCTCTAAGACCATAAATTACTTGAGTTGTTGATCTGCATTGGTGGAGGGAGTTTTCACACTAGGATTCCCTCTTATGATGAAATCACACATCTGAATCAAGAGGAAAAAAAAACCTTTTTATTTTTAACTCTGCACTTGCAGTAGACAGTCAGGGATTGTTTTATTCTTTGTTTTTGTATGACCAGCACCTATACACCAGCACCTTATATAACCAGCCATAGAAAGTACTTAATGTTTATTGATTGACTGATTCTACTCCTGCCATTAAAACTATAGATACACTGTGGTTCTCTGTGCCCCTGTACCTGTAACAATTTTTCTTATGATTAATTTTAAAAATGAAATTGGAATAAAGTTCATCATTATTGAGTACAATTCATTCTCCAAAAAATCAGCAACCTCTTTATCTTTAAGTAAGCTAATAAAAATCTGATTGACCTAATTTACATTATTCCACCAGTGATTCTTCCAAAGGGTTTTGGACAGGTCAAATCTGAGATGCCTATGGAACATTCGGGGATGAAAATCTAATAGACAGTTGGTGATGTATGACTTGAGCTCAGGAGAGAGAACAGGATGGGTATACAGATCTAGGAGTCCATTTCATAGAGATGATTGAACCCACAAGTCGATGAGAAAAACTAAATAGAGAGAGAAAGAAAAAAGAAGAGAAGAAGGATCAAAGTAAAACCTCAAAGTATATCCACAGTTAGGGAGTGTGACATGGACGATGATCTAGTAAAGAAGAATGACAGTAGCCAAACAGGCAGGAAGAAAACCAAGAGAAACAGTGTCATAAAAATCCAGAAGAGGGTCAATAGTGTCAAATGCTGCAGAGGCCACAAATGATGAATAGTACTGAGAAAAGGTCACTGGATTTGGCTATTAGAAGATCAGTGATATGTGGCAATAAGAAAATCAAGGAAAAATAATAGAAGGGAAATCTCATACAATGAAATACATCAGATATTTGAGAGTAAATCTACTAAGGCACAAGATATGTTTGGAAATGAAGATGGTGTAAAAACAAAAGATATCAATAAAAATAAGACAATAAGAAACACTAATGTACTTGTATACCGGTTCTTTCCAATGAGCTAAGATTATGAAAGGGCTAACAATTCACAAAAGACAAAAAAGAGTCAGAATATGAAGGACAAATACAAAGGAGCAGCACAACATTTTAGAATAGTATTAGGAAGGCTCAACCTTGTAAAAAAATACTAAAGGTAACAAAAAGGCTTTTTAGGCTCAGAATAAGACTAAGAAAGGGATAAACCTATTCTTGAAGAAGATAGTATAATGTTACACAGACAGAAGAACTAGTAAATGTTTTTGTTATTTTCTTTCTCAGTGTAAATAAGGATAATAATGCACACAAACATGATTAGCAAATAGAGTTATAATGAAATAGTAAGATAGTTACATAGACCTGATTTTAAATGAGTTGAGGTCTCCAGTCTCAGGCAAAAATCTGTGCCTCTGAAAGAATTTACAGAAGTGCAGATGGCAGTGTTGTCAGTTATCTCTGAGGAATCACAAAGAAAAGGAAAGATCACAGAACACTAGACAAGGGAAAATATTAGAGTGACTTTTGAAAGAGGAAAAATATCCAATAACTATAGATAAATAAGTTTGGCATCCATCCCTGGCAAGATTCTAGAATTAACTTGTGAACATTAAGGAAAAGAACACTCAGAGAACAGCACATGTTTACTTAAGAATATGTCACATCAAACCAACTCTTTGGCTAGTGTTATCAGATGCTAACTCATAAAATGCATTAGAATAGTACAGCCAGGACAGATTTTAGAGATTATCTAGTCTAGCCCAACGTCCTCATTTTACACTTAAGGAAACTGAGGCCCTCTGTAGTCAAATGACTTATCTAATTTATAACAGAACTGGAACTAGAAATCACATCCCTTAACTCTATGATTTATTAGGTCTCTAGCAAGTTAAATGACAGACTGTTGCTGTGATATCCTTTATAAAGGTGAGAATGCTACAGATGTGAAATGTTGCATGATCTTTCAGAGATCACTGTTACTCATTTTATTTAACTATCTTTGCTTTGTTACAAGAGACTCAGAACAAAATAGAGTAATCTATAAATGTTTATAATGTAAAAACAAAACACATCAATATAACTGAAAGAAAAAAAAAACCACCAATAATCTCCCAGCCAAGCAATACAGTGATGAATAACAGAAAGCCTTTATCTCAGAAGAATCAAAACTACAAGTGACCCAAAGGGCAATGGAAAGATGTATGGCAGGCTCTTCATCATTCCTGCCTGACAGTATTCAAGTAAGGAGGCAAGCAAGCACTAAGCTCAGATAAGGGAGAGGCCTCAGGCCTATGTCTCCCTATGAAGCCCTTGCAGCCCTTAAATATAATGGCACTGTTGTTACTTCTGTTTCTGTCATATTTTCCTGCTTTTAGATGAAAGAGACTGGAAATGGTATAACCTTTGAAAGATCAGGAGAGGGCAGCTAGGTGGTGTAGTGCATAGAGCTCTGGCCTTGGAGTCAAAAGGACCTGAGTTCGAATCCAGTCTCAGACACATAACACTTACTAGCTGTGTGACCCTGGGCAAGTCACTTAACCCCGATTGCCTCATCAAAAAAAAAAAGGCAAGAAAAAAGAAAGAAAGAAAGATCCGGACAGCAAGCCACCAGAAGTCTGGGAGTGGAATCCATTCTGGGATTTGCTAGAAGCCTACTGCTAGAAGCCAAATACCAAGTGACTTCCCCAGGCCAATCCATCAATAGCAGATACAAATACCTCATCTACCAATCAGCCATGATGCATTTGCAAACAAAACTTGGTGGGTTGAACATTATGTAGAAACTGAAATCTGCCTGGGCCAATTTCCTACTGCAATGGCAGTGATACAGGACAGAATCTGCCCCCAGGCATTGGATGGTTGTTTTTTACTTAATTACCTTCCTGCTATATCTTGGTAGTAAATATCCCTTTGCAGAAGCTAACTGATTATAGTTAAATGAAATGGAATGCTAATCACTGGCAGCTAATAGAGAGGAATATTACAGAAAGGAGGTTTAAGACAATAGTATTAGAGAAGACATCCCCAGATAGAAAGAACCCTGAGAACCTTGTTCTCCTTAGAGTAAATCCAGAGTATTACTACAAAATAAACTTTACTAAAATTTTTAAAATAAAATTTTGAAAAGAAAGTTGTGTGGCAGGTATATGTACAGTACAACATATTATCAAGGATAAATATGCAGAAGTATTAAAAGACACTTTAAGGATTTGAGCAACTGGAAAATTAGGTGGGCTAGGCATGTAGTAAGAATGCAATATAAGAGACAAAATGGCCTTCGTGAAAAACTGATACCTTCTAAATATAAAAGAACTAGAAAAAGACCTACATGTACACTGGGTAAGGGCACTATGGAAATTACAGGAAGATATGGAATTGCAAAGAATAAGAAGGCATAGTGAAATTTTCTCAGAATGGTTGTGACCTTCAGCAAATAAGTCACTTAGCAGGAACCATAACTAGTATGGGACAAAAGGCGGCTTTTCTGCAGGGTTATCAACACAGGGATGGGTGTATGTGAGTTTGTGCAACATAGGGATAGGGGGTGTGTGTGTGTTTTCTTTCAGGCCTGCAACTCACAGTCCTATATTAGTTTTTGCTGTTTCCTAAGTGGCTCAGCTGCTACCTCCACAATCTATCTGTTATCTCTGGAATGCCATTCTCTCCTGGCACAACTCCAATTACTGTCATACTGTCTTCTGTGTCATTACCCCTCTCCCTTACCCCAAACTCTTTAAGCCCCAAGTGAAAAAATTTTTACCAGCAGCTCTACATTTCTTAACCTATCTAGACCTCAATTTCCTCATCTGTAAACTGAGATAACCTCTAAGGCTCTTTCCAGCTCAAAGACTTTATGATTCTAATTCTTGCATGGAAAGCTTCCCTGACTTTCTACCCCATCCATGACTAATCCCCAACAAAGACAGACACAAACATGGCCACGATAACCCAACTAAAAAAAAGTTTTATGAAGGATGCGCAAGACTGTATGCTACTGGAGAAGGAACACTGAGGGGAAAAAAAGACAATCCCAGGCTGCTAGATTTTTACCATCTACATGCAACATACACAGAGATTAATACAGTACAAGACAGAATGTGATGGGGGCAAAGGAAATAGCTAGACAAAATACCCTACAAAAAAGTGAAGGAGAAAATACTTTTGGCTGGAAGATATTAAAAAAAAAAACTTCACAAAAAAGATTGCTCCTGAGCTAACCCCCGATACAGAGATTTTGAAAGTGAACATAAGAAAGAATGTTCCAAGCAGGAAGGTCGGCTTTTTACTCTGAAAGACACGGAGGTCAGACAGTTGTCTAACTGGGTGTATATAGAGAAGTAATATGAAACAGGGTTAGAAAAATCCTTTAAATTTCTGTGATATTTGTTCCAAACCCTCTTATAACCTTATCTCCTCTACAAGATTAAAACTGCTTTTAAGGTAAGTGACCTCCACCTTACTTGTCAACTATAGCACTCTCTTGATACTAATCTAATACTTTTGTCCAAAAAAAAAAAAGGTAATGAGTTCGATTTGTCAAGAATTACTCTTACCCAAAAACAAAACAAAAAAACCCCCCAAGACCCCAAAAATTACTCTTGATGGGTTGGCCAAGATGGCAGAGTAGAGGCAGTCATCCACCTGAACTCTCTCAACATTTCCTTCTAAAAAACTTAAAAATAATTCTCCAAAACAAATTTTAGAGCAGCAGAACCAACAATAAAAGGTCAGAGGGAGACATTTTTCCAGCCTAAGACAACTTAAGAGATCTGTAGAAGTCGTAACACCAGGTTGGGTGTAGACCCAGAGCACAACAGGAACAACAGCAGTGGGTTTTAGAGGTGGCCAGAACAGCAGCAGCAGCTTCAGAAGCTCTCAACCCAGATACAGCAAGCAGGTCAGGCAACTGGTCAGAAACAGATTACAGTGGACTCTTTGCTGGCACTATTTGGAAAATTTATTGTCCATAAGCAGTTCTGAGTCATAGTTCCAGGGCAGAAAGAAGTACTTATAAGTCAGTCACAGTTCCAAGTTCCAAGAAAGAGAGGAGGAGCAACAGCACTTGTGGCTGCAAGGACAGCAGGAGTTCCAGGGCCAAGAGAAATGCTACTACTTGCATTTGCAGGGAAACTGAGGCCTTAGCTGGGTAAAGACCAGAATGCAGATCAGGAGAGTATGACTACATTTCTCCTGGGATCATACCACTTTGGAAGTAGAGAAAACTTGCAGACTCCCAGAACTAGCTCTGAAAATAGCAGCATGAAAAAGCCTGATGCTTGAGACAGTGCCTCTCCACTCTGAGGTGAGCAGAGGCAACTTCAACACAACATTCACAATCAAGAAATAGGCTGGAAAAAGGAACAAACAACAAAAAAAGAACCTGACCATGTATATAAGCTCCTATGGCAGAAGAGAAGAACAAGACATAAACTCAAAAGAAGGCAATAATATGAAAACAAATACAAGTAAAGCCTCAAAGAAAAATGCTAATTGGATCCAAGCCCAAGAAGAATTCCTAGAAGAGTTAAAGAAAAAGGTAAGAGTATTAGAGGAAAACCTGGGAAAAGAAATGCAAGTGATGCAAGAAAGTTATGAAAAGAGAGTTAACAGCTTGAAAAACGAGGCACAAAAAACACTGAAGAAAATAAAACTTAAGAAAAAAAAAAGAAAAAAGAATTGGCCTAATGGTAAAAGAGGCACAAACGTTCACTGAAGAAAAGAATTCCTTAAAAAGCAGAATTTGCCAAATGAAAAAAGACATACAAAAGCTCACTGAAGAAGATAATTCCTTAAAAATTAGAATTGGACAAGTGGAAGCTAATGACTACATGAAATATCAAGAAATAATAAAACAAAGTCAAAAGAATGAAGAAAATGTGAAATGTCTCATCAGAAAAACAAATGACCTGGAAAACAGATGGAGAAGAGAGAATTTAAGAATTATTGGACTACCTGAAAGCCATGATTAAGAAAGACCCTAGACCATCCTATTTCAAGAAATTATCAAGGAACACTGCCCCAATATCTTAGATCTAGAGAGTAAAAAAAAAAAAAGGAAATTGAAAGAATCTACCAATCACCTACTTAAACAGATCCCCAAATAAAGATTCCCAGGAATATTACAGTCAAATTCCACAGCTCCTAGGTCAAGGACAAAATATTGTGAGCAGCCAGAATGAAACAATTCAGATTTTGTGGAGCCACACTCAGAATCACACAAGATTTAGCAGCTTCCATGTAAAAGGAAGGGCTTGGAATATGATATTCTGGAAAGCAAAGGAGTTAGGATTACAACCAAAAGTAACCTACCCAGCAAAACTAAGTAAAATCCTTCAGGGAAGAAAATAAGCATTAATGAAATAAAGGACTTTCAGGCATTCCTGATGAAAAGACTAGAGCTGAACAGAAAATCTGACATTCAAACAGAAGACTCAAGAGAAGCATTAAAAGGTAAACATGAAAAAGTAATCATAAGAGACTTGATAAAGTTAAACTGTTTACATTTCTATATGGGAAGATGATACTTGTAACTCCTCAGAGTTTTATCATTAGTAAGGCAGTTAGAAGGAATCTACATAGACAGAGGGCATGAGTATGAGTCAATTATGCTGGGATGCTCTCTTTAAAAAAAAAATGAAGGGGTGAATAAGAAGGATGCACTGGGAGAAGGGGAAAGGGAGAAGTGGAAATTTTTTCTCACATAAAAGAGACGCACAAGGAAGAAGCACCTATCATGTGCCAGGTACCATGCTAAGTACTGGGGAAACAAATAAAAAACCAAAATGAAACAAAACTCCCTATTCTCAAGGAGCTTACAACTAAATAGGGGAAGACAATAAACAAAGGAAGCTGAAAAGGGTAGAAAAGAAGGAAATATACAGGGAAGATATAGGGGTGGCATGATGGAGAAGTCCAAAAGAGTACAGCTGGGTAGGAAAATGAAAAGATGGTTGGCCTTGAATGAAGGTTCTGGGAGGAGCTCTCCCTTCCACCTTCCATTCAGAGGGGTCTCAGAGGCTAAGGCTACAGATAAGGTGTGAGTATCAAAGTTACTGCTATCTTGCAGGATAATGAGGTTCCTAGAGGCATGAGAGAGAAGTCCAAAGGAGAGCAGCCAGATGGGAAATGACAAGATGGCTGTCCTAGGCCAGCCAAACCAATCTACACAGCGGCTGATCCAAAAATGTATGTCTCTGTATTTTGTGTCCATCATCTATTAGGAAGTTGAGTAAAATGCTTCATTATAGGTCCTTTGTAGACATGGTTGGTCATGGCCTTGGGTTTTAAGGCTTTCAAAGTTGTTTTCTTTATGATGTTGCTATTCTTGGATAAATTGTTCTCCTGGTTTTACTCACTTCACTCTAACTTAGTTCACACTACCCAGGATTCTCTTCAATCATCTTTTATCATTTCTTTTCTTTCTTTCTTTCTCTCTCTCTCTCTTTCAGTGAGGCAACTGGGCAATTGCCCAGGGTCACACAGCTAGTAAGTGTCAAGTGTCTGGTCTGAGACCAGATTTACACCCAGGTCCTCCTGACTCCAGGGCCGATGCTCTATGCACTGCACCATCTAGCTGCCCCTACCTTTTTATCATTTCTTAAGGTGCAATAATAATTCCATTACAAGCATATATCAGAATTTATTCAGCCATTCTCTAATTGTCTAAGAGGCAATCTAAAGTACCCCTTTAGATGCTAGTTATCTTCTTTTCTCCCCTCTTCTTCTAATCCTAAGGGGGTCAATTCTTAATGAAAGAAGTGATCACAGCATAGTGCCTCCCTTTCATATCTCATGATACATACATATATATATATATATATATATGTCACACACATACACACACAGTATATGCACAATTTTCCTCAGCAAGTTTTGTAAAACTGAAAAGAGAGATCTATAAAGTACTCCATTTTTTAAAACCAGACCTATGACTTTATTCATATAGGAAAAAAAGAAAATAAAAGGTAGAGAAAGTCCCTCTACCAATGCATATAGGCAAATTGTCCAGTATCACACAGCTAGTTAGAGGAAGGATCTGAAGCCTAGAATTCCTAATTCAGACTGGTTCTCTATTAATCCATGATACTTCTCAATATAAATAAAGTTATTGTCATTGCCTTGAATTTTTGTAGCCTTTCTTCCCAGTCCATCACATGTAGGTTAGAGAAAGACTATCTGCAACAAGCAGTTAGGTTTTGCACTGCAGTGGAAATGTGGCCCTAAAGCCATAGAAACACAGACCTGAAAGGGGTCTTAGAGATGTCTTCTGGTCCAAATCAGTTTAAAGATGAGAAAAGTAATGCCCAGGAAGATTTAAGTGAATTTCCCAACATCACCTACAAAAGCTGACTAGTGAAAGATTTGGGACAAGTATCCATGACTCCTGAGGGCTCCTAGTCAAGCCCATTTTCTACTAAACCATAAGGCCTTCATTCAGTGCCTGCTCTTCCCTCCCATCTACTTAACTATAAGCATTTTTTTTAATGCTAAAAAGATGTTTGACCAAAAAGTACTTATTCATGCAATTTCAAAAAATAAATCTTTTTGCCTCCTATACTTGGGGACTGGTTTCTAGATCCAAAGGAAACTCATCAACCCTACTTTACACTGTATACAAATAACCTCAAATTTTCCTTTGTGCAAAATCTTCTATTTTGTGAAAAATTTTTAAATCTAGAAATTTATTTCTGACATTACTCTTCTATGTACAGTTCAAGTCAACAAACATTTATTAAGCACTATTGTTTGCAGAGCACTGTGTTAGATATTGAAGGAGATACAAAGTTTACATAAGGTCCTTTACCTCCTGGAGCTTACAATCTAGAAGAGATATAAGAAATGTACACAAATAATCATGATATGCTTATGTATCTCCAACTCTTTAAATCCAGAAGCTACCATCTATATCCTACTCCTGTCCCCCAGTGGATTTAAAGTACTCATTACCTCAGACTTCACCAACATTTTAAACTATTCACCCTCCAAGATCTTGAGCTTTTCAATTCCCCTCTCTAACCACAATTTCCCATCCTTCTACCCTCCCAAATGCTTGCTCCTCCCTAAATTGATCTTCATTCTCACCACAACCTCCAATTTCTTGATCCCTCCTTCTTTCATTGAGCCCCAGAACTCCTGTTCTAGCTTTACTTCTTTCCCAACCCAAATCTCACTCAATAATTAGCTACTTCAATGCTGCTCTTTACTCTTCAATGCCATACTTTCTCATCCCTCTGCTATTCCCACTCAATCCCCAGCACCAGATGACCTACACCATCAGACTTCTCTATTCCTACTTCCAAGCCACCAGGCTATATGAAGAAGTCACAAAATGATCCTAACTGGATAGACTACAAGATTATCTTGTTTAACCTCAAATGGGGCCTCAATGATACAATGAGATGCTTTTTCATTCATCTCTTGATTCTCCAATCAGATTCACTATAGAAACTGCTCTACTCAAACACAGAATTTCATTTCTATTTCACTGCTCCTTTAGCAATGACCTTATCTCTAATGAAAAGAGAAACAATTTGCATTTATGTAGCACTCTGAAGCTTACAAAGCACTTTCCATACCCCACCAAATAGAAAGTTCACATATTATTCCTCTTTTACACGAGAAAACTGAGGTTCTGACAGACCACAGAGCCATCAAATCTGTTAGAGGCAACATTCAATTCTAAATCCCATGAAGACTTGATCCACATTACATGGTTTCAATTACCACCTCTGAACAAATGAATCTCAAATCTGTATCTCTAGCCTTAATCTTGAGTTCAGTCCTTCGTTTCTAGCTACCTGTTAAACAAGTCTACCTAGAAAGTTCTGCCATGACCTGAAATTCATTATTTCCCAAATTGAACTCATCTTCTCCTCAAAACATACCCCCAACTTCCCTATCTTTGTTGATGGTGCCAAAGACAGTTCTTCCAGTCATCCATGCTCTTCAGAGGCAGCTAAGTGGCTCTACGATTAGAGGTCTGGAGTTAAAGTCAAGAAGTCTTGATTTTAAATTCAGCCTCAGACCATTATTAGCTGTGTGACCTAAGTCATTTAGCCTTGGTCTTTTTCAGTTTCCTCAACTGCAAAATGGGGATAGTAATAGCACTTACTTCTCAGAGTTATTATGAACATAAAATATTTGTAAAGTGCTTTGCAAACCCTAAAGCTCCATATAAATACCAGCTATCATCTTCCACTCCCTCCTCTTCAAATCTCCCTCTCCTATATCCAATCAGCAACCAAATGCTGTCAATCTCCTTCCTCACATTCATCCTCTCCTCTTCCACTTCCATTATGAGCAACTTAGTTTAGGATTTCATTACCTCTAAACCAAACTTAGATAATAGCCTCCTAAATGTGCTACTTGCCTCTCCCCCTTCTCCAATCTAGCCTTTACATTGATGCTATAACTCCAATGCACAAGTCCAACCACATCAATTGCCTGCTCAAAAAATCTTCAATGTCTCCCCACAGCTTACAAATAAAATATAAACTTTTTAGTCTGACAATGAAGGTCCTTCAGATATAATCTGGCTTCAACCTACTTGACCACATACTGCCCTCACACAGCTCTCTATTCTAACCAAACCATTTACATTTCACATATGTACAATCTCCTTTTATATGCAGGATATTCTCTTCCTACATCTCTCTATCTGCTGATCATTCTCAAACCTATTTATCAGCCCTTGCAACTCTCTATATCTCTAGTCTTACATCTCCAACTGTTTATTGGACATCTCATATTAGATGCCTCAATGACATCTTAAACTCAACATGTCCAAAAGTGAACTCATTATCTGTTCCCCCAAACCCTCCCCTCTTCCTAACTTTCCTATTACTATCAATGGCATCAGAATCCTCCCAGTCACCCAGGCTCTCAAATCTGGTGTCATCCTCAACTCCAAAGTCTCTCTCACCCCCTGACCCCATCCCCATCCAATCTGTTGCCAAGTCCTGTTAATTCTACCTTTGCAACATCTCATTTGTGGTCCACTCTCCATACACCAAACTGGTGCAAACACTTATCACCTCATTCCTGGTCTACTGCAATAGACTATATGACATTCAAAGCTCTTTATAACCTGGCCCCTTCCTACCTTTCTAGTCTTATTACATCTTACACCCAGTGACATTTTCATCCTTAATGTTCTCTCACACAACACTCCAACTCCCAACTCAGTGCACTTTTAACTGACTGTCTTCTATGCCTGAAATTCTCTCCCTCCTCATCTCCAGTTATAGTATTTCTTGGCCTTCTTCAAGTCCCTAAAAAATTCCACCTTCTACAGAAGGCTTTCCCAATCCCCCTTAATGGTAGTGCCTTCCCTCTGTTTATCTCTGGTTTATCCTGTGTGTAGGTTGTTTGTACATAGTTGTTTGCATGTTGTCTCTCTCATTAGACTGTGAGCTCCTTGAAAGTAGGGTGGTTTTTTTTGTTTGTTTTTTGGTATCCCCAAAGCTAAGCACAGTGCTGGGCACTTAATAAATGCCTACTGACTTAACTTTGCTTTCCTCAGACTACATTATGTGTCTGAAAGTGGACTGGGTTTTTGTGGTTGTTGTTTTATTGTTCCTGTTAACTATAAAGCATACTAATTAACTGCCTGTTGTTTAAATAGCAAAAATGATTTAAAGTTGTGGTTAGAAAAATCTACTACAACAATGCCAGATTCAGTGTGGTAAGTGAACGAAGGAAAAATGATAAGGTTTCTCTAAACAGCGACAAAAAAAATAACAGATAAAAGCTAATATGTGGCTTTAGTTATCTAGCTTTAACAAGAGCTTCCAAAGGGTACTAAAATTGGTGGCTGACATTTGCATTCCTTCCCATGATTAAATACAGATACTGGTCTCCAGCAAGGCATTTCTAATATTTATTATATAAGGGATTAATCTGAAACTTAATTCATGTGATTAGGGGCTCCATGAAAAAATGTATGTAATAATAATATTTAATCTTTAAAATACTAGATATGATCATTGTTATATATGTTAAAAATATTACGTACAGTAACTTAATGAGATGTGAGAAAGGACTTATTTTTTTTTCTATACTATCCCCAAATTTGCCTGATTCTCCTCCCTTTTCCCAAAAGCTTCCTATACTCCTAGACCAATGTATCTTAAGTAAAAAAATGTTCCATGACCAAATTAGTTTGGCCAACACTGCTATAAAGGTCTTATAATTAAATCAAAACAGATAATATTTGTAAAAGTGCTTAGTACAGTGTCTAGAATGTAAAAAGCAGTAAGAATATAAATGCTTATTTTTTCTCCCTTTTAATTTATTCTATATCTTCTAATTACTTCTTTAACATAGCACTAACCTTATGAAATGTAGAAATTGAAAAAAACAACCACAGAAAACAACTCAATCCTTTTTTCCTTTTGACAGAGCATTCCTTATTTTCTTAAGACAAAATCTTTAGACGCTATTGAAATGGCATTGACCCTAAAATCTATAAATCTAAAATTTGGGGATATTTCCATTATGATAACATCCAGGAAGCACTTTAGGCTAATGGGGGTGAGGTGGGGGGAACCAAGGACCTCGGGGAGGGGAAAAAAGGGAGATTGACTCGAAGATGATCACTCCTACCCTCTCCAAATCTAGCTTTCCAGAGTCCCCCTCTAGATGAGTCAAAGGGCTAGCTCTAGACAAAGTTGTAAGCATGATCACCCTGTTCACATCCCTTTCATTATCTCCTTCATATCAATAGGTTTTTTTAAGCCACATGCTGCTCAAAGCCCTCTCTCCTCAGTGCCTCAATCTCCCTGAATTACCCTCCTACCACATAAAAACTCTTGTAGTTCAGAAGGAAATAAGCTAAACTAATTGATAAAGGCTCATAGCCCCTACAAGAGCATTTACAAAAAGGATTTTATTATTTTATTCAACCCAAATGAATCTCTAATGAGAAGAAATGCCAACATTCTGTCAAAGTGAGGTGATAATTTCTGAGGGGCAGATTTTATGAGGGAGTGGGGGGAAGGGGAAAAAGGAATGGGAGGGAAACTCATCCAGGTTCCACCCTCCTACCAAGAACGGATCTGCCACTTTTTGAATAGTGGTCTAGACCATAAGTAAACTTATTTTGCCCTACTCAGTGTATAAATTAAATGGAAAAATGACAAGATGGTGAAAGCAAAGGTAGAGGAAAAAACAGACTATATAAACACAGTCTTTCAGGAAATTAACTCCCATATCAACTTAAGTGGTTCA
Organism: Phascolarctos cinereus; assembly: GCF_003287225.1. NCBI lineage: Eukaryota > Metazoa > Chordata > Mammalia > Diprotodontia > Phascolarctidae > Phascolarctos > Phascolarctos cinereus. The sequence continues at coordinate 175,939,440 of NW_027555736.1, read as the reverse complement.
AGCCATGTTCTGAAAAATAATCCATCAATTTTAAACACATTTTGAGGACCTTATAAGAGTACAGAATATAAGTTTGACTTACAGAATAATATAAATCCAGATCAAATTTATGATTTGCTGGTTTTTTTTTTTAAGGAAAACAAAATCACTTCCCCAAACCTCAATTTGACTATTTTTCAATAAGAACCCTATATTCCATTAAGTACTAAAGCTAATAACTAAATATGCTAACATGGTCTGTTGGAGTATTTAGTCAAAAGGATATATACTTCAGGATCATTAAAAGAAACACCATTTGGCAAAGAATTGGAAATTGAGAGGATGCCCATCAATTGGGGAATGGCTGAACAAGTTGTGGTACATGAATGTAATGGAATACTATTGTGCTAGGAGAAATGATAAACAGGCTGATTTCAGAAAAACCTGAAAAGACTTGTATGGTCTGATGCCTGAGTGAAGTGAGAAGAACCAGGAGAAAGTTGTACACAGTAACAGCCACGTTGTGTGGTGACTAATATCGATAGACTTAACCCGTCTCAGCAATACGAGGATCTAAGACATTTCCAAAGGCCTCATGATGGAAAATGCTATCCACAAAGAAGAAAGAACTATGGAGTTTGAACGAAGATCGAAGCATACTATTTGCTATTTTTTTTCTTCTGCTGTGTTTTGTTTCCTCTTTCTGGTGGTTCCTCCTATTGGTTTTAATTCTTACAACATCACTAATGTGAAAAGTTTAATAGGAATGTATATGTATAGCCTATATCAGATTTCCAGCCTTCTTGGGGAAGGAAGCAGGGAGGGAGGGGGAGAAAAATTTAAAACTCAAAAGCTTATGGAAGTGATTGCTGATAATTCAAAATAAATTGATTAAAAAAAAGAAATACCATAAAACAATTATATTCCCTTTTCACATTATGAAATTAAGGCATTCAAAATATTTTGTCAGAACTTTTTTCTTTAATCAGAGTAAAGAAACTAGAATCTAACATATGTAAACATATTTGCATACACAAAAAAATAAAGCTCCTTAAATAAAAAGGCTTGGAAGAATGAACTGAATAAAACAAAAGCAAAAAACTCACCTACTTTATGTGGGAACAAAAAAATTACAAATTTCAAAAATGTAATTTTCCAGGGAAAAAACTCGATCTAAATAATTACACTTATTCTTTTAATAGACTACAGTGTTATCTGGGGGCAACTGATGGCCTCGTGAATAAAGAATGGGGCTAGGCATCCAGAAGATGAGTTCAAATTTGACATCAGGTACTTAGCTGTAAGACCTGGATAAGTCACTTAATCTGTTTACTTCAGTTTCATCAGCTGTAAAATGAGGATAATGATAGCACCTATTTCCCAGGGTTGTAAGGATCAAATGAGTTACTACTTGTATAGCATTTAGCACAGTGCCTGGCACATTTAATAAATGCTTGTTTTCTTCCTTAGTTATAAATGTGTTGAATAATTCACATAGCTCTAACCATTTGAGGTTTCCCTAGGAAACTAATAAAAGCATCATGATAAATCTTTCTGTTCGTGTACTAGTCTTTAACTTTCTCCAGAAAAAAAGCTTTAAAGTCATTCAGCTCATCTTTATCCTCTATCAGTAAAATTTTGTCATTTCTTCTTTCAAAAGGTCTCATGGATTATTCTCTGATGACACTGCTACTGTCTTAGTCCCTCATCACTTCAAATCTAGCCTGCTTCTATCTCCTGTTCCTTAACTTTTCCTGCATACTAGGGTCAGACTAATTTTCCTAAAATGCCACACTTATCATATCACTTTCCTACTCTTGAACCTACTTGGGATCCCTATTGCCTATCATATTATGGCTCAAAACATGTCTAGCTTCTTAGATTCAAATTTAGATTCAACTACATAGCACCCAGGAGACCCTGGGCAAATCCCTTTTCCTCTCTGAGCCTCTATTTCCTAAACAGTAAAACAACAGAGTGACTCAGATAATCATTTTAGTTCCTTTTCCTTAAAAAGAAGCCCAATTTCCATACATTTATCCATTCTTAGATCTTTTATTCATTCTGTTCATCCCTAAACTTCTCATTAATCCCAACCTATCCCTTGAGGTCCAGTTCAAATGTTATCGCCTCCAAGAAACCTTCTCTGACTACACCGTCTTCTCTCAAGTGTTACTGCATGGCCCCAACACAGATCATAAGCTAGATATAGAACCGGAAAGGACCTCCAACATCATCTAGCCCAGTCTCTTCACCTTACAGAGGAGGAAACAGAGGTCCAGAAAGATTAGGTGAGCTGTCCAGGTTCACAAGGGCAGAGCTGGGATCCAAAGTGAAGTCCTATAGCTCCAAGTTCAATGAAAAATTTCCATCACTTTTTCCATTTCATCAGCTGTTTCAAAGATTAGTACTTGTTGCCTAATTATTCATCTGGTAGTCTTATTTCTACAATTATACTATCAACTCCTTGTAGGAAGATCTCCTGCTTTAAGTTTCTCTGTGGTGCCAAACATTGTACTTGGCAAACAGCAGACATGTAAATGTTCATGTAATATGTAACCATATTTAAACATTCAGTTTAAAATTAGGTGTAAAGTTTTTATTCCTTTCTTAACCTGGGACCCATACAGGTTATTTAAAAATCTGATAGCTGTATTTCAACATACTGGTTTTCCTTTGTAATCCTACCTACTTTTATGCATTTTAAAACATTATTCTGCAAAGGGGTCCACAGGTGTCATCACACAGCCAAAGTAGTGCATGACAAAAAAAAAAAAGAATCTCTGTACTAGGGCTTTGCATATCTTGAAACCATAATGCTAATCACATGCACACACAACAGTTAAAAAATACAGCATGTTTCACACCCAGGCAGAAAGCCATAAACTATAGATATATACATACATGGCATTTTTTAACCTATTTCTACCCTATCAACTACATTCACCTTAGAAAATACAACGGCATTTTTAATCACTGTTCTGAAGTCAGGATTTGTCAATAACAGAGGCACCTGACTTCAAAGAACAACCAAAACCCACATGGATGTTCTTCCTGTGAACTCCTCCACATCAAATCACCAATTAGAGATTACAGTTCTGATTAGAGTTGTTTAACATTGTTTGACGTTGTTTGCTCGGGGCCTTTGCACTTCTCCAGCATTTTAATCTAAATATTAGTAATTAAAAAAACATTTTAAACTGTGTTAAATATTTTGAACTACTAAACTACATTTCATCTAAGACTCCAGGGCACTGTATTTAAGCTACTGAAATACAGACTGAGATTCCAGACCGTTTTATTTATTTTTTGTTTGTTTGTTTGATTGTTTTTGTTTTTAGGCAATTGGGGTTAAGTGACTTGCCCAGGGTCACACAGCTAGTAAATGTCAGGTGTTTGGTCTGAAGCTGCATTTGAACTCAGATACTCCTGACTTCAGGGCCGGTGCTCTATCTACTGCGCCACCTAGCTGCCCCATCCAGACCGTTTTAAATGGTTAAAATCGAAATTACTTAAAAATGAATCTCTCTTCCAAGCGCTCTCTCTCTCTCCGTGTGTGTGTGTGTGTGTGTGTGTGTGTTTTAAAATCACACAGCAAGTTAGCTTGAACACTTCTATTTTCAAGGAACTTCAAAAGGCAACAAGAAAAGAAAAACAAAACAACTCTTTGTTAGCTTTATATTTAAGTCACCTAAGCAGGCACCATGCCTGAGTACTGTAACAGAAGAACAACTTTTCAGAAAATACACAATGAGGGTTTTCAAAGGTCCAGTCAGCAAATTTTATGCAACTATTCCAAGTTTCTCTCTGGCAAAACAAAAGCTTAACTTAAAAAAAAACACAAGAAAAAAGAAAGTTGCCAAAGTGCCATCAGAGAAATTCAGTGTGTAGGCACAGGGCACTTGCAAAAGCAAGCTCACTGATCTTTAAAGGGCCAACCTCAAACACCTTTAGTCTTTCCCCTCCCGACGCACAAATGTTTGGGGTTGTTTTTTTTTTAAACACTCTGCAGATGTCAGCTCCACCCAAAGGATCAATTAATACGTGACAGCGGGTCTCGGTTTCTCCCCCGCTCCCCTGGCCAGGATGCTGCCCGGGGAGCGGCCCAGGCGCCTCGCCCCGGCCGCCCCAGGTCCCGGCCCCAGGGCAGCAGAGGCGGGTTCCTCAGGGGCACCGACCCCCGCCTTCCCCCCTCCCCCACCCCGCCCCCAGCCCAGAGGCCTGGAAAGCGCGCGGCCCCGCGCTCGCGCTCACGAGACGGAAGGGAGCCGGGAGCTGCGAGGGGGGCGGCGGCCTCTTCCCCGGCAGCACCGAGGAAGGAGGAGTCAGGCCCAGCAGGAGCGGCCCGGGGCTGGGCAGCAGAGGGCTCAGGAGGAGGCCTCCGCACCTGGCTGGGAGGAGGGGGCACTGAGGGGGGAGAGGTCACTTACCGGCGGCTCATGGTACGGCGGCGCCTCCTCAGATGCAGCTCCAACAGCCTAGAGCGTCTCCGCGAACCCCTGAGTGCGGCCCCCAGGCAACGCCATTCAAAAGCGGCCGCGCGGCCAGCTGGGATAGCGACTCGCCCCGCTCAGGCCCCGCCCCTCGATCGGAGAGGAAGGGAGGAGGAGCCCACATTTCCCAGGGCTCCCGCGCCTCACTTCCAGCTACATCGCCCCCTGGCAGCAATCTGTGCGCACTGCAGGCGCTTTGTTCCTTTGACTCTCCCAAGGGCTGGAACACTGGACCAATTGTACTCAATTCAATAAACATTTACCAAGCGCCTACGTTATACCTGGCCCTGTGCTAAGCTCTGGGCTAAAAAGAGGCAAAAAGCAGTCCCTGCCCTCAGGAGCTTACAATCAAATGGACCCTCTCATCCCTAAATTCCCTGTTCCAACCTTCGGATCTCCACACCACTATGATGATAATGCAACTGAATAGAACTTCTGTTCTATTGATACTCACAAGTTCTTCCCTATGCTCCATTTGTGGGAACGTTTTCCTCGAAGATTATAGGATCATCAGTTTAGAGTTGGAAGGGACTTTAAAATCTCTAGGCCAAACACCTCATTTTACAGATAAGGAAATGGAGGCTGAGAGGTTCAGTGATTTGTCCAGGGTTACACAGCTACTTAGCTGTAGTAAAAGGTGGGGTTTGAACCCAAGGAACTCCATCTTTACAGTGATGACCCTTAAGTAGAACTGACCCTAAACAAGATCCTGAAGCAAGCAGAAATTCTCTTTGATGTTCCTTCAACCTACATCGAGAACTCATAAAAAATTAACAGTATTTTAGTGCTAGAAGAGCTTGAAGATAGTCTGGTACACCAACTTCATCTTATAACTGAGGGAATTGAGGTCCAATAAGATAAAGTGACTTACTTAAGGCCCAGAAAATAATAATGAACTATCTATCAGGAGAAATATTTTGGGGTAAGGTGAACTTTCCTAAAGTCCCCAAAATCAAACCAGTTAAACCATTCAGCTTGCACCTAGGACCATCTTTACTTTCAAGAGGAGGTAATCTCAATGGGGAACAGAGGAGTAGAGAGTATAGGGATATAGACTGGGTTAATAGCTCCTGTCATCAAGTCATCTGCTGGGTTACTTTTGACAATTCATTCCAAGAATATCTCAGTGATCTCGGTATAAGAAAATGATCTCAAATGAGAATGCAACTTCACACCCTTACCCCAAAAGACATAAAACCCTGCACTAACTCATAGCTGGGAGAGACTTTTAAATTTATCTTTATATCCCCTAGCCTAGTACCTTGCACATTGTTGGAATTTGTTTAATTGAGTCAAAGTGAATTAAAATTGAGAGGACTGAAATTGGGAGATGGAAGGGGAAGATGATGAGTTCGGTTTTGGACACCAGTTAATCAAAGAGTATCTATTAAGCACCTAATATGTGAGAGACATTGTGGCATACCCTAGATACAATGATAAAAATGAAACAATCTCTGATCTTATGGAGTTTATGTTCTTTTGGGAGGACAGGCAACCTCTAAACACATAAACATATACAAAATAAACACAAAATAATTGTGGGGGAAGAGGAGAAGTACTAGCAACTGGGGGAGTCAAGTAGGTTCTTATCTTGAAAGAGCTGAGGTTTGAAGAAAATTAGAGATTTTAAAAGGCAGAAGTGAGGACAGAGTACATTCCAGGCATGGGCAGTAGCTTGTACAGAAGCATAGATATGCCACATGTAAGGAAAAACAAAAAGACCATTTTATTTGGATTGTAGAGTACATGAAGATAAGATTGGGGCCAGCTGGTAAGCAGCTTTAAATGATAAGCCTAAGAGTTTATATTTGATCCTAAAGACAAGAGGGAGCCACTGGGGTTTATTGAGTAGGGGAGAGACATAGACCAGTGCTTTAGGAAAAGTACTTTGACATCTGTGTGAAGGATAATAGATTAGAAAGGAGAAGATGTGAGAGAAGAGAGAGAGAGAGAGAGAGAGAGAGAGAGAGGGAGAGAGAGAGAGAGAGAGAGAGAGAGAGAGAGGACTAGAGAAAATGAACCAATTGGGACATAGTCCAGGCAAAAGGTGATGACAAGTTAGCATTATACTGGTGACTGTGTGAGTGGAGGGGGAAACGTGAGAAATGCTGTGAAGACAGCCCATAAAACATGGTATTTGGGCATGTGAGATGAGGAAGAAAGAGTTGGTGATGACCAGAAATTATGAACCTAGGAACCTTCCACAGAAATAGGGAAATTTAGAAAAGTAGTATATATGGGGGAGGAAAGAAAAGATAATTTCTGCTTTAGACATGAGTTTGAGAATCTACAGAACAACTATATGACATATTGAGTTTGAATGTGATGTAATGACATAAAAATTCAAAGAAGACAGGTGAAAATGTAGGTTTTGAGCTTAAAAAAGCTATCAGATGTAGAGCTTATATTTGGGAGTCATGCCCTAAAATAGTGAACAATAAAGAAATGTAAGTAGGTAAAAGAGAAGGTGCAGAGAGAAAAAGCACTCAGAAACAAGGGGGATACCCACACTTAAGAGGGCAGAAAGAGGAAAAGGAACAAGCAACAGTGACAGAGACAGATTAAGTAGAGAAAAAGGAGAGTCAGAAAACTAAGGAAGGAGGCATAGTCAACAAGCATGGAATCTGCATCAAGGCCAAGGAGAATGAGGAAAGAAACAGGTTATTTAATTCGGTGATTAGATGACCTTGGAAAGAACAGTTTCTTTAGAGTGGAGAGGTTGGAAGCCAGAATGAAGGGGGTTAAGGAGAAAGTCTGTCACCATCATTAAAAAACAAGATTTCATCCTGACAGTGTTCTAGTGTTCATGCATTGTAAGTCAGGTCACCAGAGATATTTGTGTTTTGCCAAGTTTTAAAATAGTCCTACATGAAAATGTTTATTAGACCAACATTCAGCTACCTTATCATCTGGTATCTCAATTATAAAGTACTATATAGCCCTGACTACTCAGAACCAAAAACAAACAACAAAACAAAACAAACAAAACCAAACCCTGATTCCTTAGAAGGAACTGGCTGTGAGATCAAAGCTATTATTAAAGATTGTGTTTAAGTTTTGGACAACCTGCTTAAGAAATTTTTCTAATCTCTCTTTGTTTGGGGCAGATTTGCTCTTGCCACAACTAAAGTATATGAGTTATCTCTAAGGCCTTCCTAAGGTACACTGTTTATAAATGAGATTTATTATCAGTCCCTTTGGCACTGACCTACACAGACTAAAAGTTGTGGCTATATCTTGAAGCTTTGGAGAATGTGGTGGATGTGGAGAGTTCACTTAGAGAGGATTATCATCCCTCTGAGCTCAGAAAGGCACACAAAGGTGCTGCTTAAATTCCTAACCATCCTTTAAAGCCTGGTCCAAGTGAGAAATCAGCAAAGATGGCAAAGTAAGAGGAAGCGGTACAGCCTACCCCTCCCCTAAAGCTACTCCAACAGGCACCTAGACATAGTGCCAAACTGAGTAGTGATCAGGAAATCTAAACAGAAAACAGAATAAGTCATTTTTCCAGCTCAGTTCATAATAAGGAGACAGAGATCTATGGGCCTTAGGGATGAAGTCTAGACAGGAAGGTGCCGTGCAGAACCTTCCAGCCCCAAAACTAAACTAAAAGCCTAAACTGGTGGTCTACTAGAGCAAGAAGCAGTTGGGTTAAAGCAGAAACTAGCCTGAGGGCTGTGTAGGGAACAGAAACAGAAACAGGAACAAACTGGCAGCTCTAGACAGGAGCCCAGGGAGGGGTGACCTATGCTGCATACAATGGCAAGGAGGGGTCATAGGCCTAAGGACATGTCCTTAGGCTAGAAGCAGATAAAAGAAGCAAGTGGCTCTGATCTTAGAGACTTAGATTCATCTCCTGCCCTGGTTTATCTACAGCTGAGAAGTGCAAAGAGCTCAGACTAAGAGAAGGCCTGAAGCCATGTTATTTTGAGCCTCTGTAGCCTTTAGGGGATGGGGCCAGTAGCATTCTATTAGAGGTCCAACCAGGGTTATATCTACAGCCATGTCATCCAGACCTAAATCTGAAACAGAAGATCTCAAAGCTCACACCAGGAGGGCAGTATTCAGACTTTACCCTAGATTAAACTGCTTAGGGTACACTGGAAGTTTACAGGTCCCCTTGAGCCACCCTTGAGATCTTTGAGGAATGAAACATTCAGTAGCTAGAGAAAGCAGCACCAGGATCCCAGGGAATACAGATAAGGATGAAACAAGGCCCAGATGTTCCCTAAAGAAATACAAAGAAACTGGACCTGACACAAAGTCCCACTTTGGGAAGTAAAACTGGAAAAATGAGTATACATAAAAAGTCTCTGACAATAAAGAGCTGTGATGGAAATTAGGACTCCAAAAACACAATTCCAAAAGAAGAAAATGATTCCAAAATATGCACATGCAAAGCCTCAAAGAAAAACATATCTTAGACACAAGGTCAACTAGAATTCCTAGAATAAGTGAAGGGAAAGGGTTTGTTTGTCTTTTTTAAAGAGTTTCAATGATTTTATAAATGAAATGAGAATACTTGAGGAAAAAACTGGAAAATAAATGAAAGTTTCAGAGGAAAGAAGAATTAATAAAAGTGTAAGAGGTTAAAAAAAATCTTAGCTGAGTAACAGACTCCTTAAAAATTAGAATGGATCAAGGATATGAACAGACAGTTCTCAGATGAAGAAATTAAAGCCATCTACAATCGTATGAAAAAATGCTGTAAATCACTATTGATTAGAGAAATGCAAATCAAAACAACTCTGAGGTACCACATCACACCTATCAGATTGGCCAACATGACAGAATAGGAAAATGATAAATGTTGGAGAAGATATGGGAAAATTGGAACAGTAATGCATTGTTGGTGGAGTTGTGAAATGGTCCAACCATTCTGGAGAGCAATTTGGAACTATGCTGAAAGGGCTACAAAAATGTGCATACTCTTTGACCCAGCAATAGCACTTCTAAGGCTATATCCCAAAGAGATCATACAAATGGGAAAAGGACCCACATGTAGAAAAATATTTATAGCAGCTCTTTTTGTGGTGGCAAAGAATTGGAAATTGAGGGAATGCCCATCAATTGGGGAATGGCTGAATAAGTTGTGGGATATGAATGTAATGGAATACTATCGTGCTATAAGAAATGATGAGCAGAGGGGCTGCTAGGTGGTACAGTGGATAGAGTTCTGGCCTTGGAGTCAGGAGGACCTGAGTTCAAATCTGACTGCAGACACTTGACATTTACTAGCTGTGTGACCCTGGGCAAGTCACTTAACCCTGATTGCCTCACCAAAAAAAAAAAAAAAGAAATGATGAGCAGGTGAACTTTAGAAAAATCCAGAAAGACTTGTATGGACTGATGCTGAGTGAAGTGAGAAGAACCAGGAGAATGTTGTGCATAGAAAGAGATACATTGTGCAATACTAACATTGACAGATTTAGCACTTCTCAGCAATGCAAGGATCTATATCTCCAAACGTCCCATGATGGAAAATGCTATCCACATCCAAAGAAAGAACTATGGAGTTTGAATGCAGATCAAAGCTTACTATTTGCTATTTTTTTCTTCTGTTTTGTTTTGTCTCCTCTTTCTGGTGGTCCCTCCTATTGGTTTTAATTCCTCCTTACAACATCACTAGTGTGAAACTATATTTAATAAGAATGTATATGTATATAGCCTATATCAGATTGCAAGCCATCTTGGGGAGGAAGGAGGGGAGGGAGAGGGAGAAAAATTTAAAACTCAAAAGCTTATGGAAGTGATTATTGATAAATCAAAATAAATTAATAAAAAAAACTTTAAAAATTTAAAAATAATTTTTAAAAATTAGAATGGATCAAGCAGAAGTTAACTCTATGAAACAAGAAATATTAAAACAAAGTCAGAAGACTGAAAAAAAGAGAAGAAATTGTAAGGTGTCACATAAAAAACAACTGACCTAGAAAACAGATCAAGGAAAATTAATTTTAGAATCACTGCACTGTCTGAATGCCAGAACCAAAAACACACAAACAAACAAATAAAACAAAACCAAAAAGAGTCTGGATATCACATTTTTTAAAATTGGGAAAAGTAAAAAAATAGAAAGAATTTATCATTCATATCCTGAAAGAGATCCCAAAATAAATGCTTCCAGGAAAGTTATAGGCAAATGCAGAACTCCCTGGGAAAAAATGAAATACTTCAAGTAACCAACCAGAATGAAAGAGTTTGGGTACTGAGACAACACAGTCAGGATCACACAAGATTTAGCAGTTACTACAGTACAGGATTGGAAAGATTGGAATATGATATTCCAAAAGCCAAAGACTTGGCAATTCAGAGCTCACTGTTAACTTTGAAGTGAGCAATTTTAGTTGAGTGATAAGGTCAGAAGCCATAATGAAAGAGATTAAGGAGTGAAAGGAGAGAAAGTAAAAGCAGTAAGAATAGATAGATGTTTCAAAAAATTTGGCTAAGGGTTCAGATTTTACAATCTAGCCAATAGCTCACAGATGCTCAGATTCCTTAAGAATCTGGCTAATATGGTGGATCTTTAATAAACCTAGCATTTGGCTGAAAAAAAAAGTTTGGCTAAGAAAGAAGAGGTATAGGATGAATACTTGAGAAAGTAGCATCTAGTTAAGTTTTGGTTTTGTTTTTGTTTTTTTAAGAATGGAAAAGATTTGTGCATATTTGAATGCAGTAAAGAAGGAACCAGTTGATAGGAAGAAGTTAAAAGATTCTACTGAGAGGGGGATTGTTAAGAATGTAATCTGCTAAGAAAATGGGTGGGATTCAATGAAGTGCAAAGAGTCCCTGCCCTCAAGGAATTTATATTCTGAGAGCCAAAGGATGATAATTTACTTGAATTGAATCAAACTGAATTGAGTAGTCACTCCTTTTTGTGTCTAATACAGTGGACCAAGCAGCACAGAGAGAGAGAGAAGAAAAAAATGACAATAAAATGAGGATATAGAACCCTTGACTTTTTAAGAAACTGGTATGTTGGAAAGTTACTTAACCTTTATTTGATTTACACAATTCCCTAATACCCACTATTCTGCTACTATATGTATTGGTGAAGTATATGCATATGTTATCTCATTTGATACTTACAATAACTTTGTGGAAGCAGATAGGTGGTGCAATGGATAGAGTGCTGAGCCAGGAGTCAGGAAGACTTGAGCTCAAATCCAGCCTTTGACAGTTACTAGCTATATGACCCCGGCAAATCACTTGACCTCTGTTTTCCTCAGTTTCCTCAAATATAAAATAGGAATAATAACAGCACCTACCTTGCAGCATTGTCATATCAAATGTAATATTTGTAAAACATTAAGCACAGTGCCTGGCACATATTAGGTGCTATATAAATGCTTATTCCCTCCTCCCTCTTATTCTATAGGTATTATTCTCCCTATTTTATAGATGAGGGAACTGGGGCTCAGAGATTTTAAGTAATTTGTCATAGTTGTGCAGTTAAGAAGTGTTGGAGTAGAATTTAAACCCATTTCCCTTGTGATTCAGTCTTACATTCCTTCCATTAGATCATCCTGCCATCATGGAGGATCTCACTTTTATTTCCCACTCCAACCCAGGTCCTTGTACCCAGGATACTAAAAGAGTGGGATTGAATAACCACTTTGAGCCATTATAGAAGACTACAGGAGCTGCTTTGATGTATAGAAAAGGCAATGCAATCCTTTAATAACATTCATAAGATCCAGACCTAAGAAGAAAATGGTAGAGAATGGCAAATAGGAACATCTCATTTCCATATGTGGCACCCCCACTGGAGGTACTCCCCTAAAATAGTGCTACCACTGGCAGGTTGGATCCCCAGAAGGGCAACTGATACCTCACATTCTCACCCTGAGTAGCTATACTCCTAATACTTTAACTCACAATCTTTCACTTATGTGTTACCCACTGAGAACCAGCCATTGACCCAATTACTTTTTAGCCGAGTCATTTACACAAATGTATAGCAAGAACAGTAGTTACATAACATCTTCTCCAAACCCTGGGATGCACTGTGGTATGAGCAACAGCCTAAACCCCTTCCCCATGTAAATTTAGTTTTGTTGACCAGTGGTTCAGTTGTGTTGGACTCTTTGTGGTCCCATTAGGGTTTTCTTGGCAAAGATACTGGAGTGGTTTGCTGTTTCCTTCACCAGTTCATTTTATAGATGAAGAAACTAAGGCAAATAGGGTTAAGTGAATTGCTCAGGGTCACACTGCTACTAAGCGTCTGAGGCCAGATTTTAGCTCAGGTCTTCCTGACTCCCTTGACATTCTATCCACTGTACCACCTAGCTGCACTGTAATGAAAAACTACTGTGCTATAAGAAATGACCACCAGGAAGATTTCAGGAAAACCCAGGAAGACTTATATGAACTGATGCAAAATGAAGTGAGCAGAACCAGGAGAACATTGTACATAGTAACAGCAATATTGTAATGATGATCAGCTGTGAAAGACTTAGCTACTCTGATCAATACAATGACCCAAGACAATTCCCAAGGATCCATTATGAAAAATACTATCTACCTCTAGAGAAATCTGAAGAACTCTGAGTGCATATTGAAGCATACTTTTTCCACTTGCTCTATGTTTCTTTCTTTTTTGCAACATGGCTAATATATTTTGCACGACTTCATATATATAGATATAGATATAGATATATATGATATCAAATTGTTTGCCTTCTCAAAGGGTGGGGGAGGGGCAGGAAGGAGGGAGAGAATTTGGAATGCAAAAAAAAAATTTAATTAATGTTAAAAATATATAAATAATTTTTAAAATCCTTGAAACTTGATTGGCACAAAGGACTAAAATCTCATGCTATTGCTATCACTTCCCAGTCCCCTGAATGCAAAGCAGCCAGGAGGAGCTCCAAGTGTGCTCTGCTTGGCAGGAAGGCAACTCAGAGTCAAGAGAGCTTCACTCAGCAGAATCAACTTAAGATGACCTTTGTTAAATATTCTCCTGCTATGAAAAAATAAATCCCCTTTTGTCAGCTGTTGAATGACCATACTTGTCTCATTTTGTTCCAACAGGAGACTGGCCTGAGTCAATCACAGCCAAAGCGTGCACTCTCTTCTAATTATATGGGAAGGGGAGAGGCGCAACGAGAGGGAAGAATAGGCACAAACTTTAGATATAGTAGTAACAAGGTACACTCTTAGAGAGCCCTTGTGTCCAAAGCAGGTCATGACTTTGGATCTTCAGAGCCTCAGCAGTACTCTTACCAGAGTACTCACAAAGTTCACTGAAATAGCAAGTCAGTGATCACTCCACTGCTAGGCTAGACTGGCACAGAGCATGGCATCCCTGCTGAGTCTCTCAGAGGCCTCTTTTGTCACTGGTAAAAATATGAGGTTGTAATAGATGACCTCTAACATCTCTTCCAGTTGTAGACCCTATAACCTATTTAATACAGTTAAGTGCTGTATCCCACCAGGACAGGGACTGGGCCTTATTTATCTTTTTACCACCCCAGTGCCTCATATAGCTTTCCACATAGTAGGTACTTAATAAATATGTTGAATTATTTTTTTCTAGACTGGACCCAGCCCAAGGAGGGAGCTATTCTTATGTAGTTATGTGACTGTCTTTATGACTCACTATATAGTTGTCGTTCTTATCCTTTGATTTGATCTGTGGGAATGATGCCCTCCTCCCTTGATTCTGCCAAGTAAATGCTTAAGGGAAGCAACATAATGGGACCATAGATCATGTGAACCAGTGAAATAATTACATAGCTCAGTGCTAATGACAAAAGATAATTGTCAGGGTGGAATGGTGTTACTAACCACTTGTAGGTCATACCACCAACGTCTTCTCCAGGGAACATACCTCCAGCCCAAGTCACTGCTGGCTAAGGGGGAGGCACAATGACATGGCAGCCCATGAACCAGAATTGAGTAAATCACAATTTAACGTGGAAATGAGTCAGAGATCCAGTAAATGGAGACCTTTTTCCTGAACTGAAAAAGAGAAAGAAATGAAAGCTCAGCAGGAATGGGGGGCAAAGAGATTTCTTTCCCTGTTTAGATTCTACCTACCAACACTGTTTACTAGGCTGTATATTGAAGACATAGACAGTACAGTATAATTAAACCAGGTTAACAAAAGAATATGAATGATACCACGTACACAGACAACACATAAACTGGAGGATCTGCAATAGAAGCCCACTGACTTGAAGCAGGAAAAAGTCATAGGAGACTAGGATATAGTGGTAGAACTTGTTTGACCAGGGACAGTGTCCAAGTAGAATCAGTATAGGGACCTTTTAGATTGCATTGACTAAAAATATTGGTTATTTCTGCAAAAGGCTTTTCCTAGAAAGTACCTGTCCATGCAATTTTTCCATTTGTTTATACAAAAACAATTTTTGTTTGAGTGGCTATTTCATTGGCTTGTATTCCTTATCCAAATGTATCAGTCTAAAGGCTATATAATAATGTATTAGAAATAGTTTCATAGCCTTTCCTAAACCAAACAATATATAAAAACTCAACTAGTAGAAAGAGAGGGTATGAACTAAGTGAGAAATGCTTCGTAGCAATACTTTGCAATCTTCAAGCTATCTGTTCATTTGTTTATGTATTTACTTAAAATGACACATTTAGTGGAGAGGAAGCTTGGTATAGTGGGTAGAGTGCCATGCTTGGAATCTAGGAGGATCCAGGCTTTGACACATTCTAGCTGGGAAAACATAAACAGTCACTAACCATCTCAGTGCCCAAGGGAACCCTCTTAAACTATAAGTTGCAAATTAATTTCTGATCTGTGGCCATTTCCTTGGGTGGTACATTCCTCTCAGAATTTCCATTTTAAGGAAAGCTTCCAGGCCAGCCATGTCTTCATTTTTCTCGTGGCTCCACTCCTGACTCTCCAGACTTTCTACACCCTGCCACAGCAGATTTCTTAAGTGATGTCCAGTCAAAAAGCATTTATTAAGCACAAGGCATTGTGTTAAACACTAAGAATACAAATTTGTCGTTGTTCAGTCTTTTTTTTTTTTCAGTTGTGTCTGACTCTTTGTGACCCCTTTAGGGGTTTTCTTGGCAAAGGTACTGGAATGGTTTGCCATTTCCTTCTTCAGCTCATTTTACAGACGAGGAAACTAAGGGAAAGAGGGTTAAACGACTTGCCAGGGTCACACAACTAGTAAGTATCTGAGGCCAGATTTGAACTTAGGAAGATAAGTCTTCCTGACTCCAGGCCCTGTACTCTATTCACTGTGCCAACCAGAGGAATACAAATGTAAGAGGAAAAAAAAAAGATAGTCCCTGTTCTCAATAAGCTTATATTTTAATAAGGAAGACAATATACAAAAGGAAGCTGAAAAGCTGAAGAAGTGGGAAAAGATGAAGTATGAGGGCATGGCAGAAAAAGACTAGAGGGTCTCTAGCCAATTGATGATGATAAACTGACATTTCTGACTATGTGTCAGGCACTGTGTTAAGCACTGTACAATTATTATCTCATTTGATCCTAAAAAACAACTCTGGATGGTAAGTACTATCATTATCTCCATTTTACAGATGAGAAACTGAGGCAAACAGAGGTTAAGTGACTTGTCCAGAAAGGAGTGCAGCCTTTAGAGGAATGAAGACATGTAGCCTGGGTACCTCCTTAAAATGAAAGTTCTGAGAAGAACCATCCAATCAGAGGGAGAGGCTGCTAGGGCAGAAGGTACTTCTACTGTGAGAAGTCCAGGGATAAAATGAAACTTCCAGGCTGAAGAGGATTTGGGTGAATAGCACAGAAAGTCCTGAGTCAGGAGTACAGACTGGAGTGGAATGAAGGAAGTTCACTCTAGAAGTTTATTCTATCCTACAGCCTTCTTACCCTGAAAGTTCAGTCCACCCCCATAGCCCTTTCCTTTAATAGGGAGGTTCTTCCCAGAACTTCCATTATAAGGAGAACAACCAGCCATGTCTTCATTCTTTTCTCAGCTCCACTCCTGAGTCTCCCAACTTTCTCCAATTCAGCTTCCTTTTACATTTTATCGTATCCCATTAGAATGTAAGCACCTTGAGGGCAGAAATTGTCTTTCTTTTGGCTCATATTTGTATCTCCAGAACTTGGCATAATGCCTGGCACATAGTAAGCATTTAATAAATGATTATTGACTTGTTATTGCACAGTTATAGAATTTTCTATACTGATGAAATTAGAAGTGAGTTCCATATTTGGGTTGGTATTTTTGTTTGAGGCCAAGAACAGAATAAGAGAAGCAACCTTCATTTATAAGTAACAATTCTTTATTATCTTCATTTTCCAACATAGTTTATATACTAGGCCCAAAAGAAATAATAAATATTAGTTTCTTTCTCTATTGGATTAACTTATATTTAAGTAATTTTTTTGCTTATCTCTTAAAATAATTAGATGCCCTAGATTTATTTCCAGGCTTCTTGAAATTTTTCTCCAGTTTTTTTTCTCAAAAGATACAAGTTAGTGTGAAAATTCTTAAATGAATAAACAGAAACTATCAACAATCATATGAAAAAAATACTCCAAGTCACTAATAATAAGAGAAAATCAAGTTAAAATGACTCTGATGTTCTACATTATACCCATGAATTTAGCAATGAATATTAAAAAGGAAAATAGCAATTGCTGAAGAATAAACAAATTGGTGTATTGTTAATGGGGCTATAAACTGGTTCAACCATTCTGGAAATAATTTGGAACCATGCCCCCAAAGTCACTAAAGTATACATACCCTTTTCCCATTGATATTACTACTAAGTATTTGCCCTAAAGAGGTAAAGGACAGAGGGTACACATGTACCTATATATACAGAAATATTTTAGGTGCACTTTCAGTTGTAGTAAAGAACTGGAAACAAAATAGATATCCATCAATTGGGGAATAGCTGAACAAGCTGTGGTATATGCATGTAAAGGAATTTTATTGTGCCATAGGGGAAAGTGGAAAAGGAATAAACATTTATATAGCATTAACTACATTGTAAGCACTGTCTTAAATACAAATATTACCTCATTTGATTCTCACAACAATGCTGCCATAGTTATTATCCCAATTTTACAATCGAGAAAACTGAGGCAAATAGAGGTTAAATGACTTGCCCAGGGTTACACAGCTAGTAAATACTGATCTTCCTGATTCCAGGGCCCAGTACTCTAGCCATTGCACCACCTAGCTTCTATAAGAAATCAAGAATATGTTGGAGAGATTTGTATGAACTGATGCACAGTAAAGTTAACAGAATCAGGAGAGTAATTTGTGCCACAAACACAACAATAACGTTAATAGAAACAACCCAGAAAGACCTCAGATCTTTGACCAAAGTATTAAACAATCAAGACCACAAAAGACAGATGAAACATACTTTCTACCCTTTTATCTAGAACAGGTGTCTGCAAACTACAGCCTACAGGCCAAATCCTATCCATGCCTATTTTTTATAGCCCTTGAACTAAGAATGGTTTTTATGTTTTTAAATAAAGTTTTATTGCATTTGAAAATGTAAAAATCATTCTTAGCTATCAGGCAATACAAAAACAAGTGGCAGCTAGAGTTGGCCCTCAGGCTGTAATTTGTTGACACCCTGGACTAGAAGTACAGAGCTAGACAGATATTTCTAGACATGGCCAAGCTATTGATTTGTTTTACCTGAATATTCATATTTCTTATAAGGGGCTGCATCTGCTGGAGAGAGGGGAAGATGGTTTGGAGGACAGTAATAGACATAGGAAAAAAAAAAGAAAAAAGTTATGATATTTCATCCATTGAAATGAATTAATTAAATTTAACTGTTATAACTTGAGCTTTTCTGAGCATGCCCAGTTTTAACATGGAGCTGGCCTTGAGGGGCCTTTGAGCATACCCAGTTTGTCTAATGGGGAGCACCCCCTACCATGTGGATGAGGTAGCCTCCTTTGATTGGCTGTGTCATCAAAAATGGTGAAATTGAGCCACATGATCTCTTTTACACCATTTTTTCCACTGTGCTCTTTTCGTTGACTGTGCCCAGCATGGAGACCATGAACTGAACAAGTGAGAGGGTAAGGACAGTCCTTCCCTGACTTATTTCTCTTTTACTTCAGCTCTGAGAAATGAGTCTGATGATGTTTATGTTTTGTGTTGTTTGTCCTCAGTTTCAGTTGCTGGAGGTAATCCCTGTGTAGAATGGGAGTTTGAGCCATGAGGACCTTAGAGCCAGAACTGCAGGAAGAGTAGTACAACCAGCCAGCCAGCTAACCTACCAGGCTGAAAGCCCTAAGAAGCCAGGGTGAGCTCAAGAAAGGTTTTAAACTTGGAACTGGGAATGTGCTCTATGGGAACAGAGCTAAACTGTGAACCCAATCCACTTTCCCTGCCCAGGGACTGAGGTGGTATAAGAAGGAAAGAAAATATGCTTCCCCCACATTTAGGGGCAGTAAATTTGTATATTTTAAAATTTATTTTTGGAAGCAAATATTCTTTTGTAAAAAGTTCCTGTGTTATACTGTAAAACCTAACTAAACAAGCTTGGGTGGTTGTTTGATGTTTAATAATAAGTTTTCAATAGCTAGGTAGATAGATAAATTTATTAGGCACTTAACTATATGCTAATAAATAAGCAAAACATGTAATTTTAGGATATATAAAAGCTGAGCTTTTAAAAAAGCAGATCAGTTTAAGAACCTGAATAATACAGTGGAAAAGAGCACAGAATTAAGAGGAAAAAAAAAAGAAATGAATTCTAATCTCAGGTGCACTATTTATTTATTAGCTGTGCAATCTTTATCAGCTTGCTTTTCCCCTCAGGATCTTATCTATAAAATAAGAAGCTCAATTAGATTATTTCTATGAATCAATTGTGGTGGTACAATAGATAGATTGCAGAGCCTAGAGTCGGGAAGACTTGAGTTCAAATTTAGCCTCAGACATTTATTAGCTGTGTGACCCTGGGCAAGTCGCTTAACCCTGTTTACCTTAAATTCCTCATCTGTAAAATGAGCTGGAAAAGGAAATGGCAAACCACTTCAGTGCTTGTGCTGGGAAAAGTCCAAATGGGGTCACAAAGAGTCAGACATGACTGACAGGACTGAACACAACAATGAATCAATCATTCATAGCATTTAGTCATTGTATAGCAGGGATTGCATTGGAGTACTTTTCATGGAGCTGGACATGATCACTTTGGCTCCTTGCTAAAGGGCATGAATGGCCAAAAGCTCCTGGTTGGTCTCTTATCCCTATCACTGGGTAGGGAATGAGAGGCTGTGCCAAAAAAAAAAGTATTGGTAATGTAATGGGAGGAGCTTCCCATTTTTGTAGGCTATAAGGAGCAAGGAGAGAGTTTCTGGTCGCGTTCAAGAAAGCCTCTGTTGGGACACATCCATAGCCAGCTCTCTTTGGACTTTTCTTCCCCCACCCCATGCCCCCTAACTCTATCCCAGCAGCAACTATGGTGACTATGAACCTAAGTCCCTGGATCTCTTTCTCTTCTACTTTCCTTGAGTATCCACCACTAAATAGAACAGTGATCCCTAGAAATGAACATTTCTAGTGTGAATGGCAACCTGGTGACCTAGAAAAGTCAAGAGATCCCAGATATTGAATGACAATGATAGGCAAATACCTGCATCTGGAGTGTTTCTCGGAAGAGAAAATGCACCACTGCCAGGAGAAATCACCAGTTGGATTATGCAACAAAACAACCATCTTCTGTGCTGCCAGGAGATTGCATTTATGAGTTGCAAAGGCATAATAAATCAGATATAAAAGTAAAATACCACAAGTCTCACAGGAGTCTTTTCTTCCTCTCAGAAGAGTACAACAGAAGTGATAGGTATAATTTATGGTTTAAATGTTAATATCAACAGACATGAAAAGTTTCTCCAAATCACTAATGATCAGAAAAATGCAAATTAAAACAATTCTGAGTCTCTACCTTGTATCCATCAGTTTGGCTAAAATGACAAAAAGAAATGTGGGGATTTTTTTTTTGCTTGACTATGCTTTATTACATTTGCTTGACTATATTTATTACAAGGCACAAATAAGATCAGTAGGAAACAGAAAAGCAGGACATATTTGAAAATAACACTGAATTTGTTGTATACTTGGAGGGGCTGAATATGGTGCAGATTTGTGTCTGCATGTGCAATATTCTTTCTGATCTGCTTTGTGTATGGAAATCTAATAATCTAATTTGGAGTTTGTTAAATTTAGAATAAAAAATATTTTTTTTTGCTAGGCAATGGGGTTAAATGACTTGCCCAGGGTCACACAGCTAGTAAGTGTTATGTGTCTGAGGCTGGATTTGAACTCAGGTCCTCCTGAATCCAGGGCCAGTGCTCTATCCACTGTGCCACCTAGCTGCCCCCCCAAAATAAAATTTTTAAAAAAGAAAGAAGTAACATTTTTGAGTCTTCTTTGTTCTATGCAATTCTTTTACAGTTGAGGAAATAAATAGCTGCCCTGTACCTGAGGCAACACGGTGGAGTAAATAGAGAGTTGACTTTGGGGCCAAGAAGACCTGGTCGAGTTCAAGTCTTATCTGTACATATAGTGGTTGTGTGATTCTGGACAAGTGATTTCATTTCTCAGTACTCTAGGCAATCCTCTAATGCTGTGTGTTGCCAAGACAAACTGCCAATCTGCAATGGTGGACAGAGTTCTCATTCAGGAGTTCCTGGTCCCCCTACCTGATATCAACTATTTTGTACATTGAGTAGACTTTTAGAAGTGACCCTATCAATCCCTTTAGGGAGAGACACCAGACATGAATAATACCTAAACTTTGTTTCAAGAGATTTTCTCTGGAGTTCTGGGGTATGGGTAAAATGATTCAGAGTGAGAGGCAAAAACTCCCAAGCCCCATCTCAGGGGTTAGGCTCCCATAGGAATGCATCTAGGTTCCATGTAAATCAACAACTGGGGTTAATTTAGGTGACAATTGGAAACCCAAGGAACTTCGATTTCAGTTTAAAACTATAATCATATGAAATTGAGGGAGATGTGGCAATATATAGGGTGTCCCAAGTGGCTTAACATTATACTGTTTTTGATTCACCCTGAGTTTTCTCACGTTCTTGGTTAAAAATAAAGTTTTCAGTTTATAGAACATCCCTTGTTTCTTGTTACTTGAGGATTGTAATTGATTAGTTCCAACAAGAAAGAAGCTCAAAGCTTTCTGGATGCTCACAGCCTAAGTCTCTCATGAGGCATTACCTGACACAGAGCAGAGATTAAAAACTGATCTTCAGTACCCTCTTGTGGCCAGTATTTGGCTATGACTGATTTAGTACATCCTGCACATCACTATTGAACTCGCAGAAAACTGTTGTTTTTGAGAGATAGAAGGATGTTGTTTGTCTTTTTAAAATAACATAATCTTGATGCTTTAGTTTTTCTTGGTGATCCTGACACATTGGTACTAACCAAAGTGGGCACTTTGACCCCACCTATCTCCCCTTCAGGATTCTCAAGTCCCCTGAGGGGTTTGTGAGGTTCTTTCCCCTATTGCCATGGCTTGATTCCTCATTGGCTGGGTTCCCTCCATTGTTAGGGGCCCAGTGACCAGCACTGTTTCATTTAACCACTTAACATTAAGTAACTTGAAATGTTTTCATCCACATAGTTTTCATTTTAATAAATAAAGCATATTCATAGCTTGGGTTTTTGAATCATAGATATAACTGACGAAAACTGCCAGACCCAAATAGCTAACAGGACCTATGCTATTAATGCTAAAGTGAATGCATGCTGTTTTGCATATTAAAGTAACCTATAGATATCAAAGGTTATAATGTACCTCATGCAGCTTATTACAATCTAATAGAAGTAGGATCCTCATCTGAAAACCATGTCACTGATATGTACTCCCCATACATGTAGAGGAGACCAGAACTTAGTTACTTCTAGATGAATTAAAGGTTATTTCTGGACAGTTTAAGTTTAATCATTTTCCAAAGTTTGTTGTTGTTGTCATTTCAGTTGTGTCTGACTCTCCATGACCCCATCTGGGGTTTTCTTGGCAAAGATACTAGAATGGTTTGTCATTTTCTTCTCCAGCTCATTTTACAGATGAGGAACTGGGGCAAACAGAGTTAAGTGATTTGCCCAGGGTAACACAGTAGTAAGTATCTGAGGCTGGATTTGAATTCAGATCCTCCTGCCTGTAGAGTCAGCTTTGTATCCTCTGTGCCATCTAGCTGCCCAAGTTAACATTTAGGCTGATGGTATTCTACACAAAGGCTATTCCATTGAAGAACACAGGACAATGTTAGAGGATTAAAGAGGAGGAACAATGATAGTCACTTCTTCAAAGCTTAAATACTGCCATAGCTCATCAATATAGCAGTTGGAATGGATCCTATCTTATCAGAGGTCCAAAGATTTCCTGCTGGCATTAGTACCAAGCAACACCCCACAGATTTCTGGCATCTTCAGTTGGGCTATAAGATCTAGTCTACTTTCTAGGGTATTAAAAACTTTTATTTTATGATCCCCATTATAGATCTCAACACTTCTAGTTGTTTCCTTTTGGCAGGTGTGGCTCTTGATCAACATCTTTTTTGGTCATAATCTTGTACATAGGGATTGCCTTTACCAAAGGCAGATCCTGTTTCTTGTAGCAGACAATCATTCAGGGCTCTAGCAATTGGCATAAACCCTGAAGAATCAGACCATCTAAAAGTACCTGGTTGTAGTTTTCACTGCCTTTGAGAATCTATGCTTTGCTTCATTCAGTAAGTCTCAGATAAAATATCCCTGGCTCTAAATCCTCCCTTAGCATGTGGTGAGCCAACTACAACCAGTTATAGTATGTCCACATGTGTTCCACAATCTCTCCAAGATACTTCCCTTACTTGACATCATGATTCTCTTGGAAGCAGTTACTGAATATCCTTCATATACAGATGCCATCTGAGCAAGCTGATGGGGTGTGTTCTTATGCCAGATCCCCTTTACATAGGAATCAGGAATCGTTCACCTCACTTTCTCAACTGAGAATTTTAGGCATAGGTGATACAGACATCAGTTTTTAATGGTATTATTTTAGGGAGGCAGATTAGGTCCCTCTGTGTGATGTAATACCCGAAATCCTATCATTAAGAGATTCATCCTATTGGCTGGAGCTTTTGCTAGCCCTTGTATATAAAAGTTCACTGGTAGAGGTAATTCCTTAACTTCACTTTACATCTTAATGGCAATATTGTGTAAATCACTTTCTGGAAAATAGATTTTTACGGGAGGAAGAATAGCGAGTATGAAAGAAATGGGGAATAAGGAATGAGAGCAAGAGACAGAGATATTATGTAACAAAAACCTTGGAGCATTATATTCAAACCCACTTGTAAAAGTAAGTATTTAAACCTACAAATATCAACATAAGTTTATCAATAAATCTAAATCCCCTTATACTCATTTTTCCTGTACATTCACAAATGTGTAAATGTATAATTACTAAAATCATGTAGCCAGGGATAGGTTCAGTTATTAACTACAGGGCTATTGCAACTGTTCATGCATAATGTACCACTTTTATTGTAAATGTTCACGCATAAGGTAATAAGGGCCTGCACCAGGGTAGCAGCTGCATAAGAAAAAGAAGAGGACTTAGATGAGAGATGCTATGAAGGTAGAATTGACAGGACTTGGCAGTAGATTAGAAAGGGGGGGGCAGTAAGAGAGAGTGAGGAGTTAAGGATGACATCTAGTTTGAGAACCTGGAAGACTGGAAAATGGAGGTGTCTTTGAGAGTAATAGGAAAGTTAGGAAGAGAGGAACAGTATCTTTTGGGGGACAATATCTTTTCAGGGAAAGATAATGAGTTTACCTTTGTCTGAGATGTCCAATAGGCAAGATTAGAGGTCAGGACAGAAGTTAGGGTTAGATAAATAGATCTGAGAATCATTTGCACAGAGATGATAATTGAATCCACAGAACATGATCAGATCTCCAAGTGAAGGAGAAAAGTAGAGTACCTAGGATAGAGCCTTGAGGGAATACCAACAGTTATCTAGCATGACCTGGATGAAGGTCCATAAAAGAAAATATGAAGGTGCAGTCAGACAGGTAGGGAGGAGAACCAGGAAAGAAAATCTAGAAAGAAGAGAGTATCAATTAATCAATAAACATTTATCAAGCATCTACATGTACCAGGCACTGTGCTAAGTGGTGGGGATACAAAAAGAGACAAAAGATAGTCCCTGCCCTTAAGGAGCTTACAACCTAATGGGGGAGACAACATGCAAACAAGTATATACAAAGCAAACTATATGCATGATAAATGGAAAATAATTAAAAGAGAAAAAGCACTGGAATTAACAGTATGAAGGAAAAGAGTACGATCAATAGTATCAAAGGCTATTGAGGCGTCAAGAAGCAAGAGGATTGAGAAAAGACCACTGGATTTGGCAATTAATGGGTCACTGGCAACTCTGAAAAGAACTATTTCACTTGAATTTGAGCAGCGAGGTGGCACAATGGATAGAGTGCCTGGCCTGGAGTCAGAAAGACTCATCTTCCTGAGTTCAAATCCAGCTTCAGACACTTACTAGCTGTGTGACCCTGGGCAAGTCATTTAGCCCTCTTTGCCTCAATTTCCTCACCTGTAAAATGAGCTGGAAAAGAAAATGGCAAAACCTCCAGTATCTTTGCCAAGAAAACCCAAAATGGAGTCATGAAGAGTTGGACACAACTGAAAATACTAAGCAACAACAACATTTCACTTGCATGATTAAGTTGGAAGCCAGACTAAAGAAGGTTAAGAAGAGAATGAGAGAAAAGAATTGAAGAGTTCCTTTTATAAATGTAGATAGAATTCTTAATTGTAGATAGACTTCTCAAGGAGTTTAACTGCAAATGGGAGGAGAAATAAAGCATAATAACTAGCAGAGATGGATGGATCGAGTGAGGGTTTTTTTTTTTTAAGGATGAGGAGACATGGAGACATTTGTAGGTAGCAAGGGAAGTAGCCAGCAGAAAAGGAAAGACTGAAAATGAGTAAGAGAATGGAGGAAATGGAGGGTTGTTGGAATCTGTTGGAAAGGATGATATGGAATGGGACCATTCATGCAGGTAGAGGAGTTTACCTTGGCAAGGAAAAGGACCAACTTCTTCATATGAAACAGGAATAAAGGAAGAGATAATTACAGAAGACATCTGTGTGATGTGTGATAAAAAGGAGAGAAAAAGGAGATCTTGGAGGGATTTTTTTTAGTGAAATATGAGACAAGATTCTCAACTGAGAGGATGGGAAATAAAGAGCTATGTGAGGTTTAAGGAGGGATGAAAATATTTGGAAAAACTACTTTGGTGAATGGAATAGTGAATTGATTAGGGAGGTGTAAAAGCATTAGATTGCTATAATGAGGGCTAAGTGTCTCCACTTAGTTACTTATGTAACTTAAATTTATTGTGGACCTAGTCAGCATGGTTTTACTATTTTTCTCTAGTTTCATTTAGCAGCACATGAATAGGAGTGAAAGAAGATGGTGGAAATATTTCAGACTGAGGCTTAAAAGGGCAAAATTAATGATAGGATAATGGACAAGGAACTCCAGAGAAGAGGATAGTATAGAGTTGAAATGGTTCACAAAGGTGTCAAGATAAGGAAGAGAGGAGAGTATAGCCAGTGCCAGGGTGATGGCCTGGGAAAGAAATGAGGGTGGAGTGGAAGGATCACTTGGAGTGGAAGGTCATAAGGAGTATAAAAAACAGAGTTAGGGGTTGTAAGGCAGACAGAAAGATGGAATGACAAAAGACTGTAGTCAGATAAAGGAATTTCAGAGTTTGTAAACATTGCAGAAGAACACACACAGGAAATGGCAAGGGTTTCACCATCTCTGTGTATAGCTAAGATGGGGTGGAGGAGTCAGTCATGGAAAATGAGTTAAGTTGAGGAACTGGGAAGTTAGGGTGTTTAAGGAGTTATCGATATGTCAAAATCCTCTAGTATGAGGGCAGAAGTTACGGAGGAAAGACTTTTAGTTAGGTACTTAACTCCTTGAGGAAGGAAGGAGAGTGTCCTGGAAGTTGGTAGATAACAACCACCAGAATCTTGATTGGGTGATAAAGATGGATTGAGTAAACCTCAAAAAGGAGAGGTTACTGAGTGTGGTGGTAGAGTAAGAGAGTCTGGAAGTATCAGCAGAGAACAAAGAGTATTCCAACTCCACCACTATAATTAGTGGTATAGTGGGATAGGGTGTAAGTGAAACTGCAACCAGTGCTGGAATGGGTGGCTATAGATGCTATGGCATCAGGAGGGAGCCAAGTCTCAGGGAGTTCTAGAAGATGTAAAGAGTGAAAGAAGACAAGATTTAATATGAAAGCAAATTTGTTATTTATGGAGCAAGCATTCTAGACAGCACAGTGGAAGAAGGCATGGGCAAACCATGAGTGGTACATTGGAGGGTTTGGGTTGAGGATGATGGGATGAAGGAAGTGGGCAGTGGGATAAACAAGGACAGGGATTTGTACAATGATAACCAGGGGCCCAGAATCACTGGCATAGGGTGGAGGTATACTAATTAATGAGAAATGAATTCAGACAGGTTATCATAGTAATTTACTTACTTCAGTATCAAGAGGGTCAAAGGTTATTCCTACAGAGGAAGAGTAAAGTCATTGGAAAAATTGATCTTGATCTCAGATGTCCTTTCTTGTGCTGGATAGGCCTTGCACCTCCCATACAACACAGCTGAAAATTCAGATATATTAATCCTAGGGCTAATTTCACAAAAAAGTGATAATATTCCCTTTGAGTAAGAAGCGGCCTCAATAGCTAAAGCCAGTTCAGAAGAGAAGTCTAACAGCAAATATCAGCAGCAGTTTTGCAGAAAAGTGGGTGGAGAGGACTGGTAGTTGAAGAAGTGGAATGAGGCACGAGGAGTCCCAAGGAAAGTATTCTAGCCATGTTCCAGCTGTGCTTCAGGTAAGATACAACCCTAGGAGCATAATTTGTCTGGGGAGTGTCTCCTATCACACCATCACTAAGGAAATTAGTTGGAAATCGTATCCCTTTGCATATGATGAATTGCCCCTTATTTTTTTACTTAACTACTTAGTTCCATTTAAAAGCTTTGCTATTTGATCTGTAGCTTCTGGACTGCTGGTAGAGAATGCAGGAAATAGGTACTTGAACACTATTTGTGTAAGTAATATTACCTAGAAACACACCATCCTGGCCTGGGACAGTAGTGTAAAAGATATCATCAAATTGATGTATGATCAAGAAAAAAGGTGGGTCCATCAAGTAGGGAAAGCTAGAGATAGAAAATAGAGAGCCTGTATGATTCACGGTGTCCCAATAATGTTAAAGGATCCAAAAAAAGGCCCTCAGAAATACCTGACTCCATATATGTTAGTATATTATTGATAAATAAATGCTTTAATCCTTTAACTTGAATACTTTTACTAAACAAAGAAAACTCATAAATCATATAGATTTTTTTCCTCAATTATTTTCACTTTTGCTGAGGACAAATGGGAATAGTCATAAATTAGGCTTATATTTAATTACCAGGAAGAAATGTCTATTGAGGATTGACCCCCAATTCACCAAAAAAGCTTATGGAATCTCCTTTCCTATAGAGTTAAAAAAAAAAAACCATGGACAAATACTTGCTAAATATGTTAGGCATCGTCTCACTTAAAGGCAGATATCAGGGGAATAAACTCATTGTTCTCATATAGTGGCTCTTTACTATCTATGATGAAGTCAGACTGATGGGAAAAACTTTCCTGAGGATGCAAATTGTGATATATGCTGTTATTGCTGAGCCAATAGATATAAATCAAGGCAGCATTACCTCTATCTATTTGACCTTCTGCAAAGAAGACGAGTTTTATAATGAACCAAGGTTTCATTGAGTTTTCTCACTGAAAAAGAAATCTATCCCAATTCTTTCAGATGGGCAAAATGGTTCTATAACTCCCTAGAACAATTTCAGAGCTGCATATTTACTTTCCCTTTATCACTTTGCCCTTTTCACCATCAACCCCAGAGAAACCCAGTGGGTATTGCCTCAGAGAGTTTATGTGCTGTGCCTTAATAAGAAGAGAATGTGAAAGAAGCTGGAGATAGAAGAAGAATCCTTAATGCTTGGGAACACTGCATAGGGAAGAGATTTTTCAAAATCTCTGGTCAGCTGGACCTTGGACCAAGAACTGTTTAACAGACAACAGGATTAAGTGCAGTGTGAAACTGAAGACACTTGGGCAGTGTTTAGGGGGCAAGTGGCTTGACTGAGTTTCATTTGAACAAGACTGAGATTGATACATACAAGAGAAGGCCCTTTAAGAAGGGCCTGGGCAGTTAGGTGGTACAGTGGATAGAGCACTGGCCCTGAAGTCAGGAGGACCTGAGTTCAAATCTGGCCTCAGACACATAACACTTACTTACTAGCTGTGTGACCCTGGGCAAGTCACTTAACCCCAATTGCCTTTAAAAAAAGGGGGGGGCCTACAGATTAGTCTGAAAATGATGAACTGAAGGAGAGTCCATTGAAATGGAGGAAGATCTGCAAGGGTTTTCTTTGAGCTCATTAAGCAAAGTTTTCTCTGTTAACATCTCTTGAGGAATCTCGTATGATTGCATGGAATACACCTGGTAGGAGAGCCTTTAAGGAGATATTTTATTCTTCCAGAGTAAATGTTCTATTTTGTGGTCAACAAACAAAAAGCACATGGGATTTTGTATTTTCTTCAGCTTTCAGTCAAAGGTGTTATTGTAAAGCTATCTTTCCTTTAGAAAAACATCTGCAAAAGCCTACCTTTTCCCTTCTCATTCCTTTAGCAAAGATATCCTCAATGCATTTTGTATTCTGCTAATTATATTGATACAGGAAAGTAGGCATATGGTTATTAGTTATTGATATTTTCTCAATTGTCTTTTTTGAGTAATAAGTTTCAAGTTCTTAATATCTTTCCTTAGATGGATCCTTATTAAGAATGCATCTCTCATCACAATGTAATAAAATTATATTTGATAAGGGACCATGGAAACATAGATTAAAAACTAATTGGAGATTAACCTAATCTTAAAGAATGAGGGGGTTAAAGAACAAATAATAGAAACAATCAATAATTTCATTAAAGAGAATGACAATAATAAGACAACATATCACAACCCATGGGATACAGTAAAAGCAGTAATCAGAGGAAAATTTATAACTCTAAACGCTTACATCAATAAAATATAGAAAGAGCAGAACAATGAATTGAGTCTGCAGTTAAAAAAACTAGAAAAAGAACAAACTAAAAATCCCCAATCAAACACTAAATTGGAAATCCTAAAAATTAAAGATGAGATTAATAAAATTGAGTGTAACAATTCAATTAATAAATAAAAGTAGGAGTTTTTTTTATAAAATAGATAAACCATTGGTTAGTTTGATTCAAAAAGAGAGAAGAAAACCACATCACTATTATTAAAAATGAAAAGTAGGACTACACAACTAATGAAGAAGAAATTAAAGTAATTATAAGGAATTATTTTGTCAAATTATATGCCAATAAATTTAAGAATTGAAATAAAATGGAAGAATATGTACAAAAATATAAGTTGCCTAGATTAGCAGAAGAGGAAATGGAACATCTAAACAGACTTACTTTAGAGAAAGAAATTGAACATGTCCTAAATGAGCTTCCTAAGAAAAAAGCACCAGGACCAAATGGATTTACAAGTGAATTCTATCAAACATTTGAAGTTCAACTAATTCAAATATGAAATAAATTATTTGGAATAATAAGCAAAAAACAGATCCTGTAATCTATTATTTGATAAACCCAAAGACCCCAGCTTCTGGGATAAGAACCCACTCTTTGAAAAAAACTGCTGGGAAAACTGGAAAAGAGTATGGCAGAAACTAGGCATAGACCCAAATCTCACACCACATACCAAAATAAAGTCAAAATGGGTTCAGGACTTAGATATAAAGGCTGATACCATAAGTAAACTGGGAGAACAAGGAATAGTTTACCTATCAGATCTATGGAGAACAGAAGAATTCATGACCAAACAGGAAATAGATAGAGAACATTATGAAAAGCAAAATGGATAATTTTGATTACATTAAATTGAAAAGTTTTTGCACAAACAAAGCCAATGCAACTAAGATTAGAAGGAAGGTAGAAAACTGGGGAAGAATTTTTACAACCAGTCTCTCTGATAAAGGCCTCATTTCTAAAATATATAGAGAATTAAGACAAATTTATAAGAATACAAGCCATTCCCCAATTGATAACTGGTCACAGGATATGAACAGACAGTTCTCAGATGAAGAAATTAAAGCCATCTATAGTCATATGAAAAAATGCTCTAAATCGTTATTGATTAGAGAAATGCAAATCAAAACAACTCTGAGGTACCACATCACACCTATTAGATTGGCCAACATGACAAAACAGGAAAATGATAAATGTTGGAGAGGATGTGGGAAAATTGGAACACTAATACATTGTTGGTAGAGTTGTGAAATGATCCAACCATTTTGGAGAACAATTTGGAACTATGCCCAAAGGGCTACAAAAATGTGCATACTCTTTGATCCAGCAATAGCACTTCTAGGGCTATATCCCAAAGAGATCATACAAATGGGAAAAGGACCCACATGTGCAAAAATATTCATAGCAGCTCTTTTTGTGGTTGCAAAGAATCGGAAATTGAGAGGATGCCCATCAATTGGGAAATGGCTGAGCAAGTTGTGGTATATGAACGTAATGGAATACTATTGTGCTATAAGAAATGATGAACAGGCTGACTTCAGAAAAACCTGGAAAGACTTATGTGGTCTGATGCTGAGTGAAGTGAGCAGAACCAAGAGGACTTTGTACACAATAACAGCCATGTTATGCGATGACTAATATTGTTAAACTGAACCCTTCTCAGCATTATAAGGATCTAAGACATCTCCAGAGGCCTCAGGATGGAAAATGCTGTCCACATCCAAAGAAAGAACTATGGAAGTCGAATCGCTATCACTCATTTTTACCTTCTGTTGAATTTTTTTCATCTTTCTGATGGTTCCTCCTATTAGTTTTAATTTTTACTTACAACTTCACTAATGTGAAAATATGTTTAATGGGTATGTAAATGTAAAGCCTATATCAGATTGTGCGCTGTCTTGGGGAGGGTGTGGGGGAAGGTAAAGGGAGATAAATTTTCCAACTCAAAAGCATATGAAAAAAAATAAAAAAATTATTAAAAAAAAAAGATCCTACTGAACTCCTTTTACGAAATAAATATGATACTGATACCTAAAACAAGAAGAGCAAAAACAGAGAAGGAAAATTATAGACCAATTTATTAATGAATATGGATGCAAAAATCCTAAGTAAAATACTGGCTAAAAGATTACAACAGTATATTACAAATATTATACGTTATGACCAAGTAGGATTTATACCATAAGGAAAACTATTAACAATTGTTATATCAATAATAAAAGTTTAAAAAATCATATGACGATGCAGAAAAACCTTTGACAAAGTACAACACTCATTTCTATTAAAAAATGTATTTTTCCTTAAACTGATAAAGTATTTACCTAAACTCATCAGCAAGAATTATTTGTAATGAGGATAAGGTAGAAGCACTCACAGTAAGATCAGGTGTGAAACAAGGATGCCCTCTGGCACCAATATTATTCAATATTGTATTGGAAATCCTAGCAATAGCAATAAGAGAAAGAATAGAAATAGAAGGAATCAGAATAGGGAATAAGGTAATAAAACTATCTCTTTTTGCAGACAATATGCTGATATACTTGGAAAATCCCCAAAATTCAACTAAAAACTTAGCTGAAGCAATAATTTTAGCAAAATAGCTAAATACAAAGTAAATCCACAAAAATCATCAGCATTTCTATATATCACCAATAAACCCCTGCAAGAAGAGACAATAAGAGGTACTCCATTTAAAATAAATCTAGTATAAAATATCTAGAAGTACACCTGCCAAAGCAAACTCAGGAACTATATAAACAAAATTATAAAAAATTTTTATAAAAATAAAATCAGATTTAAATAATTGGACAAATATTAATTATGTATAGGGAGACAGGGACAATATAATTAAAATGATAATTTTACCTGAGCTAATTTATATATTCAATGCCATCCCAATTAAATTGCCAAAAAATTATTTTATTGAATTAGAAAAATAATAACAAAGTCATTTGGAAGAACAAAAAAATGATTAGAAAAAAAGGAAAAGAACTTATATGTTCTGAAATGTTTATAACAGCTCTCTTTGTGGTGGCAAAGAATTGGTAATTATAGTGATGTCCATCAATTAGAGAATGGCTGAACAAGTTGTGGTATATGATTGTGATGGAATTCTACTATGCTGTAAGAAATGATGAACTTGATGATCTTAGAAAAACATGGATAGACTTGCATGAAATAATGAAGAGCTAAATGAGCAGAACCAAGAGAACACTGTATACAGTAACAGCAATATTGTTTGAAGAACAATTTTGAGTGACTGAATAATTTTGACTGCTAATAAATACCCAAATTAACTACAAAGGACATATGAAAGAAGATGCTATCTGCATCCAGAGAAAGAACTGATAAATAGAAGTATGTATAGAATGGTTTTACATATATATATTTCTGTCTAATGGTAGCCATTTTGGGGCTGGGGAAAGCGGGGAAAAAAAAGAAAGTTACATGATAATTTTATTATATATTTAACAGGAACAGCAAGTTGTACATAACAGATTAGCAGTTTTCTGTACAATCATCTTTATCTATTCTACTATATTATGGAAATGCTTGTTTTATTCCTTAAGTTCAGAATAAAATACACAAAAGTTTAAAAAATTTTTTAAAGGAAAAGATAAAAAAAGAATGAATCTCTCAAACTTTAAAAATTATCACCTCCAGTAGGAAATTCTCTTTTCTCCTCTTAGCCCAAGCTGATCTTCCTATCTTTGCCTTGGTGCAACTTTTACTCTCTCATGTAACACATCAAGGCTGTGATGTTCAAGTTCACAAGTGTGTTGGTTCCACTATTGTTGATAGAGAGGCAATGTGGTACAGTGGATTTGGAATATGGGAATCTGGGTTCAAATCCAAGATATGCTAACTACCACCTAAGTGACTCCTGGCAAATAAATCATTTCATTTCTTTGAGCCTTATTTTCCTCATCTGTAAAATGAGGAAACTAGATGACCTCTGATGTCCCTTCCAGCTCTAGATCTATGTTCCTATGAACCAGATATTACTAGAACATTGCCAGCATTTTTCCATCCAACCTTT
Source organism: Phascolarctos cinereus (assembly GCF_003287225.1). Classification (NCBI taxonomy): domain Eukaryota; kingdom Metazoa; phylum Chordata; class Mammalia; order Diprotodontia; family Phascolarctidae; genus Phascolarctos; species Phascolarctos cinereus. Next base: position 175,905,742 of record NW_027555736.1, on the reverse strand, counting down.
TGTTTAGTTATAAAACACCTTAGGTTCCAGAGATAGTGTCCTGCTGAACACCATAGCATATTTGATATCAAAGGTGCCAAGCACATCTCAGAATATAGGAGGCTAATTTCAAGGCTGGCTATACTTAGTGAAGTGGCACATTGGAGTTAGCAGACCAAATATTGCTGATTTCCACCGGATATGATGTATCTTTCAGTAAATATATATAGCCTATTCATACTTCATATTCATATTGGGGCAGTTAGGTGGTGTAGGGCCTGGAGTCAGGAAGGCATCTCCCTGAGTTCAAATCTGGCCTCAAACACTTACTAGCTGTGCCAGTCACTTAACTCTGTTTGCCTCAGTTTCCTCATGTGTAAAATGAGCTGCAGAAGGAAATGGCAAACCACTCCAGTATCTTTGCCAAGCAAATCCCAAATAGGGTCACAAAGAACTGGACACAACTGAAAAATGAAATATCAATGGTGTTTATATACCTTATGGTGTGAATGGATTCTCCAGAGGTTCCCAAACTTATTTGATTTACTGCCCCCTTTAAAAAAAAATTGCTTGGTGCCTCCCTGGAAATCTACTTCTTTAACCCTTTAACTTTTTTTTTTGAAACTTGCATTATTTTTTAAAAAATAGAAAATATTTTTAAATGATGCATATTAAATTTAATAATTTATTGTGAATTTGTGGCTTTTTTGTGCATTGAAATTTTGATGATGCAATATTATGTCATATAACCATACAGTATTGTATTGTAAACAAGTCATTACACCCACATTTTCCTGCTGATGCGTGCTGGACTTCCCAACAATGCACAACATGCTCATCTGTCAACACTTACTTTTTAAGACCTGTCAGCCAACTTGACCACTGGTTGGTTATAACTTGTATTTTGTATGTTTATTTGGAAAATAACATAATCACTATGACTTTAACTCTATTACAAAACACATGAAACACATACAAATGGTTTTTCAAATTTTTCTTCTCTTCTTTCCTTATGCTTCCACAGCCCCCTCTTTTTTATTCAATGCCCCCCAACTGTACCGGAGGCTACTACTGCCACCTCCCACTTTGGGAACCTAGGCTCTAGAGGAAGTTGGCAATTATTCTCAGGAGACAATCTGAGAAGGAGAGAAGAAATTTGAATACTGGTTGGCATTTGTTACTGAGATGCTACAAGAATAATAAGCAGTTGCTACAAAAAAACTACATGCACCGAATAGAATCTTAGAGGGCCTGTATTATGTACATGGCATATGTTAAAAATGGAAAACCCGTCTGTTAACAGTGTATGAATGCTTGAGGGTCTAAGATGCTGAGGATTTTCAGATCAAATCTGTAACTACAACCCAAGAGTAGGACAAAAATAGGCAAGCTCAGTGATTAAGGAAGTAATCCTCTGGAACTGTGCCAAAAGAGCCCACCAAGAGGAGTACCCTGGTTTTTGTTATATGCATGGGCAGGATGGACACTTGTGGGCTTAGGACACCTAAGGAGAGAATCAATCCTCAGGATTCAACAGTTCAAAAAACATTTTAGAAATGTATTTGTGTTTTGTCTTTATAACACTTTCATTTCTGAATACCTCTCCTCCTACTGAGTGAGGCATCCTTTGTAACAAAATAAAAAGGAAAGAACAGTGGTTCAGCAACTGGCTGGCACATCAACCTACTCTGACAGTTCCTGCAATGCATCTGCAATGCAATACACTTACTGTGCCCTACCTGTCTATAAGAAATAAGGAAATGAATTTCTCAACTGTTGCTGTCATACTAAACATATTGATGCCCCTTCAAGTACCCAAACTCCCCAATTCCTCAATCTATTTATTCGCCATGACCTGCTCCTACACTCCCCCTCAGCTGCCCACAGATAGTTGCACCTTTGATCTTGCCCATAGTATTCCATTTCCCTGTTCATGAACTCTGAAATTTCTTTAATTTGATCATTATTCTTTATTATTCCATCTTTTCTTCTTTCTCAGGCCCTCTAGCCCTATCCTTTGTCCTCCTTGTACCTCTAATATTTTCACCTCTCAGTTCTTTCCCAGGCTATTTTATACTCTCCTCCCTTCCCTATCTCAATCCCTTTGAGAATCAGTTCAACTCTATACTATACTATCCTCTACATTCAATTTTTTTGCCTCCTTGTCCTATTACTTAACCTGCCTTTATCAAATTCAGTATTCCTGGATTACTTCCACCATCTTATTCCTTTTCTCCTGCAGAATGGTTCTAGAAAAAAATCATGAAACTGTGTTGACTGGATCCACTACAAATTTGACTGGTCCCCATTAGCGATGGCGGCTTCGGGGGGTTAGGGGAAAGGAGAGGCCAGCTGGGGGTCAAGACTGGGAGCGGGGAGCAGCAGTGGGGTCTCCTCAGGTCTCTCCCTTGCTCCAGACCCTCAGCCTTGGTACTAACGCCTCTTCAGTATCTTCTGCCACTCCCGGACCTCTGAATGGGACGTGGATCGAAGAGCTCTCCCCAAATCTCTATTTAAGGAGGGCCCCAGGTCATCTATGTTTTTGTTTCCCACCTGATAGAACTACTTCGGACTTCTTCATAATGCCCCCGCGTTGGGCACCTACCCCCCCACCCCTCCTTTTCGCTTCTTGAGGGTAGGTACTTTCTTTTTCGTATTTGTATCCCCAGATCTTAGCACAGTGCCTGCCACATGGGAGGGACTTAAGTGTTCACTGACTGACTGCACGGTGAGGGTCCACTGAAATGGCACCTGGAAGGAATCAACTGCTCAATTATGTAAGGCGGCTACTGTACCTTCTTCCACACAAAGCTTTTCTAAGCAGATTTCTGCTCCATTCCCCACGCCTAAGCCTGCAAGCGACCAGAAATGGCTGGTCTAACTGCGGCAGGTGGGAGAGCGGAAGGCAGAGCAGCCAGAACCTGCAGAGGACGAGGGCACAAAGCAGGGAGGCTCGGGGGAAAGAGGGGAAGGGGGTGTGGACTGGGGGTGGAATGAGGAAGGAGAGAATGAGGGAGGAGGGGTGGAGGGAGGTGGGATGGAGAGGGGATAGAGGCAGAAGGGGTTGCGGTGAACTGGGGGGAGGGAGCAGGGGCGAAGGGGACAGTGAGGGTGGGAGGGAGGAGAGGACCAGAAACCGCGAGGTAGGAAGGTCCATCCCCTCAATAAACTCAGGCCCCGCCCTCTTGCTGTCCCTTCCACGCATGCTCAATCCAACCCTCCGGGCTCTCTCCTGGCCTGATCAGGACCAGAAGTGACGTCATCCGCATGACCCAGAAGTGCTGTTTGGGAGGCGAGACCAGGACTTCGCGGGGTCGCGCCCTCGGGATTTGGGGCTGTCTCCGCTGGAGGGCGGTCGGGGTCTCCGGTGCATCCCGGGAAGCTAAGCGGTCTGGGTCCCTTTCCTTGTCCTCGGCGTTAGGAGGCAGCCGTTGCCATGACAACCCAGGCAAGTTTGGTGGCGAACCGAGGCCGGCGTTTCAAATGGGCCATTGAGCTGAGCGGCCCTGGAGGAGGCAGCAGGTGAGGCGCAAACGGGCCCGGGGACGAGAGGAGGACGGGAAAGGCTCATTCCCTGCCAGCCGGGGGACCCTCCGGAAAGGGGCATACAGGTTATTAAGCGCCCGCTGCGTGCATGGCCCCGTGTTACATATGACCCGGGGGTACAGATACTCCGCAGTCCTTGTTTGCGGGAGCTTACCCAGTAGGAGTGGGACACACCTGCGCGCACGCACACCACCCTAGCGTGACAGGAAAGAGGGACACCCCGACAGGCTACGTAGTCTGAGACATTGGAGGAGGGATGAGTCCCCAAGCGAGCGTCCTGGGAAGGCCTCCGGGAAGTGGCATCTCACTGGCCCTGAAGGAAAGGGGGGACTTTGGTGATGTAGATTGAATGGGACAAGATAAATCAATGAAAGTTCAGGTGAAACAGGGAGATGAAATAGAGCAAAACAGCTGGCAGGGAACCAGATTGTAGAAGGGCTTGATTGCTAGTCAGTCTCTAATCATTTATTATGGGCTTACTACATGCTAGGTACTTTAACCACTAGGAGTACAAAGAAAGGCAAAAAACACAGTTTTTGTTCTTAAGGAACTCGAATTCTGATGTGAGAGAGAACATACAAACTATTATCTACAGACATACTTGGTAAATTGGAGGCACAGAGAGAGGCAGAAGGTGGGTTTTGAGCTAAGACTTGCTAGGGAAGCTAGGGAAGCCAAGAGGCAGAGAGCCTAGAATGGCCCAGGGGTCGGCCACTGAAAAGACATGGAGTCAGGAGATGGAGTGTCACCTGTGAGGAAGTCAGCCTATGTCCCTGCATCATATATGGAGGGAGCAGAGGGTAAGAAGCCTAGCTAGATAGGAAGGGGCCAGGCTGTGAAATGCCAAATAAAATGTCAAACAGGGCATTTTATCCTGGGAGCAATAGGGAGTCACTGGAGTTTAGTGAATAGGGGGTTGATGTGTGTTTTAGGAAAATCCCTTTGGCCCCTAAATGGAGGACAAAATGGATTGTGGAGACCTGAGGCAGGGAGATGAATCAGGAGTTTAAACTTTATTAGGTAGGTAGTAGAGAACCACTAAGGTATTTTGGGCAGAAGTGTAATGGAATCAGAGCTGTGCATTAGGAAGATTATTACTTATTCCATTGATGAGAAGAACAAACCTGAGAGAGGATAGGCTGGAGGGTAGGAAGCTTGCTGTCTCAGTGGAGTGTAGGGGACAAACATGAGATTTTGAGGTAAAATCAACAGGACTGCACCACTTTAGTTCAGGCCATACTCACCTCTTGTGTAGCCTTAAGTCTTTCCCAACTGCAGTCTATCCTGCACAGATGCCAGATTAATTTCTTTAAACATAGATCTGACCATGTGACTCCCCAACTTAATCAACTTCAAGGACTTCCTATTACCTCTAAGATCAAGTATAAACTTTTGAGACTTTTCTACAAACTACAAAGTCCAGATTTAGTGGCCATTACTCCTCCTCCTCCACTATACAATTCAGCCAAACTGGACTTTTCTCTGTTCACACAGGATACACTATCTCCCAACCTGGTGCTGTTGCACTGAATGTCTTACATACCTGGCATGTACTCCCTCCTTACCTCCTCTGAGCCCCTCCCTTCCTTGAAGATGAAGCTCAAGAACCATCTTCTGGATTTAACCTTTCCTTGTTTCCCCATCTCCTAGTACCCTCCCTCTCAAACTACCTTGTACTTAACCACTCTGTATATATTTGTCTTTATGTTATGTCTATTTTTATATGTACTTGTTAGAATGTAAGCTCCTTGCAAGCAGGGGTTGTTTTATTCTTTGTACTTTTATGTACAACATCTAACACAGTGTCTGGCACAAAGAAAGCACATAATACCTGAAGATTCAGTTGTTATAGATTAGGACTGTGAAGGGACTACAGATGCCATCTAGTCTTAAACCCTTTCTTTTACAAATGGGTCACAATTATGAGCACTAGTGACTGGGAAGATGGTAATGCTAAAGAAGTTAGAGAAGAGGGCAGGATTTTTTGGGGGGAGAGTTTTGGGAGATTGCATGGGAGATGAGGTTGGGAAACCCCTAGCCTCTGCTTCTTGGTCTGGTTCTTTAGGGGCCGAAGTGACCGGGGAGGTGGCCAGGGAGATTCCATGTATCCAGTGGGTTACCTGGACAAGCAAGTGCCCGATACCAGCGTGCAGGAAACAGACCGGATCCTGGTAGAAAAGGTACAGAGATATAAATAGGTGATCAGTGCTTTTGAAACCTTTGAGCTCTACCTTTCTTTGGTGGTGAAAAGAGTATCTCTTTAAAGACCTACAAAGTAAAACCTTAGACCTTTTAGAGACAATGCTTGGGACAGAAGGGGACAGGGACAGGGAGGACAAAATCTGTCTCTTTCCTCCCCTAGTAAATGCTGGAGAAAATGGTACCTGGATAACTCCTTGGAAGACAGCCTAAAAATTTTAATAAGCAGGCCTCTCACTCCTGTTTTCTAATCTTTGGATAAGAGATCCTCAGATGGCAGCAGAAAACAAATTTGAAAAGACATTCTGCTGACAAACCTTGGTGAAGGTCACCCAGCCATAATTGGTAGTGGGGGTGTTAGTAGTGATTGAAGTGAAATAATCATATATTTCTTCTAGCGTTGCTGGGACATTGCCCTGGGTCCCCTCAAACAGATCCCCATGAACCTTTTCATCATGTACATGGCAGGCAACACTATCTCCATCTTCCCCACCATGATGGTGTGTATGATGGCCTGGCGGCCCATTCAAGCACTTATGGCCATTTCAGCCAGTAAGTATTCTTGGTGCTAGCAAGGTATGCATTGTCTTTTCAAGCAGCTTTACCACAGAGGGAACCAGTCTGTCTTCCCCAGAATGTGGGAGGCACATGTTTCCCCCAGTGTTTGGGGACCAAAAGCCAGTTCCTTAGGGGATATCCCCATTGAAGTAACGTGTTACAAAGCCCTTTGTTAGTGAGAAGTGAAGCTAAATTGCTTATATTTGAGTTTCTCTTTTTTCTATAATCATCAGTTCCTCAGTAAACAGCCCAGTCTTGGTATGTCCTTGTATTAGTCTGTGGTTGCCTTGGAGCTGTCTTGATACCTCTCATTGCCATTGCAGCTTTCAAGATGCTGGAGAGTTCAAGCCAGAAGTTCCTCCAGGGCTTGGTCTATCTCATTGGGAACCTCATGGGGTTGGCTTTAGCTGTCTATAAGTGCCAATCCATGGGGCTGCTGCCTACACATGCATCAGATTGGTTGGCTTTCATTGAACCCCCTGAGGTAAGGCAAAAAGTAGAAATTTAAATTTGCCTAGGTTGAGATGTAATCAGCAGCTGACTGGGTCATCTACCTGATTTGTCAGAAGGTGGGGTTGGTGTTAGAAAACCAGACTTAGCAGATAAGGTACATAAGGAGCTTCAGAAAATGTTGAGTGGAAAGCAAAGGTGGAAAGTAGGAGAGCTGGGAGTAAAAGATTAAAGGGACTTGGTGAGAGGCTACACTATGACCTTTACCATTTTCTTCTTTCTTCTTTCTTTTCAGAGAATGGAATTCAGTGGTGGTGGGCTACTCTTATAATCAAGGGAAAACGTGAATTGCGCCCCCTCACACGTGGATCCCATTTGATTTTTGTCACTTATCCCTTCTCAGTAACACTTTAGTCTGTTCTGCTTTGCAAAGGTCTCCTGTGCTGAAAAGAAGAATCAAAAAACTAAGAACAAAGCTAATAGGGTCAGAGTACCAACAAAGAAAAACTACAGAGATGCTCCTGGCTGAAAATAATGTAAAAAACTTTATTTATGTTTCCGATACAGAGCAAAAACAACAATCAAAACCCTAATTCCGTGTAAACAAAAGAGTGGCTGCTTCGGCCTCTCCTCTCAATAAATTAAACTGCTCAGAGTGGCTCTTGGAAAAGAAAACAAAGTTGCATGAGTTCCTTAAATCCATTTTCCTTAAAATAAAGGTTCTACCTCTAAATGATATTAAAGGGGACAAATACGGCTGGAGACACTTGTGGCAGATTTGAGAAACTAATGCTAGCTTCAGATTCTACATGATGAGAAGAAAAAAAAGAAAAAAGAATTGTTAATACCAGACTGAACCTGGGCATTTTCTACCTGTCATATTATTGTAACTTAGGGACAGAGGAAGGTGACTGTGCTTAATCCATCACAGGGTAGGGAATGGGTTCCTTAGGGAGAGGCAGTCCCCAGCTGCCTCAGGAAGCTGTGAGGCATGTATGAATATGAAGTAGTGATCTTTCCCCTGCTAAAAGACTGGCCTCAGTATGATTTTTAATCCAGCTAGTGAAGGCATAGACCAATAGCAAGAGGATGTTTGACACTACACTTCCTGGGAATATTATGGCTAAATCTCCAAATTTGATCTTGTCCCAAAGGTAGAAGTTTCTTCCCCTCCCTTACCTCTGTCAAAGCAGACAGCCCCCTTCCCTAAGGTGCATTCTCTTGATGAGTTTTCAGTATTGCTCTACTTTGCAGTGATTGAGAGACATGTTAGACACAAGAGACAAAATACACTCATATACAGTGACCCACACAGAAATGGGAGAGTTTGAGCAGGGGACAATACTCTGCCATGTAACAGTGATTTAAAAAAAGAAATAGATGGAGGCAGAGGGGCTATACAAATAACCTCCAGTTCCCTCACCCCTTTAAAATATTCTGACTATAAACTTCAGGGAGAATTCCCTTTCATTTTTCTGTCTAGATTACATTTAACTTAATCTACCTAATCTCTAAAAATATCACCTTTTTGGACTGGAGGGTGCTGCTCAGAGAAACTAAAAAGCCCATGAGGAGATGAAATGATTTTTGGAGTATCAGGTTGCAAAAGTCTAGGCTTGTGGGCAGAGCAAGGAGGGAATCTTCTGGCATTGAACTCCAGTCCACACCATAAAAAGGAAATTGGTAGAGGGAAACAAGGAATAAAAGGTGCAACACAAGGTATAAACAAGGTGTTTTCCTGACACATTGGAAGAAGAAACAGGAGCTGCTTCCGTCCAGAAAGACAGGAATTAAATTTGATTCGTTTTTCACTATTCTAATTTGTGTCTACTGATGGGTTTCTTTAGTTATACTGAATGGCTGCCTTCTTTGTCCATGGAGCTAGTTGAATCATCAGAATGTTGCACATTCTCAAATGCTACTGAGTAAAGAAGGAAGAGAGATTATAACTATTTTCAGTTTAGTCAAGTAACAGCTGAGTCCACGAAGTGGCACGGGCCTAGGCAAGGTGGAGTGGTCCCTATACATGAATCTTTCTGTAACAGAAAGATTTCAGACTAAGTTCAGGTGTCTGAAATTACTGCCACAGCCATATAAGGCAAAGATTTCCTATGCCTGGAAGCAGTATCTTGGTGATTGGCCAAAAAAAAAAAAAAAAGAAAAAAAAAAAGGAAAGACTATTTAACTTGTAAAATTATCCCCTCAGTCCAGTACTTCATAGCATTCTGAGAATGCAAAGGAAATTGGCAATCACAAGGCGTCTGACTGATCTCTGAGTCTAGAGCCAGGTCTTTACAATCAGAGTAAAGGAGGAAATTGAGGGAAAGGGCAATGCCCTCCCCCACCTCCCACCCTAAGACAAAACCAAACAAAAACCTTATTTCTTAAATTGTCTGTGCAGTGCTATTAACTTCTCTCACTTCATCTCAACTCCAAAAGCCAGGCCACAAAACGAAAGAACCTGGAATTTCTTCAGCAAGGCCAATGCCAATTCATATTCTGAGTCACTTTGAGAAGGAACGAAGGGAATTTAGCAACTCAGTGACTTTGGCACTGTGAATTAATGTATGGCACCAGAACTTTCAATTCCATTGCTGAATTCACCCTCAAAATATAAGCCCATCTTATTTTAAGTGATCTAATTATCTTTAGGGCAGATCAGCCAGTCTCCCTGTTTGCTCTGTGCCTACTAACAGAGGATGGGAGGAAAGGGGAGATAAGCCCAGTAAATTTCTCATTACTGACATCCAGTTTGTTTATTTTGTCCAAGTCACTCACCTATAAGTGTCCATGGACAATAGTTGTGTCATTCTGAGCACCTAGCTGGGGTTTCCATGAATGATTCAATCACCTAGACAACACTCCTTTTTTAAAAAAAAGTAATTTCCAGTGTAACAATGCCTTACATAATACTATGGAATGGGCCGAATTTGGGAAAATGTGAAACATTCAATGTACATACAACGTACACACATGCTTTAACCTGGGATCAGACTAAAGAGCAGCATCTATTGAGGAATGGTTTCTAAGTTCTTGCAGAAAGGGCTTTGTGTATAGGTTAGTTTCATTCTTTGTAGTACCACAACATAGAATGAGGTCCTTGGAAGGCAAGCGCACTGAAGATGAGCTGAGAAAGTTTTCCAGATGGGTCTGTTATAGAGAGACTGGGTTGCCGTATACTTGTGGCTATAGATTTTTTTGGCTGGAATGTTGTTATACTTCTCTGAGCATCATCCTTGGAATGAACTTCCTGGAGTTAAAGTTTCTGCAGGAGATCACAACTGAGTAAAGGTTTCTGAGATCCATCTTGCAGCTTCCGTCTTGCCCAAAGCAAAATGACTGTGCCTCCTGTCCTATTTAAATTTACCCTCTGATCCTGGCTCCTTTCTGCCTTATCTCTTTTTCTCTTCTGGTTATAATGTACACTAAACTGGGTGATGACAAGATTTTTAGGTTCCAATGATGATGAGGGAGTAACTCACATTTAGGTCCTGCTTTCTAGTCACAAAGCATTTTACACGCATCTCATTTGACTTGCTTCTTTTAGAGGAAGGATGAGGGTCAAGTGGGAAGAAGGGCACCTCCAGTTCCCTTTGCACTAAAGTACAGGGACAGAGGAGGTCTTGAGGCTCAGCTCCGCAAAAGTTCAGCATCACGTATACAGAAAACAGCCCTCTGGTCCAGTGGGAATGGCAGCAAAGTGCCAGATCATCTGAGATTTTTGTGGAGAATTGAAACCTGTGAGGAGGGTTGGGTCAAGCAAAACACATCAGGTACAGTTAGGAGTAGATGGTGATCACTTCACTGCCGCCTCCTCTTACAAGGAGGACACGCTCTAGCCCTTCTGTAAGCACCTCCAGGAATTCCATATCTATGCAGATGTGTCAAGGAGTCAATCAGAGCCAGAACACTAACACATTCAGCTTTGCATCTTGACACCCAAGGGCTTTTTGTCTTCACAGAATTTAAAAACAAGTATTAAGACATGGTTTATGGCCTAGGGATTAGAGAGGGGGACTGAACCTTGGATCCAGTTTGTTCCTGTGCAAAAACAATTCAGGAACCTAGTCCCATTATATCCCATACTATATGTCCCTTCCCATTTTACACAAGAGATGTTTTGGAAATCTAAATAGTCGTGGATTAACCCATGTTGTACTTTCATATTCACCCTAAAGCAGCAATGACAAGAATCAGAAGTCCACGGACACATGAGCCTCCAATATCTGTTTCTACAAGGGTTTCCAAAGATGATTGATTGAGGTGATTTCTATCACTTCACCTTCCCCACCAACAGCTCTTTTTGCTTCTTCCTCCCTGTGAGTTGAACTGGTAGGTAAAGGGATCAATGCACTTTGCAGCCCCACAGGGTATCCATCCCAAACTGGCCCTTGTTTGTAGATGGGGAAAAGAACCTTCATATAGAAAGGTTTATGTATAAGAAAGATTCCTGGAAGAAGAGCTGTTTAAGAGTAATTGGGCAGAATAAGGATCCAGATGAAAAAATGAAATCTATCCAGAAAATCTTCACCTTATCAAAGTCCTTGTTTAACAATTTTAAAAGTCATGAAGGATATCTGGCTTCACTTCTGTGGATTTCAAAATATTTCAATTACCTTGTACACAGAGGGAAATTTGGGGTAGACTAAATTACTTTTTATAGTCACCTAGCCATTCTATGTCCAAGGGAAAGATTCATAAATCTTGGAAAGGATACAATTCTCATCACCTTCAGGGTTTCGGGGTGGCCCTGGCATGTTCAGCAATACCAACTTTGCTTCATGGGACTTGTTGACAATCACCTCATTCAGCTTTACAGCAGTATGCATCCGCCTCACATTAGACTGATCTCTGGGGAGAAGACAAAGTGCAAGTAGAGGTAGTCCAGGGGAAAGAGAAATTAGCCTAAAGCTGAGGCAGACAACTTGTCTGGCCTTAGTGTGAAGAGTGGTAATGTGGTAGGTAGGGATAAATCTAAACTGGAGCATACTACTAGTTTGTACTTCTTGCTTTTTTCTCTTAAGCACCTGGGAAATACACCAAATTTAACCTCCTTTATATTTTAGGGCAAGATACCATTGTTTTGCCCTCATGTTATCAGGGTTAACTTTAGTGGAACAGGTTGGAAACTTTGGGCAGAAGAAAAATTTTAGCCACTTATTTCTTTGGTTTCTTCTCACAACATTCCTCAGGTCAAGTAATAAATCTCCCTCACCTACTTTTACAGGCCAGGATGATAAGAGGTGAAAAAACATGTTTCAAGTCATGCCATAAGTTAAGTGGCAGAACTAAAAACAGAAATTTAGATCTTTCATACTATGTCTGATGCTTTCCACCTTTTCTAAAGATGAAGATAAGATGGCCTTTTTATATCCTTGTCTTTTTTTTTTATATCACCATAAATTCCACGCTGGGAAACAGAATACATTTAAAATCAACTGCCAAATTATTCAAGGACCGGTTGCTCAGTTTATGGTTTGTCTAGATGCTTCTCCCTATGGCAAGCTTTGTGGGCATTTCAGTTTTCCAACCAATATATCATTACATTTAAGTTATGTCAGTACCCTGAATTCTCTCACCACCATTTGCTAATTTTTTATTAGGAGTTTGGTGGTGACATTTAGCTTTTTGGAAATGAGGGAGCATAGCAGGTGCCTGTGTATGTCCTCAAGCCTTTTTTTTTGTTTCTACCATTTGTTTCACCATTCCAAATCTCTGAGACATTAACCTCAGACAGCAACTGAGGTACAGTGGAAAGGAATCAATTGATACAGATTTCCCTTTCTGTTACCTGCAACCTGTTTGACCTTTAGCATGTCACTTAAACTCTCTAGATTAAACTCTAAATTCCCTCATTTGCAAAGTGAAACAGTTGGAGTAGGTTTACCTCTAATGTCCCTCTTAGCTCTAAAGCAATGATTCTATAATCCATTTTCAATCCTTAAGTCTTTATTTTACATGTTTAGACTGATGCAGAGCTCATAGATGGCCAGATCCCATATGGGGAGAGGACTATCCAGTGAGCCAATGTACCCATGCAAATTAACAGATGTCAGATTGAAAAAGGTTGATAAATGCCAGGCTTTTTTTTTTCCCCATTGCTCAAATAGCACCTCAACCAGAAAGTGAAATTCCAAACAAAACTTAAAGGCTTTGGTGAAAGGTTTTTGGGGTCTGCAAGTTAGTACTAGTGGATAAATAGTTGGCATTATCAGTGGGTTCCAATTGTACTAGTTCTGTTCCCACTACTGTGAATTGTCATGAACTGGGGATACTAATAAATTAAAAATTAAAGGAAAGTGGTACATTTCCAACTTGACCATGTTATTAAACATAAATGTCT